>NC_042617.1:455822951-456147484 GCF_901001135.1 Rhinatrema bivittatum | reverse complement strand
TAGTTGTATGGGCATGTTGCATGTGCCCATTCTAAACCACTCAGCTGAGAGGTGGAATTATGTGGCCTCGTCTCATAGGTGGTGTTGTGTGTGCCAGCTGCAGCAAGCCCACAGCCAGGCCCTCTGACCCTCTTTTGCCTGCTCCACCTTCTGGCTCCACTTCTCTCATGGCCATGGGCCACTGCCTACGATCTCGGGCTAACCCCGGTCCTCCTGTCTCTGCTATGGACGTCTATGCTACGTGGGAGGCCTCCCCGCGCAGTCCGTGGGGAGACGCCGCTGTCCCACGCCACACCCCTCCTTAGGTGCGCACATCCCCTTTCCTTTTAAAGGGGCCGCGGTGGGAAACTAACCCGCAGCCCTGGATGATGACGTCACTGGGTCCCGGTATATCTGAAAACTTGGCTATTCAAACAAGCCTTTCAAAAAGAGAAGGGAGAATAGAATCCAGGGAAATGCAAGGCTTAAACCAGGTAAGTGCAAGGGACAAAACACCCACGCACACAGAAATCACTAAGGGTGTATGCTTTTTGTTTTTAATAGAATTCATCAGTAAAGGATAAGTTACTTATAGAATGAGTCCTTGACTCAAACTGCTATAGAATCAAACGGGACATGATAGTGTTCACTCTCATTTAACAACTAACATTGATTAAAACTATGTTACCAAACATTATGGCACCTATGTGAACTGATAGAGGTTAATAGCATTGCTTTTGTGCCTTATTGTAAACTGTTGTGACGGTACCCACCTTAACGACGGTATAGAAAAAGTTTTAAATAAAATAAATAAATAAAAATATATAAGGCCGGGCCCAGCCTCAGTTAGTTGCCTTTGCAACAGGTCTCCAGCTGGTCGTGTATTTTTGTATTTATTTATTTATTATTTTTATATACCGACATTCGATCTGGGATATCCTGGTTCCTGTCTTGTTCCTGTTCCTGATCCTGGTTCTGGTATTCTCCTTGTTCCTGTGTTCCTGTGTTACTCTCTTGTTCTATGGACTGATCATCTCCTGGACATGACCTCTGCTTTGCCTGACCACGCTACTGATCATCTCTTGGACCCGACCATTGCCTTGTCTCACCGCTCTACCTGCCACCTGCCCTGACTCCTGCTTGCCCAAAGCCGCCTCTGCTATACTCAGTCTGGACTTGACCTCTCAGGCTTCGGGCTGTTCTTTCTCGGGTGCCCCGTCTGTCTCTCGTTCCTTTTAGTGCCTGGGTCTCTGGGACTCCGCCTTGTCCAGATCAGACCTCCTACTTATACCACTGCTGGTCCCTGGTTGACCTCCTCATCCATCAGAAGACCTCGGACAGAGGCCCACTTAACTCCAGCAGACTCTGTAACCAAGGGTTCAACCTGCGGTGTTTTTTCGATTTGAAATGGCAGCAGCATAAGGACGGTAGCTCGGCAAATATAGCGTTAACAATGGAACAATATTGATAAGTTTGAAGTTTATTTACAGCTTATTTATAACATTATATCATATTTGTTGTAGAGATGGGTATTTAAAGGATTGTTGTGCACTATATTTGGAGGATACTTAGCGGTGTGATATGTGTATTCAAGATGGCAGTACGAATACCCCTCACGCTTTGGAATATTGACGGATTTAATTAATTATTGCTGAACAGACATTGTTCTGTCTCAATGGAAATGGCACAAAAAATTGAATTGTATGCACTAAACATCTTGTAAGAGACTGTTACGTGTCCTGGCTGTGCTAGGCCCACGCCCGAGCCTACTCACCCCGGGAGTTCAGCTGCCAGCTCCGGTTCACCTTCGCTCGTGGTGGTGGGCAGCTGCCTCCGTCCCCAAGCACCTGCAGCCACTTCTTCCACTTCTGACTCCTGCACGGTTCCTCCTGGCACCTGGCGGACCTCCCCACGTGGGCTGCGGAGTGACGCCGCCATCCTTCTTCCTCTGGGGTCTGGCTTAGGTGCGCGCACGCTTGCAACTCTTGCTCTTTTAAAGGGGCCACGGTGGGAAAGTAGCCAGCGGCCCCGGATGGGCCTCTGTATTAAAGGCAGGGCCCAGCCACTTGTTCCCTGCCTTGGCAACAAGTCTCCATGATTGCTCGTGTACTCATTGCTTGTTCCTGGTTCCTGTTCCTGTCTTCGGTCCTGTCTCCTGTTCCTGTCATTGTTACTGGTTCCTGTTCCTGTGTGTTCCCTTGTCTGCTACTCGTTCCCTCGGACTGATTATCTGGTATTGACCCTTGAATCTCCTGGACTACGCTTGGACTGATTCTCTGGTATTGATCCCTGCATCGCCTGGACTACGTGTGGACTGATTCTCTGTTTTTGACCCCTGCATCGCCTGGAATACGCTTGGACTGATGCTCTGGTATTGACCCCTGTATCGCCTGGACTACGAGTGGACTGATTCTCTGGTATTGACCCCTGCATCTCCTGGATTACACTTGGACTGATTCTCTGGTATTCACCTCTGCATCTCTTGGACTACACTTGGACTGATTCTCTGGCATTGACCTCTGCTAGGTCTGGACTAGGTTTGATCTATCTCCTGGCTCTGACCTCTGCTCCGCTCCTGGTACTGTGCCTTCCTGCCGCCTGCCCTGACTCCAGCTTGCCTTGGACTCTCCTTGTCTCCTACAGACCTGGCCTCTCAGGCTTTGGCCTATCTTTATCTATTTATTTATTTATTTATTTATTTTATTTAAAAACTTTTCTATACCGTCGTTAAGCTAGGTACCATCACAACGGCTTACCTGGATGCCCCCTGTTCGCCTTTGTTCCTGTTGGCATCTAGGTTTTTGGAACCCTGCCTTGTCCTCGGCCTTCCTATACCTCTGCTGGTCTCTGGCGTATCCTTGTCTACATCAACTGGGAGTCGTCTCATGGAGGCCTGCCTAAGTCCAGCCAGCCCCGGCACCTGAGGGCTCAACCTAAGGGGAACATGGGCTGGTATTGGCAAAGCTCCAGTCGGCCTCCATCTCCTAGCCTGCTCTGCCACCCGACAGTGGAGACCCGTAGGGCTTGCCCTGCGGGTAGCGCCAACCCCACCTCGGGCCAAGGGTCCACCATCAGCGCAACAGAGACAGCCTAATTATTATTTGGTAATCTTTACATTTTTTTCTGATGATTTAGAATATGATATTCATTTACTAGTAGTTACTCACACATATTTCTATATTTATAGAGACTGCATGTGATCTTGATCTGAGAAGGGTATTTTCCCAGTCGGATCGTTCATGATAATAATCGTTGCATCAGCTACATATTCTGAAAATTTTGTTGTAATATATCCCCCGAAGAAGCCTCTTGTAGGTGAAATGGAGAAGATTCTTCTTTGTCGGCAGACTTGGAAGACTTCATAATGCAACCGGATAATTTATAGGTCGATGCGATTAGGCGGTCATTTGTACTAAACAATCTTTATATAAGAATTGTACCATTGTAACATCTTTCTGAAATCTACAGCTACATGTATTTCATATTGTGTCTTATAGGGACAGCTTTCAAACATACTTTGTAACAGACATACAGTCCTTTATCATTATATTTGCCTAATGTTGTTTTCAAATGAATTAGTTTATGAGTTTTGTCTGTTTCAGATTTTTGTGTTTTTTTATTTGCTATGTTTGTCATCATTGAATACCCTTTGTTAATGTAATTGTCAAGTGTATCATTTTTTCAATGAATATCATTAGCTAGATAGGTTGGTATTATTTTATTTTCATACAAAAGTACATATTACAGTATATCTCCTGCAATTGTAAAAATGTATGGTTATTTAATACATTTTTTAATGTTTGATTACAATATTAAAAATTAGGTTTTAATATATATAATACGTGGGATTCCTTTGTTTGATATACATTAATAGATTGGGAATCTGGTCTGCCCTACTTTGTGTATATTGACATATTTAAAGCCAGCCTGTTTGTCCTTTACCTTCTTGTAGAAGTCTGTCTGTTTTTTTTATGCATGTCCTCAATATCCCTTTAGTTCTGGAAGTTGGAATTTAGCTGGCTAGCCATGGCTTGCCAAAGATTTTGTATCTGGTAAACATTATGTTCTTATGTTCTCATTCACTTTTGTGGATGCAGGTTCAACAAGATTATTTTTTGTCATGATTATTTTATTTAAAAGCATAAGAATTTCCTCTGATGAAAAATTGGACTTTCTGAGCTGAAGAGCCTTCTTGGCTTCTATTGTGCACATACTGGGCAGAGATATAAAATACCTGCTAGGGATATGTATTCATGTAAAATGAATGTAACATTTGAAATGAATGGGTCCCATTTGTTTCATTTCTGATGTCCCTGAAATGAATGGGGACCATCCCATGAAAGAAATATATTCTATTTAATTCATTTTGTCCTCCATTCATTTCTACTGAATCATTGAAGTCTATAGGCCATCATTGGGGAGCAGGTGCTAGTAATTGTAACTATATAGAAAGTTATCAGCCAGCAATTCCCAGTGAGCCATGTGTGAGGCTATGAGCTGTTGTCAAGGAGACCACTGCACAGAGACAACACATTACAATGATCCAGCCTATATCTGCTCTCTGGATCCAGTGACACTAATCTTGAAGACTAAGCATAAAATGTACTATGTATTTACTGTGTAGAAATTGTCTGAGACAACACTGTTAACTGTCTTACCTCTAATACCTCCATAGTGGACTAGCTGTTTCAAGCTGCCATATCGCTAATACTACTGTAGGGGACATGCTGTCTCATATCTAGCTTCTATATTTATAGTACCATCATAGGGGACTTGCTGCCTACCTGCCTTACCCCTAATACCACCATAGGGGACATGCTGGCTCACCTAGCTACCATACACCAAAAAAATCAAAGAAACAAGAAAAGGAAGACATAGAACAGCCAGAATTCAGCTACATAATATGGAAAAAAGCTTTATCAATAAACCAACCCTCACAACTTACCAGGAAATAATTATTGGTGCCCTCTTTTGGAGCCTTGGGTGTTCTTCCCATACTAGGTTTCTTCGTGGTTTATTATACTGGACAAAAATGATTTTGTACCCAGATCAAAAATGTGAAAAAAAGACAGTGGATACAGGTTTCTACTGCTATGGCACTTATAAGAACATAAGAGTTGCCATACTGGGCCAGACTAAAGGTCCATCAAGTCCAATACCATGTTTCCAACAGTGGCCAATCCAGGTCACAAGAACACAGCAGGTCCCCAAAAGTTTGATAGATTCCATGCTGCTTATCCCAGGGATAAGCAGTGGATTTCCTCAAGTCCACCATAATAATTATTTATGGAATGTTCTATTGTTCTCTTTTTCTGCCTCCTTTCCCTGTTCTCCCACCCTGTTTAAGGGTTGATTATACTGGAGTTGTTTGTTCATTAAAGCACTTAGTCAGAAGGAAGAAAAACAGGCACAAGAAAAAAGATGCTCAAGAGAAACAATTTTGATATTCTGCATGTGATAAAAATTATAGTAGTGAGAGAGGATTCATGCAAAACAAAACAAAAAAACTCAGGAAAAGGAACATTCAGAATTCATTTATAGAATATGGGGAAAGCTTTCTAAATAAAGCAATCCTCACAATTTACCAGAAAAAAACACACCACATTCATTAGAAACTATTTACATGTTCTGCATATGATAAGTTTCAATTGGAAAACCCTTTTCACAAGAAAATGAAAATTCTACCCAGCAGCTAAATAAAGTTCAAGCAGAGAATTTAACAAAAGCTTATGTCAAGAAAATTATTCTTATCACAGTTCAATCACAGTTCATTTTCTTGAACTGAATCTGACAATTGGCAAATGCTTCTACAGAATGACTCTAAAACATAACATTAACAATTTAGGAATATACCCATACCACTCACTGTTGACATGCCCAACATATAGCAAATTATTATAAATAAAATGTATATAAACAAACAGCTATTTATATATTGGCAAACGCCTACAAACAAAATATATAGATTTTACAATCATGTATTATGTATATGATGGATATGTATTCTCGTTGTTATACACCCGACAGGATACCTGTTTCACCATGAAATAGGGCTTCCTCAGGGAACATTATATGATCTTTAGGGACACTGTCATGCCTTCATCGTTTCAATCCCATCTCCTTAGTGTATAAACTCATAACATTGATGGCAGCACATGATAAAATTATCAATTGCACATGATCTCGGTCTCTATATCCCAAAAGCTCATTGTAATTCAAAATCACCCAGGAGTCCGAGAGGAACCCTTCAAATGACTCCAATTGACCGACGGTCTCAACAGAATCAACCACGATAACTTTTTTCAAACTTCATAGGTTTAACACCATAGTCTTCAAACGCTGGATTGCCATAAATGTCAAAGATATTTGTTCGTCCTTCTTCCCAGAAAGATATTGTTCTACGGCGCTGGACCAGACGCCGACAGCTGCATAAAATACTCTGTCACCTGTGAGGGGACAGAGTTGGAGTGGGGACAGGGGAGGGAATGTTTGTATGCATTAAAAGTTCAATAGATAAATAAATAAATAAAAGATGTGGATGTTTTACAATGTATATGTTAGGAAACGAGAGGCCTTGAGCATAGGAATGCCCGGAGGCCTTCGCAATCTGTTAGGGAATGCTAGGAGAGCGATCCCATTTCCCAGGGGATTGTGTGCCCTTGGGCCAAGGCATGACCCCAGAAAACTCCAAGGCAGTACTGAGGTAGGCGAGACATGTCCGAGCCTGGGCTGAGACCAGGAAGCCAGGCCCCCACTGACCTGCATAGCCTTGGTGAGGCCAAACATGCAAGGTTGGTCTCTGAGTGGTCCCGACAGGAGTCAAGGACAGTCGAAGACTCTGAAATATAGAGATTCAGATGAGGAACTTGGAATGTGGAGACTCAGACGAGGAACTTGGAAGAACTCTGAGCACTAGGAAGACTCAGACGAGGACTTGAAATTTGGAAGGACTCAGAACAAGGATTCAGAATCAAATATTAGGTTGAGGCTGTGATGCAACATGCCCTACACAGCCCACCCACGGGACTGGTCATGGACTACGCTTGAACGCGAAGCAGACTACAGGAGCAGAAGTGGACTTGAGACTGGAACATGTCAAAGATGCACCGGTGCACGCCCTACACAGCCGCCCATGGCTGGTCATGGACCATGACCGTGGCACGCCAAGAAAGGTGGACAAGGAATCAAGGGTTCAGGACCTCAAGGCTGGATGACGGAACATCCAGAACATCAGGACTGGATCATGGAACTCAGGACTGGATCACAGAACATCAAGATATCAGCAGAGACCAGAAACGGAACAATGAGGGATCCCACAAAGAACAAGGAATGCCAGCAGGAGTGAAGACGAGAAGTCCTAAGGAGGACTAACCCCTTGTGAAGGCAAGGACAGACTGACTGCAGAGCCCTTTTATAGGGCTGAAGGACGACGCTCAGGAAGGAATCCAGGTGGGGCCAGAAGTGCTGGCCCTTTAAATCTTCAGAAGATTTAAAGGGCCAGCACTTCTGGCCCTGCCCCTTAGAGGAAGTAAATAATATAGATCCTCACCAAGTGAGCCTAAAATATTACATACTCTCAAATTCACCCAGTGTATATTTCATAATCAATTTTTTGTTTAGGAAACATTCTATATACCTGCCCAGCATCAAATCTTAATGTTTATCCTTTCATATTTATGATGTAAAAAATGTTTAGGAGAGCGGGAGATGGTTTCATATGTTGTAAGTCACCATCCAGGTGCCACTGTTTTTTCTTTTAATCATTAACACACCTTCCGCCTCCAATTATGTATTTGTAAATTTAAACGTGAACTGCTGAACTGGGTTACAGAATGTTTAACCGGGTTTTCTATGTGAATTTTTATTTTTATAATTTAATAAAACTCTCTTTCTTTCTGTGACTAGCACTTTTCAATTTTTCTTTTTTAAGCCGTCCCAGGACAAAAAGCACTTTACTTAGCTTTCAAGAATGTCTCTTTAGCTCCTGACTTGCGCAAGTTTCGATGTTTGCCTGTTGCTGTCTTCCTCAGGGTCTATTCATTCTTTCATAAATGAATTACTTTGAAAATAATAATTCCATTCTCCGGTGCTTCGTAGAACCTCCATTTTCTCTACCATTCCTGGCGGCGTTTGTATTATATCCTGTTTCCTGTGTGGTTTTTAAACCCTCCTCTTGGATGCTAGGTCGTCCTATCAACTGTTCCTAAACCAGAGAAAACCAATCTAATTGGTCATTTAATCCCATTGGTTGTTCAGTACGTAGTTTAAATATCCATGACTGTTCCCGGTGGTTTAACATAGTTTGCCCTCCTTGGTCTTCCGCGATATGATCAATAATTGTCCATTTTAGTTGTTCATATGTATGCTGTTTATCCATGCAGTGCTGAACAATGGGGGCTGTGATAGTAACATTATTTATTCGGGACCGGTGTTCTGCTATCCTAAACTTTACTGACCTTTTTGTACGTCCCACGTACACTTTTGGACAATCACATACGATTACATATATCACTGCTTTTGTTGTACAGTCAGTTGTTGATTTCCTGTATATTTTGTACCCGGTCACCGGGTCCGTCCAGGAATCTCCCTCTATTGTATTTACACAAACCGTGCATTTACCGCACTTGCTGTGATATCCTGATACTCCCCTCACACTGTTTGTTAATTTTGAATGAATCACCTGGTCCTTGATGTTTCTCCCTCTGCTGGTTGTTATCAGGGGAACTTCCTCCAACCCATTGTGTAAAGCTACTACATGCCAATGCTTTTTAATAGACTTAGAGATAGTTGTGGTGGAAGTGCTTTGGGGTAACACGCATACCATTCTCTTCTGTTCCTTAGCAGGTTGATATTGTAATAGCGATTCCCTATCGCTATATCGAGCTTTTTTATAGGCATTACGGATCACCTTTTTAGGGTAACCTCGCTCCAAAAATTTATTGCTAAGGATCTCTGCCTGTTTTTTAAAATCATCCACTGTAGCGCAAATACGACGTATACGAAAAAATTGTGACACGGGTAATCCCCGTTTAAATCTCACAGGGTGAAAACTTTCATATCGTAATAAATTATTTCGATCAGTTAATTTTCTGTTGACTGTTGTATGTATGGTTCCTCCTCAAATCTGTATCAACACATCCAAATATGCGATACTCTTTGCGCTGCTTGTGTATGTGAATTTTAAATTATCATCTTGTGCATTGATCCATTGCATGAAACTGCTCAGTTGTTGTTCTGTACCACGCCATATAAAAAATATGTCGTCTATAAACCTGCACCAGTTATTGATGAACTTCCACCACTCTGATGTATATATCTTCATATCTTCGAAGTTTGCCACGTACAGATTGGCTACTGCCGGTGCCAATGACGATCCCATAGGGATTCCATGCTCTTGATGATATATTTTGTCTTTAAATACAAAATAATTATTAAACAGTACCAATTCTGTAAGTTGTAATAGAAAATGAGTAGGTATTCTGTTGCGTGTAACATTTTCCATTATCTCCCGTTTTACAACTTCGAAGGCTGATTGTTGAGGTATTTGTGTGTACAGAGACTGTATGTCCATTGTAACTAATAAAGTGGTATCTTGCAAAACTTCAACACTTTTCAAAATATTCAAGAAATGGATAGTGTCCTTTATATATGATGGGTTTTTTTGTACCAACTGTTGAAGATGTTTGTCCACAAACACTGCTGGAGGTTCCAAAATTGATCCATTTAACGACACAATCGGTCTATACGGGGGATTATTCATGTCCTTATGAATTTTAGGGACTGCATAGATAACTGGAACTCTGGGTTCCTCCTGCACTAAACATTTTTTACATCATAAATATGAAAGGATAAACATTAAGATTTGATGCTGGGCAGGTATATAGAATGTTACCTAAATAAAAAATTGATTATGAAATATACACTGGGTGAATTTGAGAGTATGTAATACCTTAGAGGAAGTAGGCAGGACCATGGACAGCGGCCATGCTACTGCTGCATCGCTGGAGAGCAGGAGCTGGGCCATGGAGCAGGCCCCGAAGCTGGAAGCGGCTCCCTGCTGCTGAAGAGACACTGAGGGTGGCTCTAGCTGCCAGGAAAACCAGGGACTGCTGCCTCTGTGCTGCAAAGATTGAGAGGGCATCAGTGGCGGCTCCAGCCACATGAAGGGTGAGTCAGCGGCCTCCGGGCTGCGTGAGATACAATAGCATGGCTTCAGCCACATTAGGAACGCGGTGGCGGCCCGTGCCATGGAGGTAAGTGCCTGCTCACGGCTGAGACCGTGAGCAGGAGTGTAACAGTATATTAATATGCTGCTGAATGTTTGGGATACTGATAGCTGCCAGACTGTATCTGAGATTTTGTAATGGGCCTTGTAGGAATGCATTTGACTGTTTATACAATGATGTCTGTGTTTGTTTGAAAACCAATAGCTTACTAATGTTATCTTCAGCTTCTAAGCTTTTGCAACTTCACATTTGATTCCAAAAAGTGGCCCACATGATGGTAGATGTAAGCCAGTTGCAAGAAGTTAGGTAACTAACCTTAACATCTACCTATACTTAACCTCTACATGAGTAGCTGTAAAACACTCAAACTGACCACCCCCCCCCCCCCCCATGCATAGCCTGAATCTCTCCACTCATGCCCCACCCCTCTAACCTCTTCATGCATGGTCTGACACTCTCTACCCCATTTCCCCATTCTACTTACCCAAAGTGGGTAGGAGGCACTGCAGTTGAGTGCCATCTGGAGCTCCCTCCAGGCATTCTTGTTTGTACTGAGGTTCTGATAGATCCCAGGAGGAAAGAATTAATTTTTCTCATTGACCATCATCAGGGCACCAGCCATTGGATGTTTCTGGTGGTAAAATTTGGCTATTGTCAGGCCTTAGCATTTTGCTTGTGACACCCCCGTAGATCTTAAAATTGTGCAACACTGAACTTAAGTATAACCCATTCACCCAGATGAGCACACAAAATGTTATGATGTACCTATGTACAAATAATAAGTGCATGTTTGCATGCAGCCATATGTGTTTTTTATAACGTACATGCATAAATGGCATGCCATAGAAAATGTCTTCATTTCACTGTATGTGCCCAGACAAGATCATATATGGGCGAGTGTGTGCTCCTTTTAAAATTAACTTGTTAGGGTGCTTCCTCCTTTCCTCTGGCCATCTTTGAGGTTCTTTCCATATCACCTTCCCTTATAGTACTTGCAAACTCTTGTTCTTGTCCTGGCAAAGAATTTGTCTTCAAAATCCCTTCCCTTACAGTTCTAACAACTATTGGTTTCATCTAGTATATAGCTTATGATGGATTACAAAAGACAGAAGTTGCAGACATACAGCACCTTTATTAGTGTGTCTTAAGTATTGGAGGCAGTATTGACAAAAACGGATTCAGAACAAGAATCATTTCCTGGATTCCTTGAATCTTAGGATATTGAAAAGCTAGTGCCTGAAGAACATTTTATACCTCTAGTCAGTAGCATCTTTGCCTCCAATGAGGAGGTAGATGATACAGACAGGGCTGAGAATCAGATTTTACACAGGAAAGGGGAAGATCAACCCCAAGCCTGAGCATCCAGCTGCTTCACCTAATGATAATATATGGAAATGACATCAGACCTACTCCAGGGATTTCTTCTGGCTTCTCCCTCCATAAGACAGTGTATCAATTTGATTGATGTCTATTAGCCTTCATTTGGAACCTTGGAGTGTGCTTGCCACTCTGGGTGGCTGCTTTGTACCTCCCGTAAGGCTTTGGGTAGTTCATGCCACTCTTTATGTTTCTTTGAACTCTATCACTGATTTTGGGAGGGTTTTTCTGCCTCTTTTGCTACTTTGTTTCCCCTTAATGGTGTCTTGAGCTGTTCATGCCACACTTGATGCTGCTCTGCCCCTCTCATTCAGTCTTGGGAGATTCATGCCATTCTTGTTGGTTCACTTTGCCCCAATTTTGGGGCCTTTGAGTGATTCAGTAACTTTTGCTGCTGCTTTGCTCTTTTGATAGTGTCTTGGAAAATTATTTTCACTACTGGTACCTTTTTGTCCCATAGTGAATCCTTGGGTTCTTCATGCCAATTTTGGTTCCACATTGACATAGTCTTGAAGAACTGGTGTTCCTTTACATTTCTGATGATGTTTACCAACCAGTTTCATTAGACATTATTTGAAAAACCCAATTTGTGAGCCTAAAATAGACTGCCTTGCTTCCTCCTTTAACTATAATAGATAGAAATGAATGAATAAAACAAATAATATGTATTTTTTAATATGATATGAACCAAACAAATGACTGCAACTTATGAATTTAATAAACAAACCAAAACAAATATTTTGCTTCAATATATGTCTAATATATTTCTAGAACAAGGGGGAAAACGGGCCTTCACTTAGTGTATGGTTCAGAGGAATATATCTTTGAAGTATACTAATGAAACAGGATAGTTAGGGCATCCCAACAGAGAGGTTCCAAAAAAATGCAAAAGTAGCCCATGTGCCTATAAGTAAAGAATCATCTAAGCTAAAACAATTCCAAATTATCCATATCAACTGAAAAGATGGTTGTTAATACAAACAAAAAGCACACTTTGAAATGTCTGTTTGCCAATTCCATAAGTCTAAGTAGTAAGATGGGAGAGAGAATGTATAGCAGTGAATGATGAGAGAGACATAATTGGTATCACAGAGACCTGGTGGAAGGAGAATAACCAATGTATTGTGCTATATCATGGTACAAATTATATCGCAATGATAGGGAGGATCAACTTGGTGGGGGTATAGCACTTTATGTCCAAGAGGGTATAGAGTCCAAATAGATAAAGATCATACAAGACACTAAATGTTCAGTAGAACCTATATAAGTAGAAATCCCATGGGTGTTGGGTAAGAGTATACCGATGATGAAATGATAAGAGATCAGGGAAGATAACCAATTTGGCAGTGTAGTAATAAAGGGAGATTTCAATTACTCCAATATTAAATGGGTAAATGTAACATCAGATTATGATAGAGACATAAAGTTCCTGAATGGAATAGATCAGTGGTCCCCATTGGGGGCCCACCTGCCAGTCGGGTTTTCAGGATATTCACAATGAATATGCATGAGAGAACATTGCATGCACTGTCTCCATAACATGCAAATTTTCTTTCATGCATATTCATTGTGGATATCTTGAAAACCCGACTGGCTGGTGGGCCCCCAGGACAGGGTTGGGGACCACTGGAATAGATGACTGCTTCATGGAACAATTTGTTCAGGAACCAATGACAGAGGGAGCTACTCTAGATTTAATTCTTAGCGGAATGCAGGATTTGGTGAGAGAGGTAACGGTGGTGGGGCCACTTGGCAAAAGTGATCATAACATGATCAAATTTGAACTAATGACTGGAAGGGGGACAAAATGTAAATCTACAGCTCTAACACAAAATATTCAAAAAGGAATCTTTGAGAAAATGAAGAAAATAGTTAGAAAAAACTGGATGGCACAGCTGCAAAGGTTAAAAGTCTACAAAAGGGGAGGACATTGTTCAAAAATACAATCTTAGAAGTGTAGTCCAGAAGTATTCCATGCATTAAGAAAGGAGGGAGGAAGGCAAAACAATTACTGGCATGGTTAAAGGGCAAAGTGAAAGAGGCTATTTTAGCCAACAACAAAAAAAAAAAAATCCTTCAAAAATTGGAAGAAGGATCCATCTGAAGAAAATAGGAAAAAGCATAATCATTGTCAAGTAAAGTGTAAAACATTGATAAGGTAGGCTAAGAGAGAATTTGAAATGAAGTTGGCCATAGAGACAAAAACTCATAATAAAAACTTTTTAATATATATCTGAAACAAGAAACACGTGAGGAAGTCGGTTGGACTGTTAGATGATTGAGGGGTTAAAGGGGCTCTTAGAGAAGATAAGGCCATTGCAGAAAGACTGAATTCATTGCTTCTGTGTTTTCTAATGAGGCTGTAGGTTCCGGAGATGGCTTTCAAGTGTGAGGATTCAGATGAACTGAACCAAATCACTGTGAACCTGGAAGATGTAGTAGCCAGATTGGCAAATTAAAGAGCAGAAAATCACCTGGACCAGAAGGTATGCACCCCAGGATTCTGAAGGAACTAAAAAAAATGAAATTTTAGATCTATTAGTTAAAATTTGTAATCTATCATTAAAATCATCCATTGTACCTGAAGGGGTGGCCAATGTAACCTCAATATTTAAAAAGGGCTCCAGGGGCAATCCGGGAAACTATAGACCAGTGAGCCTTATTTCAGTGCAGAGAAAAAAAGTAGAAACTATTCTAAAGATCAAAATCACAGAGCATAATGAAAGACATGGTTTAATGGAACACAGTCAGCATGGATTTACCCAAGGCAAGTCTTGCCTCACAAATCTGCTTCATTTTTTTTTTTTTTTTGAAAGGCTTAATAAAGTTCTGGATAAAGGTGAGCCAGTAGATGTAGTATATTTGGATTTTCAGAAGGCATTTGACAAAGTCCCTCATGAGAGACTTCTAAGGAAACTAAAAAGTCATGGAATAGGAGGCGATTTCCTTTTGTGGATTGCAAACTGGTTAAAAGACAGGAAACAGAGAGTAGGATTAAATTATCAATTTTCTCAGTAGAAAAAGGAAAAACAGTAGAGTGCCTCAGGGATTTGTACTTGGACTGGTGCTTTTCAATATATATCTAAATGATCTGGAAAGGAATATGATGAGTGAGGTAATAAAATTTGCAGATGATAAATAATTAGTCAGAGTAGTTAAATCACAAGTGGATTGTGATAAATTGCAGGAGGACCTTGTGAGACTAGAAGACTGGGCATCCAAATAGCAGATGAAATTTAATGTGGACAAGTGCAAGGTGATGTATATAGGGAAAAATAATCCATGCTGTAGTTACACGATGTTAGGTCCTTATTAGGAGCTACCACCCAGGAAATAGATCTAGGCATCTTAGTAGATAATGCATTGAAAGTTGCTCAGTGTGATGCGGCGTTCAAAAAAGGAAACAGAATGTTAGGAATTATTAGGATGGGAATGGTGAATAAAATGGTAAATGTCATAATGCCTCTTTATTGCTCCATAGTGAGACCGCACCTTGAGTACTGTGTACAATTCTGGTCGCTACATCTCAAAAAGGATATAGTTGCACTAGTGAAGATACAGAGAAGGGCGACCAAATTGATAAAGGGAATGGAACAAATTCCCTATGAGGAAAGGCTAAAGAGGTTAGGGCTGTTCAGCTTGGAGAAGAGACGGCTATCAGGGTATATGTTAGAGGTCTTTAAAATCATAAGAGGTCTAGATTGGGTAAATGTGAATCAGTTGTTTGCTCTTTCGGATAATAGAAGGACTAGGGGGCACTCTCTAAAGTTAGCAAGTAGCAGGTTTAAAATTAATCAGAGAAAATTCTTTTTCACTCAATGCACAATTAAGCTCTGAAATTTTTTGACAGAAGATGTAGTTAGTGCAGTTACGGGTAAATTTTTAAACCCCAGCGTGCGTAAACCCCAGTACACAATTAAGTGCCAGGGCCTGTAAAGGGGCGGGGCTGGAAGCGGCGGCAGTCTGCCGGCATGCGCAAGTTGCTTCTGCTCCAGTCGAGCAGCAACTTAAAAAAAAAAAATAAATAAAGGTAGGTTAGATTTAGGGGGTGGGGAAGAGAGGGGAAGGGGAAGGGAGGTTAAGTAGGGAGGCAGGGAAGTTGCCTCCCACTCCGCTTCTTAATTGGAGCAGACTGGAAGGGAACTTGGGAAGGCCGGGATGTGTCACCGTGCGAAAGTTGCAGAAGTCTACCCCTCCTTGTATGATCTGCCCGCACAAATGCACGCGGATTACAAAATACAGCATGCATGTGTGCACGGCCCAATGATTTTATAACATGTGCGAGCTGGTGTGAACATGTTATAAAATTGGTGCGTCCATATGTGTGTGCTGGGAAGTGCACACACATGGATGCACGTGTGCTTCTTTAAAAATCTACCCCTTAGTGTAGCTGTGTTTAAAAAAGATTTGGATAAATTCTTGGAGGAGAAGTCCATTAACTGCTGTTAATCAAGTTGTCTTAGAGAATAGCTACTGCTATTACTGACATCAGTAGCATGAGATCTACTTAGAGTTTTGGCACTTATCAGGAACTTGTAGTCTGGTTGGCCCCTGTTGGAAACAGGATACTGTGCTTGATGGACTCTTGGTCTGATCCAGTATGGCAATTTCTTATGTTCTTATGTTCTTAGTTGATATGTTCAATTAGCTCCTTCAAGAACTTATCAAAGCTTCATTCAAACCATGTTCATTGATTTCTAGTGGGGTTAAAGACCTGTACAAAATTATATGGAACCCCCACAACCTATGATCACATTCCATTTGACCCATCTATAATTTTCTAGATTAAGGTATCTATTTACTAAAATGTACTGCTCTTTAAAAAAAAAAAAAAGTACAGGTACTCACATTTAGGATGTTTTGAGGGATCACAGGGAAAATCAAGCAGGTGGAGGAAAAAGGTGCCATTACTCAGTACTGGTGAGTACTCCTTGAATAAAGTTCTACAATTAATTTAAAACATGCAAATTTTTTATTCATATAATACCAGCACATTTATTAACAAGTTAGTCACTAAAAGGTTCAAAGCTTTTAGGGGGTAATTTGAAAACTGCCCACTTAAATTAGGCAGCAAAAATACACATAATTACACCAATTTTCAAAGTAGGATTATGCTGATAAATTCTCTTTGAACATTATCCCACTGATTATTATATGCAATGTAATTTTTCATGAAAATTTAAGCTCATATTTTTGAAAACACAAAAGTATGTGCATAAGTCCAAACCCTTCTCCAACCTCACCCACATAAATGTCTCTGCTCAGTCTGGATAAACTTATGTGTGAAGAATCAGTATGGGCCAGATTGTCAAAGTGTTATGCACACCGGGCCTATTTTCAAAAGGCCAGGCGACGTGTGTAAAGCCCCGCGATGCCTGTAAGTCCTGAGGCTTTACTAAAAAGGCGGGAAGGGGGCGGGTTGGGGGCAGGGCGGGGAATTCTGGAGGCAGAGCAGGGGCAGGGTCAAAGGCTTCAGGCACAATGGCTATTTGCTGCTGTGCTTGGGATCGGGCGCTGGCAGTTGGCCGGCGCGCGCAACTTACTTCAGCCTTTTAAATCTACCCCTATAAGTTTACCTACATATTGGATGCACAATTTTGTAAAAGGCCATTTTTGCACTGTTGAAAATCACCCTTTTAGTGAAAAGCATTAAAAGTATTTTTACAGCAGCTGCTAACAGTGACATCTATGTTATTGCCACCAGTAACACCAACTTAACCTTTCCTCTGCTTTGCGTAAATAAAAGGATGTCAATGGTCTGATACTATTCCCAATCCCTCCTCTCCCTAGAGTGAATAAGGGGCTTGCTGTTAACAGAGATTCCTATCTCCTCACCTAGTTGATGACTCCCTCTGGTTGCCCCCTCCTGAAAATTTCCAAAGTGGGGGGGGGGGGATGTTGTCTCAGGGCCCCAGTGTCCCCATTACTCAGGTTCTCCTTTGCCAGTACCTCATCTGATGTTGGATAATATCTATTTGGGACATTAGAGTCCCCCACTATCTCTATCCCTGTGTGCTCTGACACTGAGAATGGCACCAGCAGTGTATGAGAAAAGAAGAACATCTGGTTAGCTGATGCCATTTTTCACTTTGGAAAGAGCAGGGCAGGAGGAAGTGGGGATCTCTCCTGCCCCAATGGAAGTTATGCATCAATGAATGGGGTATCAAGACTGAGGTGGGAAATGGTGGAGGATCCTGACTGAACAGGAGGGAGAATGTTGAAGATCAGAGCCCCCTTGGAAGGAGACACCAGCCAGAGGGGGCCAGCCTTGGAGGGTTACTAACTAGGGCAGGTTGAGTCACTAAGCCTGCAGTGGGCCTTTTGTTCACCTTGGGAGAAGTGAGGTCAAGTTTTGTGTTTGGGGAGAATGCATTGCCACTCAAGGGGAAGGGGTAGAGTTAATGCTGGGACATCAGTATAGTTAACTTTTTTGTTAGCCAGTAGGTTGCCACAAATCATATAGCTTATTATTTGTGTTAACCTATCTTAATATTAATGTGCTGTGTTGCACGAATGTACATGCACACAGCTCATTAACAATGTTTTATGTTATTCCAGATTTTTTTGCATCAACAGGAATGTAAGCATGTGCTACTATTGGGAAGGGCAATTTTCAAAGCCTTTTCTGCTTTGAAAATTACATTTCATCAGCTGAAATTGGCTTACTTGAAAATTGTCCCCCCTCAATAGGGTATAATTATGAGCATTGTTCTTAGATTGCCTTAGTCTGATACAGTTTTAGCACTCACCCTCTTTTTCACTTTACTCCTCTAGTTGTGATTTTAATTTAATTTGTTGCATTGCTTTAGCAGCTAGAAGCTGACTTTGGGCAAGCTAATAACAATACAAAATATAGAAAGATTCATTCATCACTACTGATCATGCCACTCACCTTGTTATCTTATAAAAAATTCTTAACTTGGTTATTCTTTTTAGGCTTTTAATCATCATCACATGCCATCTTCAGTATAAAGGTTGAAAACTATGATACACTTTATATATCTATATCCAACTTTTCACTTTGTTTCACCCATGTTTCCAGATCTTGTTCATTTTTCAATGTCATCTAACTAAACTGTTTTCTGCTTTCCTTTATCTCTTTTGCCCTCTGTCATTCATTCCTAAGGTGCCTTTGTACTAAGAGCGGAGTAAGAAATATGTGCTGAAAATTTAGTGCAGTGTGTACATTAAAAGCTAGTATACTAATAATATGCATAGCATACATCCATTATGAAAAGTGCATTAGTGCAGAAAATATGTGCATTAAGCATAACACTGCGTGTGCAATACATAATGCATTGGTAGTATATAGTCCAGTTCCCCCATATTAACTAGCCCAAAAGGCCAGGGGGACACTTCATCCATCTTCAAACTCCCTTGGCCCCACTTAGCTGAAATGCCTTAAACACTGATCCCTTTCCCTTGAATTATCCCTCATGAATTTCATCACCCTTAATGTCTCAAAGACATCCTCCTCACCCTACAAGATATCTGTCCCCTAAACCAGAGGGAACACACAGCCCTATGGACCCTTACAGGACACTTTGAAATGCCGTTCATGCAAAACCAGTAGGAAGAAAATCCATTATTGTATACATTTGGTTCAAAGTTCTTGGTCTTCCACCAAGAAATGTGTCATAAAAAAGAGGACAGTTCAGTAAGATAAAATAACGAGTTCTCAATTGTAATATTAGAGAATAAAAAATGTGTTTCCAAAATCCTTGTACTCATGACCAACATAATAGGTGCTCCCAGGATGTAGCCTTCAATTACATTATCAATAATCATTTGGTCCAAACTTCAAACCCTTCCAGTCCTTTGCCACAGAGCAACACAGACAGAAAGAAACAGAGACAGAGAAAATAACTGAATCACCTGGAAAAGGATGGCAGAAAAAGGTGCTTCCAAAATGCACAAACACATACACATACATAGAAACAAGGAAATATAACAACAGACAAAGACCATATGACCCAACTAGTCTGCCCATCCATTCAATGTATCTAGTCCTTACATTTCCCTCATTCCCAACACAAACACTACCACACCCGGCATCCACTTCCCCCCATATACACCTACACATCCACAAACACACACATCACAAACCCCGTCCCCCTCCCCTGATATATACCTGATTAAAGAGACCTAGGAAAAGATACATGGGTAAATTTAGGAGGCTATTTTTCCAACAAGACTTATCCAGATAACTTTAGTTGGGTAGCACTGAATATCAGCATTCACTAGGTAACAATTTCCAGCCCCCCCCCCTCCTTTCTCCCGAAACACTCTGCCTTTTTTTTCACCCAGCTAAGTTCTGTGCAAGTCACTAATTATTCAGACAACATTTAACCAAGGAGCAGGGGAAAATTTTGGAATCTCTGTTACTGACCCAGTAACTCCAAAAATTATCCAGATAAAGCCTTTGAATATCAACCTCAGAATATAAGAAAAGGAATAAAGAGAATCATGCATATTGTATTATTGTAATACAATAAACCATGTGTTACAATTGTCACAGCTTAGGTTGGGATTAAAAGATACATACAGATGGTTTATGCAAATTCTAGGAGATATTCAGGATCTCTGTGATGTGTTTCTGTTAATATAGAATGTGATTATTCTTATTTACAGAAGTTAATGAATATCTTTTTTGTAATTTTTTTCAAACTTTGGATGAATTATATGTAAGGCAATTATCTTGAAAATTATAATAAATATATTTTTATGAGATACAAAGTATTTCTCTCACCCAAATTACACCCAATATTTCCCCCTTTGGGTCCTCTGCAATTTTGCTGAATTGAACCTGGCACAATTTGAAAAGCCAAGACACAGTAATCTCTTTGCTTATGATTATACTTAAATGATCCTTTTATCTTGTTATCCTACTGTCTTGCCATAAGAGAATAATATGGAATATTTATTATTAATAGTTGGACAGCATGAATTTCAATCTTCTGACCCTAAGGCAGCCAAAAAAATGGGACGCTGCAATTCTGTGATGTTCTCCTACTTACTGTATCATTATTTAAATCTGTGAAAAATATATCTTTGTTAATATTAGACAACTTGGAGAAACTGCTCTTCTAAGCATGTCTCCATATTAAATTAACCATCCTGCACAAATTTCTTTTTTAGAATAAATGAATAAATACATTAAATTATATTTCAATAAACAGAGAAAACCTGGGAAACGTGCCCAGTGAAAGGACCGGAAATGAAATAAATGTAACTGTATTCTTCCATACTTGTTGCAAATCCTAACGTAATCTATTTAACTTGCAAAATAAGTTCATGTATTGCATTTTTATTGTTTTATTGTGCTTTTTTTGCCATGATAGAGCTCTTTGAAAATATTAGAAAAACTTTTCCGCAAACATATTCATAGGAAAGGATGACACAGAAGCAACAATAACGTTATACATGAAATAATAGCAATGTAATACATAATTATTTAGTAGGGATGTGAATCGTTTTAGGACGATTAAAATTATCGTCCGATAATTTTAATATCGTCTTAAACCGTTATGGAACACAATACAATAGAGATTCTAACGATTTATCGTTATAAATCGTTAGAATCGTGAGCCGGCACACTAAAACCCCCTAAAACCCACCCCCGACCCTTTAAATTAAATCCCCCACCCTCCCGAACCCCCCCAAATGACTTAAATAACCTGCGGGTCCAGCGGCGGTCCGGAACGGCAGCGGTCCGGAACGGGCTCCTGCTACTGAATCTTGTTGTCTTCAGCCGGCGCCATTTTCCAAAATGGCGCCGAAAAATGGCGGCGGCCATAGACGAATACGATTGGACGGCAGGAGGTCCTTCCGGACCCCCGCTGGACTTTTGGCAAGTCTTGTGGGGGTCAGGAGGCCCCCCTCAAGCTGGCCAAAAGTTCCTGGAGGTCCAGCGGGGGTCAGGGAGTGATTTCCCACCGCGAATCGTTTTCGTACGGAAAATGGCGCCGGCAGGAGATCGACTGCAGGAGGTCGTTCAGCGAGGCGCCGGAACCCTCGCTGAATGACCTCCTGCAGTCGATCTCCTGCCGGCGCCATTTTCCGTACGAAAACGATTCGCGGCGGGAAATCGCTCCCTGACCCCCGCTGGACCTCCAGGAACTTTTGGCCAGCTTGGGGGGGGGCCTCCTGACCCCCACAAGACTTGCCAAAAGTCAAGCTGGGGTCCGGAAGGACCTCCTGCCGTCCAATCGTGTTCGTCTATGGCCGCCGCCATTTTTCGGCGCCATTTTGGAAAATGGCGCCGGCTGAAGACAACAAGATTCAGTAGCAGGAGCCCGTTCCGGACCGCTGCCGTTCCGGACCGCCACTGGACCCGCAGGTTATTTAAGTCATTTGGGTGGGGGATTTAATTTAAAGGGTCGGGGGTGGGTTTTAGGGGGTTTTAATGTGCCGGTTTTGCGATTTTACGTTTTTTCGATTTTTCACGATTTTTCACGATTTTTCACGATTTTTCACGATATTTTACCCCCCCAAACGGCAACAATACGATTCCCTCCCCCTCCCTGCCGAAATCGATCGTTAAGACGATCGAGGACACGATTCACATCTCTATTATTTAGTGTATGCCATATTTTATAAGATTAACTAAATAACTACAAGACTATATTCCAAGAATTTATACTTGGGGGTGGTAACTTTCAAACAGCTGTGCAGGCGGACATATATGTGCGTATACCAACTCGCACCAATGGACGCATCCATTTTTGTACTTTATGGGCGTATGTTATAAAAGCAGCAGTACACGTGTACATGTGTGCGCAATTTCATATGGTTGTGCGCATATTTGCGCAAATGCCACCTCTACCGCGATAGTGGGGGGGGGGGGGGCGGGATTTTGCTAGTCACGTGTGCCAATGCAAATTCCCATTTCCCCAGTTCGTTTCCAGTTCACCAGTTCACCCCAGTAAAGGATAGGACTTCCTAACCCCCCTAGCTAGATAGCCTCCCTTTTATCCTATTAGCCCCATTCCTTCAAACTCCACTGACTAGCCCTGAGTTTTTTATTTCAAACTGACACACCATCCATAGCAGAAGTAAAGTTACGTGGCAGGGTTCCCTGGTGTGCGCTTTTGCACATAAATGCCTACCCCTACACATAGATTTCATGTTACAGACCTGGACTGCCCATGTCCCACCCTGCTCACATACTGGAAGATTTGTGCGCTTTTCAAAATCTGTGTGGCTCGCGCCAGCCCAAGACATGCACATATCTCCTAGCTATGATGCGCAAAGGGCTGTTAAAATTGATCTTTAAGTTTAATCATAAGGAGGCCAAGTGACTTCTTTGAAGTTATAGCACTCATCTCAGTTAAAGAGTGCATAATTGACAAAAATCAGGCTAAGGGCCTCATTTACTAAGCATTTTCCCATTGACGCAGAATGGGAGAAAACCCTTAGTAAATCAGGCCCTAGATTTGCTAGTTCATATTTTTTTTTTTTTGAATAGAAGAATGATAACCTCACTGAATTTTCAGACATTTTCCTGTGTTTAAAAATATTTATGATAAGTAGTAGGAGTGGCCTTCATAGGCACTTATGTAACCCCAGGGCTGATAATCCCAGATAAGTTCCCAAGACTCACATCTCAAACACAGTTTTACAATTTAAAACTCTTTCCAAGCTGTTATATTACCTGGTGGAGAAAGGGGTGGCATTGTTATACAAAATTGTACTCAGTATGAAACAGATTAACAAACAATTATCAGACCCCTTATTTAGTTATTTATTTATTTAGCTAGTTATTATACATGCCCTTGTTCCAAGTGAAGATCACAATGGTTTACAAAAGTAACATTCATCTTTGGGTCATTACATAAATTGGTATATCACAATTTAGTAAAGCACATACATTGGTACCATACAATATTGTATTACATGTACTTTGAGATGAAACATATTTGGTAAGATATATACAAAGCAGCAAACAGTTCTTTTACTTCTCGACTGAGGAAGGATGCAAGGGTTAGTAGGGTTGGGATTTTGTTTAGCAGTATACATGGTCGTAAGGAGTAGTCAAAAGCTGCTTAGTTCTCTCATTACTTGATATTGTTTTTGTTATTGATATTATTGCTTCTTCATTTGGTTAGCATTTAAGTTAGGTTATAAGCATTTTCAAACAGCCATGTTTTTAATTCACGTTTGAATGTCTTTTTTTTCTGGGACCAAGCAAATTGTCTCTGGTAGTGAGTTCTAGGGATGTGCATTCATTTTGGATGAATTAGACAAGTTCAATGAAATTGTCTAATTCATCCTGGTTCGGAGGACCCGAAAAATGATCGGAATTTTTACAAAATTTCGGAAAAATTTGTTTTTCGTGTTAGTACTAACTAACGGGAGATAGGGTGCTGGCGTGCATGGTATAAAATGCCAGGTCGGCATGCATAAATGGGGGGAACAGATCTGCAATTATGCGTGGCGACACATCGGGGCTTTCCCCAGTTCCCTCCCAGTCCGCTCCAATTAAGGAGTGGACTGGGAGGGAACTTCCCAACCCCCTAGCCTAACCTCCTTTCCCCTTCCCCTATCCTGCCCTCCCTCTATCCCTATCCTAAATACCCCAAATTTGTTATCCTACCTTTTGCTCCTGTTTCCAAGAAGGAACAAGTTGCAAAAGCCAGCACCCTGCCTGTGCACGATCCCAAAGCACAGCGGCAAATGGCACCTCTAGCCCTGTCCCTCCCCACCCCCAGACCACCCCTCTCCATTCCTGGACCACCCCTTTGGTTACCCCAGGACGTACACGCGTCCCGTGGGATTACGCAAGTGGCCGGGCCCTTTAAAAATTGGCCCAGGGTGCGTAAGACTCGGCCACCCATGTAAACCCCCGGGTTTTACAAGTTTACGTTTTTAAAATCTGTCCGTTATTGTACAATTGGCCAGAATTGCCTTGTCAAAAAATTATTTCCTTTTTAAGGGAACTTTTTACTTACAAAAACATGGCATAGCTATGGGGGCAACTATGGCCCCCAGTATAGAAAATCTATATGTTTCCAACTTTGAAGAATGTTTTTTATATCCATCTCATTTCTTCAATAACATCTGGGGCTGGACAAGATATATTGATGATGTATTTTTCTTATGGCAATTTAAAGTAGAGGTGTTAAACTCCTTTGTAAATTGGCTCAATTCATTGGATCCACATTTACAATTTACCATGACTTTCACATGGTTTGCCTGTCATTTCTAGACATTTTGATTCAAAAGAAAGATAGGTTGATTTCTTCAATTATCAGGAAACCCACCAAATGTAACAACCTCTTTTGGCTTGACAGTTTCCATCTGTATTCATTACGTTCTAATTTGCCGATTGGACAATTCTTATGTTTACGCAGAATCTTCTCAAATAAGGAGGATTACATCCACAGGCACAGATACTTTGCCAAAGACTTCTCCAATGTGGATATCCTGTCTGGGTGATCAAGCCAGATTATAAAAGAGCACTAAAGGGCAGATTTTTAAAGCCCTGTGTGCATAAATCCCAGCCTTTGGGGTAGATTTGGCTGCACATTTTACTTTCTGGATCACGCAGGACTAACTAATAGGCTCATCAACATGCATTTGCATGTTGTGGGTGCTATTAGTTTTGGGGGGGGTTGGCCGCGCGTTTTCCACGCGCTATTACCCCTTACTGTATAAGGGGTAAAAATAGCGCAGCCAAACGGGGGCTAACTGTGCGCTCGGTCGAGCGCACCATACTGCAACAGCCCGTATATAATTTCAACTCTGCCACTTGACCTGCAGTTTCTTGTAAAATTAACAAGGGAAAAACTACTGCAATACAAACAGAGGAAAACAACAGAGCAGGTATCCCTTATAATAACCTACAATGAGAGCAACTAAGAAAAATCATAAAAGACTTACAGCTATTGGAAGACGAACAATGAAATAAATATTCCCTGCTGCTTTTTTATAGCAACTATATAATATGAAACAAAAACTAGTGAGAATCAAATTTTAAACTGAAACTCAGAAATACGAAAAAGGCATGAGACCCTGCAAGATACCATGATATAAATTATACCAATGCGTATCATAGAACTCTACAGTTACCCTTGTGTGAAAACAGTCAACCTAAAATATCATATTCATGCTGCATGACCCATTTTGGTTCAGCTTCATCTCACGGATGGATGCCCTGACATTCTTCTCCAGAATTTTTTTTTTTATATATAAAACAAAATACATAGCTCCATTAGTGATGGCAAACTATCTAGGACCTGATGCAGTAAAGCAGCCCCACAGCATAATACCTCTACCACTATGCTTGTCAGATGGGATTAGGTTGTTACTTTAAAAGGCAGTGTTTGTTTTTTGCAAGGCAAAAAATGATTTATTGTGACGAAAAAGTTCAATTTTTGACTCATCGGTCCAGAGAACATTATTTCAGACATCTTGTGCTCAGGGGTGGATCGCAGACAAATATCTGTCTGGGGAATTTTTTTCAAAACCTGCTCTCAGGGTATCTGTGATTCACTCCTGCACTTTCTGTGCATGTGCTTCAACAGCGCCTAAGCTAATTGTTGCAAGGTATATCATGTGACTTGGAGCCTTGCAAAACTGAAATAAAAATCTTCAACATAAATTGCATATTTGTCCTAACAAAGTAGAGAACAGGTGAGAAATGAGCTACAGTCCACCTTCTATCCATGCAATTGGTTCCTCCCCCCCCCCCCCCCCCCCCCTAAAAAAAATGTGGTTGTAACTCTCATATATTCTAGATTCCTGGTCTGGTGTTAAAATCTTTTGCCAATCAATCACCTCTTGAACCAGTTACCAAGTAATGAGAGAACCACACTGCCAGCCAGTTGCTCAGACACACGCAGACAAAGATATTTGATGTTATTTTGTTTCTCTTACGCAAATACAGTGAGCATCCCCCTGCCCCAGCACTGTGGCATCTTTATATAAAAGTTGATGCTTGTTGCCAGCCTTTCCTCCGCCTGCAGCAACCCTCTCCTTGTCCCATTCTGAGCCCTTTTTGGCACCCTCATGCTTCAGAAGATTCACTGGTTCCACAACCAGCTGCCCCTGTCAAAGCTCAACCCAGCCACCTCAGACAGACTGCACAGGCACCACCTCTTGGCTCACCCCCTCTCTTTCTATGACAGTAGCTTGCATCTACTTCTCAGTGTATCCCCCACTCCCGCACATTCTCATTGACTGTGTGCTACACAGTCTGCAGCTTTTATGGTTCCCTATCTACTCCTAGGGAGAAGGGACCAGAAGAGGTCCATAATGCCTGCTTCCTCCAGGGCTTAACAAAAAGAAAATTAACAAGTTAGACATTGTGTATGAAAAATAGAAACATTACTATTCCTCATAAAACAAAAATAAAAATCATGATAGCAAAACCACACTCAAAAAAGAATAATTATTTATAAACAGCTGATGAAAAGAATATCATATCAAATATTTAAAAACTCATAAATGCTTTAAAAATGTACTGTTCTGAAATGTTTTTTTGTTTGGGAGACACATCAAATAACACCCAATAATTAAAACTAGTAAGGATTACAAATAATTCTTTGCTTTCCATACCTGGGAAAGTTGGATTTCCAGTCATCCTGTCATGGATTAGCAGGAGAAAAAAGGTTGCACAAATTTTCTCCTTCCTCTTTCTCACACACAGGCACCCTCGCGCGCACATTCACAACACACACACACACACACACACACAAACATGCAAGGAAGCACTCTCTCTCATACACACACACACACACACACACACACACACATAAACACACACGTGCAGGTTCCCTCACACAGGCGGCCTCTGACACACACAGAAGCGTGCAGACACCCTATTTCACACACACATGTTCAGTGGCAGGCACCCTTTCATGCACACACGTACAGAGGCAAGGACCCTTTCACATACACACAGATATGTACAGAGGCAGCACCCTTTCACACACACTGGCACCTCTTCTCTCTCTCTCTCGCGCACACACACACACACACATGCAGAGGTACGAAGGCAGCCTCTCACACAAACATGCAGACACCCTTTGTGCAAACACGCGCGCGCGCACACACACACACACACACACACACAGACAAAGAGGCAGGCATTCTTTCACACACACAGAGGCAGACACCCTTTCACAAACACACACATACATGCATGCGCGAACGCGCAGAGACATGCTCTCACACAAACAAACAGGCACCACCTCTCTCTCTCTCTCTCACACAATTGTGCCTCAGTTCATTCTTTATCTGTCTCATCTCTTCATTTTCTTCAGCTACCACTAGCTTGGGCTCCAGTGGTGGCCCAAGGTCTCACTTCACTTTCTTTTTCAGCTCCACTGGCCTGGTCTCTGAGGGCTACCTGCAGCCTTGCTTCATTTTTTTTTTTTTTCAGCTGGAGCTTCTCTTTTATTTTTCTTTGACTGCTGCAGCCTCTTTTAACTTTCTTTTTCAGCTGAAGTTTCTCTTTTATTCTTCCTTGACTGTTGCAGTATGTGTCACTTTCTTTTTAGGCCATGGCTCTGGCAGCTGCCTGCAGGTCGCAGCCTCTCTTTTTTTTCTTCTTCGGCCTGACCTCCAGCCCCGGCCCATAGCCTTTCTTCTCCTTCTTGACCTTGCTGCCCTGGGCTCCAGCGCTGGCTCCTCTGGGTCCTTCATTCCATGCTTACCAGCGTGCGGGGATACTGCACAGCAAATAAAAGTAGAGGTCACACTGCTGCCTTCCAACATGTGACCAATTCAACCATCCCACTGGGGCATGCCCAAAGCCCTGATATGACAATCTGCCTCTGCTTGTGGTTCATAAAGGTGCTCTTTGGTGAACCTGAGGCAGGCGGCAATGTTAAGGCCGAGATTCACAATCCAATGACTAACTTTTCCATTTAGCCACATCGCATTGATTATCCCCAAATAAAGTTATCCTTGTAAGCCTACCCAGATGACATTGTTTGAAAAGGTTAAAAAAATAAATAAAGCTTACCTTGGCAGGGAGACACCCATGCCCCCTGGAAGGTACTCCTTGTGGGCTGAATGAGGGCAGGGACAGATAACCATCAGCTGCTGCAGGAAGGCCTTCCCTCTGCTTCCTGCGGCTCTGTTAGTGCTCCGGGAGAGGGTGGAGAAACAGAGTTGCTGCTCCTGTAGCTCTTCAGATCGGCCATGGCAACGTAAGGAGTCGGGCCTGGCAGCCATGGGGAGGCCTTGCTCCTACTTCCCATGTCTTTCCTGTGCCTTGGTGAGGGAGGAGGCTAAAACAAGCACTACTGCCACAGTTCGTCCCAACTGTGGCAGTGAAGAGAAGGGCTGGCAGCTGAGAAAGGCTCCTGAACTGCGCGTGGCAGCATGGGGCCAGTAAGAGTGACAGCAGAAAGTGGCAGGGAGCCCTGGCAATTCTTCTGCCATGAAGAATAGGCTTCTGCTAGGCTCAGAGTCCCAGTGAAGATGTCATCACCCAGTGACAGTTTTAAAGGGGCCGAGTTCCATCAGTGCCACAGAGGCATAGCAGAGAAAGAAAAAAAAAAAAAAAAATGAAAGCAAAAAAGAAATGAAAAGTTAAAATTATTGAAGTAAAAACACGGTGGGGGAGGGGTGGCTCCGCATGACCTAGTCACGAGGATAAGATCCCCCTAGCTCCTGGGAGTACCAGACATGCAGGGGAGAGCAGGAATAGCAGCAAGGGTCCATGGGAGAACCTCCTCTGCTGTAACAGATTGACCCTGAGAAAAATAGAAGAGCCAGGATGTAAGCCAGAGCATCCCATAGGAAGAATATTTAAAATTAAGTGGTAGGGCATATTTGTGTGATGTAGTGGCCAGTTCTAGCCACTATCACATGTGGAAGAGTGATTGGCACAGTAATGTGATCAAGAAAAGCCCCTGTGCCAGGGATTCCAGATCTTGAAGGAATCTAGTCCATGATTTTCTGGCAGCTCTTTGTAGGTTTTCAGTAGGAGACCCAAAAGCATGAGGGCTAGCTTATGGCTTCTGCAAGAGAGTTGCCCAGCATATGGCCACTAAAAAGTGAGGTGAGCAGCCCCTGGGAACCTTGTTTGGAACAGCACAACTACTTTAAAGAATTACAGTAATTAAATAGAGGTGACTGGCACCTGTGCCATGTCACCAAGAGAGTTGAATGTGGCAGTGCCAGGGGAATTAGAATTTTTTAAAGTAGCTCTACTTGTTTGATATCAGAGGAACAAGCATCTGATCTTGGAAGAAAAAGGCTTTCCATGTGAAAACTTGAAGTGAAGGCAGGAGGTTTTTGGAGGAGGCAGATGTGCTAATCACCAGGGATGTGATTAGCACATGAAAAAAAGATTGATTTTCGTTTTTGGTTCATTTTCAGAAGGTTTTTTTTCCCACAAATTTCAGTTCATGAATTGGTAAATTAATTTTATTTGTGAGAAAAAACTAATGAAACAATTTTAAAAAAATTCCCAAAATGGCCAAAAAATGAAAATAAGGCCTCCTGGGGCCTCACGTCTCCCTGCCAGGAAATATTCTGAAGCCAGGATGGCCACAATCCCCCACTTACCCGGTCTGGTGGGGATCTGCCGACAAGGCCTTAGGCACAGGGCAAAGCCTTGGCCTTGTGTATATCGCGGGAACCATATGTCATCACAACCTCAGACTACTCAAGGCCGAGGCTTTGGCAGGAGCTCATACCCAGGCTGGGTCTTGATGTTGGGCCTATACCCAGACCTGGGCCCAATGCCTGGCCCTGGCCTGGAGGCTATTTTGATGAACCACATTACTGTACATCAAAATGGCAGCATCCACTGGGGTGAATACACTGAAATTAACTAATTCTGGCACAACCCCAGTGAATGCTATCAGAAGAAAAAAAGAAGATGAAGCAGGAGCAGCTGTAAGGCCTGGTTCCATGTCTGGGCATGGTGCTCAGTCGAAGCCAAGGCCCAGGGGGCAGGATCTCAATCCAAGCCAGGCCCCAGTGTTGGGCCAAGGTCTGGGCTGAGGCCCTGGCATCGCAACCCAGTCTCCAGGCTGGGTCACAGCATCGGGCTGGGGACCAGACAGAGGCCCCAACATCAGGACCCGGCCTCTTTGCCAGGTCACAACATTGGACCAGAGTCTGGCTGAGGCCCTGGTGTTGGGTTATGGCCTCCGGTTTGGGGCACAGCAACATTGGGCCTGGGTCTAGGATCTGGCCTAGGCTGATTCCCAGGTATCGGGACACGGCCTTCTGATCGGGCCATGGTGTCAGGCCTGGGTACGGGGCCAAAGCCCAAACTTGCCATTGGATACCTGAAGGATCCGATAAGAACTTTTTTGAGTCTCGGCCTAGACTTCAGCATCGGAATGGGCCCAGGCCAAGACCCCTCTGTCGTGTTTGGACATAGGCTGCAGCCCACACTTTGGGCCCTGGTCTATGCCCTAGCCAAAGCCTTGGATTTAGGTCTAGGCTTAGGCCGAGGTACCGGTGTCATTCTAGGGTGTATCAAAGAGAGATAGATCCGGAAGTCCTTAAAACCTTTTATTGAATGTTGATAAAGATGCTATAGAATTGCCCGACTCTGGTCTGAGTTTCACCCTCTTACATAGGACTGCTTCAGGGGCTATAAAAATACATATATATATATATATATATATATATATATATATATATATATATATATATATATATATATATATATATATATATATATAAAATTAATAAACATAAAAATAGCACACATTCATATAAACAAATAAATGAATAGATGGATAAATAAACATATAAATAAAATTATAAATGAATATCAATCCCACAAAAATAGACAGCAATAATAAATAAATATGTATTTATTATTTTTATATACCAACATTTGATCTCAATTGAGATATCATACCAGTGTAGGTATTTCTCTATCCCTAGAGGGCTTACAATCTAAGTTTTTGTATGTGAGGCAATGGAGGGTAAAGTAACTTTGCCCAAGGTCACTAGGAGCAACAACAGGACTTGAACCGTGGTCTGCTGGTTCATAGTCCACTGCTCTAACCACTAGGCTTTTCCTTATGGCTTTGATAAACTGTCTTCCTTGCTGTTTATTGGGTCCATCCATTCTAAGATGTATGACATGGCCCTGCTTTGGGCATCGGCCTATGCCTTAGATGAGGCCCAGGCTTTAGGCCTAGGGGGTGCATTAAGAAAGTAGGTGCTGACTGTTCAGTGCCTGCTTTATGCAATATTTATTGCATTGGCCTCTTTGTGTCCAGATTCCAACACATCCTGCTTTGCTCTCATGGCCATGCTGATTGAATGGTTACAGTACTGATCCCCTTAGCTTCAGGGATGTTTGCTGTAGGACAGGAAATATCTTGGACTTTGGCTTTTCAAACAGAAAATACTTATATTATTCACAACAGAAAAGCTTGCTTACCTCAGCAGTGCTGTGAGAAAGAGAGAAAGACTAGCTATAAGGCCATTATAGTAGTCAGGTATTTATACCTCTATATAAGGCCCACCTAATTACTAAAGTTGGGTTTAGGTAGTAGTGTAGGCATTAGGGACCACTTTGACATTGAAAGTGAGATGTACGAACAGAACATCTTGTGAAGATTTGATATCCTTTGGAGTGAGGAAATTCACACAAAGATGAAATTTGTACAATGTTCTCTCAACCTAGCCTGATGGACTCTCTACCTGGGTAACATCAAGCTAGGTTGAAACATTGTACAAATCTCATCTTTGTGACTCCGAAGGACATCAAATTGTCACAAGAGTGAAGTTAGCCATAGAGGTAAAAACTTTTTAAAATATATCCAAAGCAAGAAACCTGTGAGGGAGTCGTTTGGACCATTAGATGACCAATGGGTTAAAGGGGTTCTTAGGAAAGTAAGGCCATTGCAGAAAGATTAAATGAATTATTTGCTTCTGTGTGTCATAATGAGGATGTAAGGGAGATACTCGTTCCGAAGATGGTTTTCAAGGGTGAGGAGTCAGATAAACTGAACCAAATCACTATGAACCTGGAAGATGAGGTAGGCCAGATTGACAAACTAAAGAGTAGCAAATCACCTGGACTGGATGCTATTCATCCAAGGTTCTGAAGGAACTAAAAACTGAAATTTCAGATCTATTACTTAAAATTTGTAACCTATTATTAAAATCATCCATTGTACCTGAAGACTGGAGGGTGGACAATGTAACTCCAATATTTAAAAAGGGCTCCAGGGGCTATCCAAGAAACTATAGACCAGCCTGATTTCAGTGCTGGGAAAAATAGTGGAAACTATTCTAAAGATCAAAATCACAGAGCATTTAGAAAGGCATGGTTTAATGGAACACAGTCAGCATGCATTTACCCAAGGTAAGCCTTACCTCACTTCATTTTTTTCAAGGGGTTAATAAACATGTGTATAAATGAGAACCAGTAGATATAGTGTATTTGGATTTTCAGAAGACATTTGACAAAATCCCTCATGAGAGGCTTCTAAGAAAACTAAAAAAGTCATGGGATAGGGGGGTGATGTCCTTTCATGGACTATAAACTGGTTAAAAGACAAAAACAGAGAGTAGGATTAAATGGTCAATGTTCTCAGTGGAAAAGGATAAACAGTGGAATGTGTCAGGATTATGTACTTGGACCCGTGCTTTCCAATATATTTATAAATGATCTAGAAAGGAATATGACGAATGAGGTAATCAAATTTACAGATGTTAAATTACAAGCTGATTGTGATAAATTGCAGGAGGACCTTGCAAGACTGTAAGTTCGGGCATCAAAATGGCAGATGAAATTTAATGTGGACAAGTGAAGGTGATATATAGGGAAAAGTAACCCATGCTGTAGTTACATGATGTTAGGTTCCATATTAGGAGCTTCCACACAGGAAAAACATCTATGCATCATAGTGGATAATACACTGAAATCACCAGCTCAGTGTGATATGGCAGTCATAAAAGTAAACAGAATGTTAGGGACTATTAGGAACTGTACTCTCAACCTAGCTTGACAGCAGTTAGGTAGAGAGTGCATCAAACTAGGTCAAGAGTAGGGATGTGAATCGTTTTTTGACGATTTAAAATATCGTCCGATGTATTTTAAATCGTCAAAAATCATTAGAGGCGATATTTAATAGGAATTCCCCCGATTTATCGTCAAAAATCGTAAATCGGGGGAAGGAGGAAGGGAAGGGGGAGGGCAGAAAAACCGGCACACTAAAACAACCCTAAAACCCACCCCGACCCTTTAAAATAAATCCCCCACCCTCCCGAACCCCCCCTCAAATGCCTTAAATTACCTGGGGTCCAGTGGGGGGGGGGTCCTGGTGTGATCTTTTACTCTCGGGCCTCCGGTGCGTTGTAGAAAATGGCGCCGGCGCCATTTTGTTTTTTGGCCAGCTTGGGGGGGCCTCGCCCCCCCAAGCTGGCCAAAAGTCCCTGGGGATCCAGCGGGGGTCCGGGAGCGATCTCCTACGCTCCTGACGTTGGGGGACAAAAACAAAAAGGTGCCGGCGCTACCTATGCTCCTGACGTCGTTTTGCCGTACAAAATGGCGCCGGCCATACACCGTATGGCCGGCACCATTTTGTACGGCAAAACGATTCGAGTGCAGGAGGTCGCTCCCGGACCCCCGCTGGACTTTTTTTGTAAGTCTTGTGGGGGTCAGGAGGCCCCCCCAAGCTGGCCAAAAGTCCCTGGGGGTCCAGCGTGGGTCCGGGAGCAATCTCCTACGCTCCTGACGTCGGGGGACAAAAAATAAAATGGCGCCGGCGCCATTTCTACAATGCACCAGAGGCCCGAGAGTAAAAGATCACACCAGGACCCCCCCCCCACTGGACCCCAGGTAATTTAAGGCATTTGAGGGGGGGTTCGGGAGGGTGGGGGATTTATTTTAATGGGTCAGGGTGGGTTTTAGGGATGTTTTAGTGTGCCAGCGCCATTTCTACAATGCACCGGAGGCCCGAGAGTAAAAGATCACACCGGGACCCCCCCTCTGGACCCGAGGTAATTTAAGGCATTTTGGGGGGGTTCGGGAGGGTGGGGGATTTATTTTAAAGGGTCGGGGTGGGTTTTAGGGATGTTTTAGTGTGCCGGTTTTCCCGTCCTCCCCCGATTTACGATTTTCACGATATTTAAAAAAACAAAACAGCGACGATCCGATTCCCTCCCCCCCCAGCCGAAATCGATCGTTAAGACGATCGATCACACGATTCACATCTCTAGTCAAGAGTACATTGTACAAATCTCATCTTTGTGTAACTTTCATCACTCCAAATTGTATCAAATCTTCACTGATGTGTACTGTGGGGTTCGTATCTATGTCTGTGCATGTAAAACTGCTCCCCAAAACCTAGGCCACTACCAAACCTCACCCCGAGTTACTAGTTGCCCCTCCTACAGTGGTATACATAGTTTACTTATAGAAGAGCCATATATACAGAGGTTCTCTCTCTCTCTCTCTTTACAGCAGCTAGCTAGAGATTGCATCAAATTAGGTTAAGAGTACATTGTATAAATCTCATCTTTGTGTACCTTTCATCACATCAAATCTTCACTAATGTGTACTATGCTGTTCATATCTCTGAGAGTGCATGTAAAACTGCTCTCCAAAACCTCAGCCCAAGTTACTAGTTGCCCCTCTTACAGTGGTATAAAAAGTTGACTAATATGTGTGCCTCTCCAGAGGTTTTATTCCTCCTCCCAGAACAGAATTTCAGATTTTTATCACAAATCCCATTTTGAGCATAATGCACAGCATAATGCCAGGAAAAAGGTGCAGTTATTTCTGGCTTTAAATCATGCAATAATGTGCGTTACTCTATCGCATGCAATGTTAAACATCCCTCATTTTCATAAACCCTGCCCAAACTCCTCCCATTTGACTAATTTTAAATTTGCATATGCATCTCATGATGCGTTATTTATTGCATGCGTTATGGCATTATCGCGGGTGTTAGGGCCTAGCACCCGCGAAAAGTCCCTAATGCGATTTTAAAAATGACCCTGTCAGTTAGCAATATCTATGGGAGAGGCAAAGAGGAGAACTAATGGCAAATGCAGTCTGGAGAGGGGTGTGGTGGGGAGAGAAGGAGTGACGGTGGTTGACCAAGGTGTTGTGTCCGTCAGTGCCCGACGCTCTCTCTCTGCCCTCCTTATCTCTTTGGCACCTCCCTCTTCGTCCGCAGGAAGATTGGCTGCCGCGGTGTTCTTCTGCAGAAGTCCTCTGGTATCTCCGGACCAGCTGGACGCTGCAAACCGCCATGTTTCCTGGAGGTTTAGGGGCGCGCACGTGGCACGGCCCAGATTGAAGTACTGGCGATGGTGCAAACCTCGGGGGCATCCCCCGAAGATGACGTCACCTGCGACGGATATATAAGGTCTTGGAATTTGCTAACACATTGAGTTAGCAAGGGGTTACACTACCTAAACTACTCTGCCTCCTCGGACTTACTAGGGGTACCCGTTCCTCGGGGGCCTTGCTCTCTCCTTTGTTTTTCAGGTGACAGTCTGGAACCGGTACTCGCTCCTTGAGGGCCCTCGTTCCCAGACTTACTCGGTACTCTCTTCTGCCTGGAAGTCATCACTGCCAACTACATCAGTGAGTTACCATCGCTCTCTCAGAGCTTTCCCTGGAACCAGGTACTCGCTCCTTGAGGGCCTATATATTCCAGCTCCTGGGCTTCTGAGACATTGTGTGAGTGTTACCATATAGTTCAGTACATGAACTCTGCATACTCTGCCTACTCACTATATTTCAGTTTCTCTACAGCTCAGCTTCCATGGATCACTGTTCCAGTATCTGAGGGACTGCAGCCCAGCCGGGCCTTCCAGCTCACTACTGCCACCTCTGGTGGTTCAGTATACTGTCTAATAAAAGAACTAGTGTGTGTCTGTCTCCATACTCTGAGCCTGACCAGTGGTCCCTCTCGGGATCTCCCCCCGCGGCGTGGTCATCTGCCATCGGTCCAAGGATCCACCCACAACTCTCCTAAATAACAACAGATTGCTAAACCCAGCAACTCTATTACCAACAGATTGCTAACTCCATGGATCCGGCACAATTGAATGCCTTGCAGGCCATACTGGGCCTGGCCCAGCGCATTATGGAGCAGCAAGACGCCTTGGAGAAACTTACGGCAACATGTAATCAGCTACACACACAGAAGGTTCAAGTCCAACCTCCAACTAAGAAGGTCAGTCACCGGAGCTAACTTTAAAGACTGCTGTACCACTGGCGACCCCAATCTGCTTTTCTGGAGAAATCCAGAAGACACGGGGCTTTTTGAACCAGTGCTGCATGCACTTTGCCTTACTACCATCTCTGTTCCCTACAGCTCTCTCCAAGACTACTTACATCCTTTCCTACCTGGATGGTAGGGCCTTGTCTTGGGCATCTACCTTGTGGGAACGCAAGGACTCCATTTTGCAGGACATAGAAGGATTTATGGACTTATTTAAATCCGTTTTCCATGACGCTGCTCGAATGTCTGTAGCCAGTTCTGCTTTAGTGGATTTGAAGCAAGGCAACAGATCATTGGTTGAATTTGCCATAGAATTCAAAACTCTGGCGGCAGAACTTCGCTGGGACCCCAGATGTCTCAAGACTCTCTTTTGCAGAGGCCTGGACAACTGTTTGAAGGACGAGCTGGCCACTCGCCAGACACATGACTCGCTGGACAAATTAATAGCCTTGGGTACTCGGATTGATCACTGGCTCTGGGCATGGTGAAGGAACTCTGGCCTAGGGTGTTACCCAGGTTGAAACAGGCCAGTGCAGTCTCTACACCTCAGATGGTTCCAGTAGTCCCTGCTGCTAATACAGATGAACCTATGCAACTTGGTCACGGTCGCTTGACTTCCAGAGAGAGAAAATTTCGGAAGAAGCGCGGCCTTTGCATGTACTATGGTCATCCCAGCCATAAATTCTCTACATGCTCCATTCGTCCGGAAAACGGATGGGCCTAAGTCCTGCAGGAGGACTGTTCTTAGGCCATACCGCGACATCTCCTCCACTCTCTCTCCCAGTCTCTTTGACCTACGGACCGATCATGGTTCAGACTCCTGCTCTAGTGGACTTAGGTAAAATACAGAGGGTAAACAATTTATAAATAACTCCCTATTACTCGCTTGCTAAGTGTATCACACAAATAGAGAGATAACACATTCACAATGTGTGTAACGTTTATTTTAACAAAATTACACACTCACCTATATAGAAACTCTAAAAGCTGAACTAACACACACACAATTCACCCATACCTTGTTAAAAACAACATATTACACTTGGAATAACAATGTACATAAGTTACAGTAAAGCACAAATCTTATATTTCCCAATTTAAACTATGAAACCCCCATTAATTGAACATATAAATCCAAATAATAAAATTCTGCAAACAAACAAAGGTATGGATGAATTGTGTGTGTGTGTGTGTGTGTTAGTTCAGCTTTTAGAGTGTCTATATAGATGAGTGTGTAATTTTGTTAAAATAAACGTTATACACATTGTGAATGTGTTCTCTCTAGTGGACTCAGGGGCACTAGGCAACTTCATTCTCAGAGGTCTAGTAGAAGACCTGAGGTGTCCTCTCATCAAATTAGAAGATCCACTATTGTGTTACAACTTGAAGTGGGCTTTGGACGTTCCCCAACTTCGCTACTTCCACTGAAGATCTCAGTGACGGCCCCAGCAGCTCATCCATCGCTGCTATCTAAAACAACATACTCAGTGAATTTTCTTCCAAGACTTAAGTTCTACCTGTCATCAATGCAGAAGACGACTTAGAATACAAAATCAAAGAAGTTCTGGACATTTGTAAAGAGGCAAGACTTTTGAATACCTTCTAAAATGGGAAGGTTTCGGCCCCGAAGAAAACTCTTGGGAGCCTCAGACCAATATCCTGGACAAAGAGATGCTTTATCAGTTCCACCTCGCGCATCCTTCAAAAACTAAGCCTGGTACCTGAAGAGGAAATCGCCCTTTGAAGGGGGGTACTGTTGTGTCCGTTGGTGCCCGACGCCCTCTAGATGCCCTCCTTACCTCTTTGGCGCCTCCCTCTTCATCCACGGGAAGATTGGCTGCCGCAGCGTTCTTCTGCCAAGGTCCTCCAGTGTCCACGGACCGGATGGACACTGCAAACCGCCATGTTTCCTGGAGGCCTAGGGGCGTGCGTGCGGCATGGCCCCGACTGAAGTACCGGCGATGGCGCAAACCTCGAGGGCATCCCCCGAAGATGATGTCACCTGCGACAGATATATAAGGTCTTGGAATTTGCTAATCCATCGAGTTAGCAAGGGGTTATACTACCTAAGCTACTCTGCCTCCTCGGACTTACTAGGGATACCCGCTCCTTGGGGGTCTCGCTCTCTCCTTTGTTTTTCAGGTGACAGTCTGGAACCAGTACTCGCTCTTCGAGGGCCCTTGTTCCCAGACTTACTTGGTACTCTCTTCTGCCTGGAAGTCATCACTGCCAACTACATCAGTGAGTTACCATTGCTCTCTCAGAGCTTTCCCTGGAACCAGGTACTTGCTCCTCGAGGGCATATACATTCCAGCTCCTGGGCTTCTATGAGACATTGTGTGAGTGTTACCATCTAGTTCAGTACATGAGCTCTGCATACTCTGCCTACTCACTATATTTCAGTTTCTGTACAGCTCAGCTTCCAGGGATCACTATTCCAGTATCTGAGGGACTACAGCCCAGCCGGGCCTTCCAGCTCACTACTGCCACCTCTGGTGGTTCAGTATACTGTCAAATAAAAGAACTAGTGTGTGTCTGTCTCCATACTCTGAGCCTGACCAGTGGTCCCTATCGGGTTCTCCCTCCGGGGGCGTGGTCATCTGCCATCGGTCCAAGGATCCACCCACAACTCTCCTAAATAACAGATTGGTAACTCCAGCAACTCCATTATCAACAGATTGCTAACTCCAAGCAGACTTAACTCCGAATGCCAACACAAGGTGAAGAGAGGTGTGGTGACAGTAACCTTCAAGGAAAGTAGTGATGGCTATGGTGGAGACCTGGGGCTTGTCTGGAAAGAAGGAGCAAGGGCAGCAAGCCTGAGCAAAGAAAGTGATTGAGAGAAGCAGGTGATGCCAATATAGGGAAGGAGAGTGAGAGTAAAAGTGCAGGGTGTGCAAATCAGCTTTATTTTAAAACGTAAGTAATTTAGGTTACAAAGCAGGTTACCTTTAATTCCTTTTGTTTTAATAATTGCTCATTTCAAATAAACTTCCCTTAGCTCCTGTGATAACACTGGCTCCCTATACTTGTAGACATTAGCTATTCTGAGCAACCTCTAAAGAATGATAAAGCTTTTCATTCACGAAGCGGTTATTGATAACTGCTGTAAAATAAATGGTATCAAGAAAGTAAATAGTAAATTCTACAATTTGAAATTATTTTTTATTTGTATATTTTTAAAAGATATTGAAAAAACTCAGAAACAAAAGGAAGAGAAACTTTGGTATGCAGACTCCTAAAATAAATGATGTGTTGAGATACAGATATAGGCATCATTACATCCACTCATTTAATCCTATGGTTGATCAGCTCTATTGAGCTTAACTATTGCACAGTGGCTGCCTGTCATATTATTCTTCCTCTTTTTATGACCATTAGGCTTTGAGGAATTTCCTTATAACAGCAGGATCGGCTGAATGTTTCTGTGAAGAGCAAGTCACTGAAGAGGGATTGGTATTTGTAAAGGAGGCCATTAATAATGCATAGAATTTAGCCTGAAAGGAATGTCCCATTGGACCTCCAACGGAAGGTGTCTAGCAACACTTTACAATGCAGCATAATACGTCTCCTAATTATAGAATGGTTTTATGTCAATTTACTTCAGCATTTTATAAGTTTATGACATTTCAGAAAGAATAAGGCCACAGTAAAAAAAAAAATTCATATGGAATGATTTATTTGATAAAATACTTTTACTGCTAACATTATTTTGCAGGTACCAGTTACAGTAATTCAACTGCAGGACATAATTTCATTATATAACAAATGGTAAATCACAAAAAGTAGTAACAGAAAACTATCATGTTAAAATTGTTTGTCATAAACCCAGATAATCATTTCAAGGATGAAAACCAAGAGTACTGTTCAATTTTAAGATGACAATCAAAAAGTTCCATTCATCCAAATTTAGAAATATGCTTGCAATTTTTAAGTGGAGGAGTAGCCTGGTGGATAGAGCAGCAGGATATAAATAAGGGATTTGAGGGTTCCAACCTTTCTGATGCTCCTTCTAACCTTAGTAAATGAGTCCTTTAGATTATAAACTCTCTGGGAATAAGGAAATACCTTCAGCATCTGAATGTCACAAAAGATAGAACATAAATAATTTAAAAATTTATCATAAGTCAAAGTTACAATTAGAAGGTAACTTTAAAATGGGCATGCAGGCACCCATGTATAAGGGCATATGATCACGCAGCCACATGTGCTACAATTTTATATCATATTCCAGCCTATTTTATAACATGCACACATTATAAAAAAGGCTGGGAGTGTGTTTGTGTGCTCCCTATTTTAAACGTGTACGTGCATATCAGTGAAAAGGCTTTGAAACACGCAAGAGAGGGAATTTTACAACGTGCGCATTCAGGACATGATCAGTTTCACAACTTGGTCCACCATTTTGCCCAGTCTTTAACTAGGTCCTCAAAACCCTCTGGTTCTTTAGCATGCACTCCTCCAGTTAACACAAACTCCTCAGACATTTCATAGATGCCTGGAAATAGTTTTATTTAGACTTATGCATCATCCATAGCAGAAGTAACTTTGTGCTGAAATGGATCTGGATGTGCTCCCAGGCATGTAGCTACATATACACATATCTTCTGGCCTCACCGACAGCTCTCTCCTTTTTTTCCCGATGCAAGATATACATGCTGTTGCAATTCCTCCCATGGCTGGAGCCATGGAGGCCTCTTACCTAGCTCCTGGTGCCGCCTCGGACCTTCCTACGTGGCTCGGAGGCTGCTGATGTCATCGCCTTGCAGCCTGGAGGCTGCCACCGACATCCGTCCCTCCGTGGCCTGGAGGCCGCAGTCCCCGGACTCACTTGCAGCATGGCCGCTCCCAGAGGCCTCTTCGCGGCTCGCACACTGCCTCCCACATTGGGGCCTGTCCCACGGCCCTTCTCCTGCTCCTGTGCTTCAGTGTCTGCTGCATGCCATTGTCCATGGTCCTGTACTCTTCTTCCTGCTTCCTTCCTAGGCGTGGGGCCGCGTCTCTCTGCATTATTTAAAGGGCAAGCAAAGGAGTGGCCCCCTGGTCCACCCTGATGACCTCATTTTCTGGAACTCCCTCTCCTGCCTAAAAAAGGGCTCTGCCTGCATTCACTCCTCGCTTTCACAAGAAGCCAGTTCAGGAGTTGGTCTGCTCCTGGATCCTGTTCAAGCTCTCCGCTCCAGGAGTCTCTGATGATGTCCTCCTCCGCTTCTTCAAGGCATTCCGTTCCTCATTGTCCTTGTTTTTGTTTTCTTGTTCCTGTCCTGATGTCCGAGTTCCAGTCCTGATGTTCGAGTTCCAGTCCTGACATCCGAGTCCCGATGTTCCTTGATCAAAGTCCTGATGTTCTGTGATCCAAGTCCTGATGTTCCGTGAGTTAAGTCCTGATGTTCCATGAACCAAGTCCTGATGTCCGAGTTCCAGTCCTGATGTTCCATGAGCCAAGTCCTGATGTCCGAGTCCTGGTGTTCCTTAATCCAAGTCCTGATGTTCTATGTTCCAAGTCCTGAAGCTCCAAGTCCTGAAGTTCCAAGTCCTGATGTTCCAGGTCCTGAATAACCCGTGCCTCCAAAGGTTCCTTGCTTTTAATTCCGGGTTCTGGTTTCCAAGTTTTAATCCTGAGCCTTTATCTTGTTCCGACGTTGGAAGGATCCAAGGGGTTACTTCGTTCCTGAGCTGTGAGATGTCCTGAGCTTGTCCCACTCCACTCGTGGTCCACAACCAGCCATCTGGCTTTATGTCCCTACAAAGGCTTGACTTCCATCCTTGAATGCTGTACCTGCCTGTTCGTCCAGGCTTTATGTCCCTACAAAGGCCTGACCTCTAATGCTGTGCCAGTCCCACCAGGCGTTAGGTCCCTACAAGGGCTTGACCTCTATACTCGAATGTTGTGCCTGTCCATACAGGCCTTATGTCCCTAAAAGGGCTTGACCTCTAATGCTGTGCCTGTCCATTCACATTTGGAATGTAAGAACATAAAAAGCTGACTTCAGTTCTTGCTTCACAAATGGCAGTCTCTATTGCTCTAAAAGCATCCTCTGTTGAATTATCTTTCAGAAATGAAAAAGATGACATGTACTTCTGGCAGTGATCCAGTTCAGGAAGAAGTGACAGATCAAACCACAACATACCCTATAAGGGCATGACCTCTATCCTTGAATGTTGTGCCTGTCCATCCAGGATTTAGGTCTCTACAAGGGTCTGACCTCGAATGCTGTGATGTCCGTCCAGGACTTATGTCCCTACAAGGGTTTGACCTCTAATGCTCTGCCTGTCCATCCAGGCCTTATGTCCCTAAAAGGGCTTGACCTGTATCCTTGAATGCTATGCCTATGCATCCAGGCTTTACGTCTCTATAAGGGTTTGACCTCGAATGCTGTGCCTTTCTGTCCATGCCTTATGTCCCTAAAAGGGCTTGACCTCTATCCTTGAATGCTATGCAAGTCTGTCCAGGCTTTACGTCCCTACAAGGGTTTGACCTCGAATGCTGTGCCTGTCCATCCAGGCCTTATGTCCCTAAAATAGCTTGACTTCTATCCTTGAATGCTGTGCCTGCTTGTCCGTCTAGGATTTAAGTCCCTATGAGGGCTTAACCTCTATCCTTGATTGCTGTGCCTGCCGTCCAGGCCTTATGTCCATAAAAGGGCTTGACCTCTATCATCGAAAACTGTTCCTGTCCATTCAGGCTTTACATCTCTACAAGGGTGTGACTTCGAATGCTGTGCCTGTCCATCCAGGCCTTATGTCCCTTAAAGGGCTTGACCTTTATCCTCGAATGCTATGCCTGTCCATCCAGGCTTTATGACTCTACAAGGGTTTGACATCTAATGCTGTGCCTGTCTGACCAGGCCTTATGTCCCTAAAAGGGCTTGACCTCTATCCTTGAATGCTATGCCTGTCTGTCTAGGCTTTACATCTCTACAAGGGCTTGACCTCAAATGCTGTGCCTTTCTGTCCAGGATTTACGTCTCAGCAAAGGTTTGACCTCGAATTCTGTGCCTTTCCGTCCAGGCCTTATGTCCCTAAAAGGGCTTGACCTCTATCCTCAAATGCTATGCCTGTCTGTCCAGGCCTTATGTCTCTAAAAGGGCTTGACCTCTGTTGCGTTTGTGCCTGTTCTCGCCCTCGCTCCACCCTCTCTACCTTAGTGGCGACTCCCTTCGAATCTGACGGACAGATGCTGCCACGGCTTCTCCTCGCCGTACTTCCTGGAATCCCCAGGCTGGCCTGACACTGTGGATCCACCATGTTCCTGATGATGTAAGGGCACGCACATGCGCACGCTCCAGAGATGTACCGGCAAGGGCACGAACCTCGGGGGTGTTCCCCCGTAGTGACGTCATCTGCTTCCACTTTAAAAGGTCTTTGCTTGCAACTACTAAGCGAGTTAGCAAGGGACTCTGTTGGACTAGCTTGGGCTGTCCAAGACTACTTGCACTCGGGGAATTCTTTCTCCACTACTCTGCCTCCACCAACTTACCTAGGGGTACCCGCTCCTTGGGGGCTCTGCTCTCTCTGTTCTTGATTTCAGATTACTAAGATGGGATCTGGTACTCACTCCACAAGGGCTTACGTCCCTGAATACTCAGAAGACTCCTTAATACCTGGAAGCGATCGCAGTTGTGAATACTGTGAGTTCTGTTACAGATAGGAACCGGTACTCGCTCCATGAGAGCCTATGTTCCTAATCTCCGAAGACTCCCTTCTGTCTAAGATGTTATCACAGGTACGGAGATCATGAGTCATTATTGCAGATTGCAGATAGGAACCGGTACTCGCTCCACGAGGGCCCGTGTTCCTAAATCCCTTCTCAGCTCTCTTCTATCTCAAGAAGCTATCGCATACCTATATCTGGAGCACTACTATTTCAGATTACAGATAGGAACCGGTACTCGCTCCACGAGGGCCCATGTTCCTATATCTTCTCAACTCTCTTCTATATCAGAAGCTATCATATATCTATATTTTGTGAATTCTATTATAGATTGCAGATAGGAACCGGTACTCGCTCCACGAGGGTCTATGTTCCTAAAACCCTCCAAAGACTCTCTTCCTTTCCATAATCCATCTCATATACAGATATTGTGAGTTCTCATTCCAGACTGCATATAGGAACCAGTACTCACCTATGGCTCCTGTTCCTGAAGATACTGAAGACTCTCTGTTGCATAGAAGCATTACAGATTGCTAACAACCTCCAATGCTGTGCCTATCTGTCCAGGCCTTATGTCCCGACGAGGGCTTGACCTCTAATGCTGTGCCTGTCCATCCAGGCCTTATGTCCCTACAAAAGCTTGACCTCTATCCGCGAATGCTATGCCTGTCCATCCAGGATTTACATCTCAACAAGGGTTTGTCCTCAAATGTTGTGCCTGTCCTTCCAGGATTTAGGTCTCTACAAGGGTCTGACCTTGAATGCTGTGCTGTCCATCCAGAACTTATGCCCCTACAAGGGCTTGTCCTCTAATGCTGTGCCTGTCCATCCAGGCTTTATGTCTCTACAAGGGTTTGACCTTTAATGCTCTGCCTTATGTCCCTAAAAGGGCTTGACCTCTATCCTCGAATGCTATGCCTGTGCATCCAGGCTTTACATCTCTATAAGGGTTTGACCTCGAATGCTTTGCCTTTCTGTCCATGCCATGTCCCTAAAAGGACTTGACCTCTATCCTTGAATGCTATGAAAGTCTGTCCAGGCTTTACATCTCTACAAGGGTTTGACCTCGAATGCTGTGCCTGTCCGTCCAGGCCTTATGTCCCTAAAAGAGCTTGACTTCTATCCTTGAATGCTGTGCCTGCCTGTCCGTCTAGGATTTAAGTCCCTACGAGGGCTTAACCTCTATCCTTAAGAACATAAGAACATAAGAAATTGCCATGCTGGGTCAGACCAAGGGTCCATCAAGCCCAGCATTCTGTTTCCAACAGAGGCCAAAACCAGGTCACAAGAACCTGGCAATTACCCAAACACTAAGAAGAACCCATGCTACGGATGCAATTAATAGCAGTGGCTATCCCCTAAGTATAATTGATCCAATTAAAGTAGATTAAAGGAAATGTTTTTCTTTGGAGTGACGGTAAACCGGCAGGAGCGTGCTCTAAATTCAGGGCCAGGTGGCAGAATAGCCTCAGGACCCAACCCAAAGTACCCCGGAAAGGTGCAGCAGCTCAGGCTTCCTTAATAAAAGATAATCAAATTGGAGAGCTCCTTAAGCAAAATTATTATAAGAACATAAGAACATATCTTTGATTGCTGTGCCTGCCATCCAGGCCTTATGTCCATAAAAGGGCTTGACCTCTATCATTGAAAACTGTGCCTGTCCATCCAGGCTTTACTTCTCTACAAGGGTGTGACCTCGATTGCTGTGCCTGTCCGTCCAGGCCTTATGTCCCTTAAAGGGCTTGACCTTTATCCTCGAATGCTATGCCTGTCCATCCAGGTTTTACGACTCTACAAGGGTTTGACATCTAATGCTGTGCCTGTCTGAACAGGCCTTATGTCCCTAAAATGGCTTGACCTCTATCCTCGAATGCTGTGCCTTTCCGTCCAGGCCTTATGTCCCTACAAGGGCTTGACCTCTATCCTCGAATGCTATGCCTGTCCATCCAGGCTTTACTTCCCTATGAGGGCTTGACCTCTATCCTCGATTGCTGTGCCTTTCCGTCCAGGCCTTATGTCCCTAAAAGGTCTTGACCTGTATCCTTGAATGCTGTGCCTTTCCGTCCAGGCCTTATGTCCCTACAAGGGCTTGATCTCTATCCTCGAATGCTATGCCTGTCCATCCAGGATTTCTTCTCTACAAGGTTTTGACCTTGAATGCTGTGCCTGTCCATCCAGGATTTACATCTCTACAAGGGTTTGACCTCGAATGCTGTACCTGTCTGTCTAGGCCTTATGTCCATAAAAGGGCTTGACCTCTATCCTCGAATGCTATGCCTGTCCGTCCAGGCTTTTCGTCTCTACAAGGTTTTGACCTTGAATGCTGTGCCTGTCTATCCAGGCTTTACGTCTCTACAAGGGTTTGACCTAGAATGCTGTACCTGTCTATCCAGGCTTTATGTCCCTAAAAGGGCTTGACCTCTATCCTTGAATGCTATGCCTGACCGTCCAGACTTCACGTCTCTACAAGGGTTTGACCTCTAATGCTGTGCCTGTCTGTCCAGGCCTTATGTCCCTAAAAGGGCTTGACCTCTATCCTCAAATGCTGTGCCTGGCTATCTGTCAAGGCTTTATGTCCCTACGAGGGCTTGACCTCTATCCTTGATTGCTGTGCCTGTCTGTCCAGGCCTTATGTCCCAAAAAGGACTTGACCTCTATCCTAGAATGCTGTGCCTGCCTGCCCATCCAGGATTTATGTCCCTATGAAAGTTTGACCTCTATCCTCAATATCTGTGCCTGTCCATCCAGGCCTTATATCCCTAAAAGGGCTTGACCTCTATCCTCGACTGCTGTGCCTGGCTGTCCATCCAGGCTTTAAGTCCCTACGAGGGCTTGACCTCTATCCTCAATTGCTGTGCCTGTCCTCCAGGCCTTATGTCCATAAAAGGGCTTGACCTCGAATGCTGTGCCTGTCTGTCTACATTTTGAATGTAAGGACATAAAATACTGACTTCAGATGTTTGGAACTTGCTTATTTCATATGCCTAATAGTTTCTGACCTTCTTAATATGGTCCATGTTACTGAAATCTTTCTTAGGTGCCAACAGTAATTGTTCTAGTACTATGGAAAACTGGTGGTAGTTGTACTCTAGTTCATTCTTTGTGTTCCCAAAGTTTACAGAGGCACTGTAGGGTACAAAGTCAACATAGGTCGATATTGTAAATTTGAGCAGGAGATGACGTCAGCGCTTCTTTTGGTCCTAACAGCTGAACCCTCATTGCAAAGGGAAACCTCAGTCTCTGACAATTCAAAATATTAATCCTTCAGAGCATGGATCCTTAAATAAAACAATCAATTTTCTTTTCGTTTCAGGGCAGAGAAGATAACTTCCTCCATCTTGCTCATGAAGTCATGATCTGTTTGCACATGCTTAAATCCTAACAATTTGTACCATTATACAGTCTAGGGGCCAACCCATTCTGCGGAGCCCTTTCCTGCTCAAAGGAAAGAGAACTCTCCCCGGTGTAGCCAGCCTATCTCTTATTACCTGTTGGCCCATGTTGAACTGCTGTTCACAGTGAGACCTCCTCCACATCACCATGCTTTGAAGGCCTGCACTCCATTCTAGGGGCCAACCCATTCTAGGGAAGCCCTTTCCTGCTTAAAGGAAAGGGAACCCGGGGTAGCCGGGCTATCTCTTAGTACCTGTTGACCCATGTTGAATCGCTGTTCACAGGGCACCCTGCTCTACATCACCATGCTTTGAAGGCTCGTGCTCCACTCTAGGGGCCAACCCAGTCTGGGGAGCCCTTCCCTGCTCAAAGGAAAGGGAACTTTCCCCGGGTGTAGCCAGCCTGTATCTACCCTCTGACCCATGTTGAACCCCTGTTCACATGCACCCTCCTCCACCTTGGCCTTGAAAATTCTCGTTTGTATATCTTCTACGTCCACCAGATTTTAAAAGACCAGCGAGAGTTCACTAGACGCCAATGGAAACACCCCACTCTAGAGGCGAACCCATTCTAGAGAGCCCTTTCCTGCAAAAAGGAAAGGGAACTCTCCCCGAGGCAGCCTCTCTTGCCTCTATCAAAACCATAGGGACCTGACTACCTCAGCTCTGCCAGCCTGTCTTGGCCCTATCAAAACCACAGGGACCAGACTACCTCTGCTCTGCCAGCCTGTCTTTCCCCTATCAACTTTCTGCCACTCTGCCTTGCTGCCATACACCAGATTGCCTTTGCCCTCACTATGTCACAGGTACCGACGGTCGGCCCCTGTGACATGGTGAGGGCAAAGGCGATCTGCTGCCAGTATTCAAAATGGTGCCGATCGCGTTTGCCCTCACCATGTCACAGGGGCCGACCGTCGGTACCTGTGACATAGTGAGGGCAAAGGTGATCAGCGCCATTTTGAGTACTGGCATCGGATGGACGGCGTGCAGGAGGTCGCTCCCGGACCCCCGCTGGACTTTTGGCAAGTCTTGTGGGGGTCAGGAGGCCCCCCCCAAGCTGGCCAAAAGTCCTTGGGGGTCCAACGAGGGTGCCGGAGTGACCTCCTGCACTCCGGCCATCCGATGCCAGTACTCAAAATAGCGCCAATAGACTTTGCCCATATTATGTCACAGGGGCTACCAGTGCCATTGGTCAGCCCCTGTCACATGGTAGGAGCACAAGATGGTGCCGATGGCCATGTGACAGGGGCTGACCAATGGCACCGGTAGCCCCTGTGACAAAGGCTATCGGCGCCATGATGAAACCGGCACCGAGGGTGTGAGTGCAGGGGATGGCTCCTGGACCCCCCGCTGGACCACCAGGGAGTTTTGGTAAGTCTTGGGGGGGTTCAGGAGGGTGGGGGGTTTGTTTAAATTTTTATTTAGGTGGCTGGATAATTCGGCGAAGATTCGTGTATTCGTGGGGAATCGCAATATGTTTCGCTTCCCCACGAATACTACGAATAGTGCAATATACATTGTGGATCACCAATACGGCGAAAACGAATGCAAACCCCTATTATCTGTGCCCTGCATACATCCCATCAATAACAAAACTCCAAGGCTCATTCTGTAGCTAGGAAAAGATGTAACAGAATGGAATTCATGCCCCTTTTTGGTGCCACCACTGGTGACTCTTGTTGCAGTGTGGTGCTGAGGCAGGTCTGTATCTTAGCATTCGTCCGTGGTGACTTCCTGTAGCACTTGATCTTTTAGAGATGGTCACAGCAGACCCCAACCAAATATGGTTTTGCCATTCCCAATCCTCAGAGAAAATGGTGCCCCTTAAGACAGGAGCTTCCATTCAGACACACCCATGCCACTTCAAGACTGCCAGCTAAGTGGCTACTATCATAGCAAAAATGGCCGAAAGCTGTATCTAACATGGCATAGATATGTGTGGCAGCATGAGTGACCTCTCAGGTCCATGCACATTTGACTGGGACTCAGTGTAAGGCCCAGAATTAGAGAAATAGTCCAATTGTGGAAAACCAAAAAAGCTGTAAATTTCCCTTTATAAGGATGGCCGCTACTTAACCTGCATGCTCACCTTTGCATGCACATGTCTTGCAAGTTAACAGGCTCACCTCCAATGCATGGAAAACAAAGGTTTTTCCTGTCCCTATCATATCTCTATCTCATCTTTCCTCTGGGATATACGAGGTCAATATTCAAAAAATATTTAGATGAATAACTGGCTATACTTAAAGCTGTATCTTGCTAAATTCTAGATGCATATTGACTTATGCGGCTAGAATTTAATTGCATAAATTGGGGGCATTCCAGGGGCGGACAGGAAGTGTTTCCGCGCAGACCAGAGTTAACCACATAAATTATCTAGCTATCTCTGGTCATGATGTAGGTCTGTCCTAAAACTGGCCAGATATACTTATCTGGCTATCCGCTGAATATCCCCGTTAAGTTAGACAGATAGCTATATTCAGCTAATTTAGGGCCTCATTTTCTAAAGTATCGCAGGCATGCGATACTTTAGGGAATGAGGGCCGGGGGGCCGAAACGGGGGGCGAGCCCGCACTAGCCGGCAGCGATCGCACCGTCGCGGTGCGATCGCTGCCGGTTTCGTACCCAATAGCGCCACCATAGGAGGTGCAGCTATTGGGAGCGAACTCGGACGCGAAAAGGGCCTTACCTTTTCATCATCCGCGGCGTCTTCGCGGAGTCGGCCCCGGTGATGCCCCGACTTCTCCTCTTCCGGGGCCGAGAATGCCCCCATTTTGGTATCACATGCGAAATGTCCCTTTTCGCGTATGATACGTTTAGAAAATAAGACCCTTAATTAGCTACTCCATGGCTGAATATCAGCTTCAAAAAAACATGGTATACCTTTGAGGATAATTGCTAAAAAACAATCACTATAATTTTATGATTCAACAAACAAACTCACTGGAAAAGGTATCAGATTAGAGTGCTCGCAGTCTCACAGGCTCTTGCCCTATACAGGGCTACAACCCTTCTCATGTTATGGCACTGTTAAATCACGTCATCTACCAATCCCACGTGAGAATGTTAACTTTTTTTCTTTTATCTTTCAAATGTGAAAAATTTTTTCCTCTCACCCAATAACATTTATTATTAAAAATTCACACCCAACTATTACGTGAAATTATATTAAGTCACTTATCTTTTTGTTTGTGCTTTGACTACTAATTTCCCAATTCCTTTTTTGTGCTCGCTTGCTTGCTTCAAGCTGTCTTCCCGCCCGACATTGACAATGTTTTGGCGCAACAATTGCGCCTGCTTCAGGGGCTTACTACTAAATACCTGTAAAAACAAATTTTATTAATCTACCAAATTTATTTAATATGTCTCACCTTTTATTTGACAGTGCAAACAATGGTACTCACTATTCAGCTCAGCGCTGCCTCACCCGATGCTTCACAACGTTCAAATATGGCGCCTAGACGCTCTCACTATTTCACTACCGGAAATGAATTTTTTATATATCCCGTCATGGATGGTAAATGCACCTATCAGCTTGTTTTTACAAATACACCGACCAATCTACTTCCTTATTGAGCCCTGCTGGGGCTACCGTGTTCAATTTAAAGATCCACCTTTGCTCACGTTGTAATAAACGCAAGTTTAAATCACCTCCTCTCTCATTCTCACGTGGGATTGGTAGATGACGTGATTTAACAGTGCCATAACATGAGAAGGGTTGTAGCCCTGTATAGGGCAAGAGCCTGTGAGACTGCGAGCACTCTAATCTGATACCTTTTTCAGTGAGTTTGTTTGTTGAATCATAAAATTATAGTGATTGTTTTTTAGCAATTATCCTCAAAGGTATAACATGTTTTTTTGTTGATTATTAAGAATTTGAGGAAGTGAGCCATTATTCTAAACTAATTTCACTAGATTCGGATGAATATCAGCTTCTACATGTTTAGATCCATAAGTCTGTGGTGCTTCAGAATGAAAACCGACTGCAAGCAGTATATACTTCAAATGTGTGGTCTCCCGAATTGTGCCTCATACTCTGAGGTCTCACCAAGAAATTAATACAGGGGAAATCTTACTATCTCCCTTTTTCTGCTGACCACTGCTTTCTCTATGCAGCCAGGCATCTCTCTATCTTATACTGTTACCCTAGCCACCTGTTTGGCCACCTTAAGGTCATTAAATACCATCATCCCAGATCCTAATCTTCTTTTGAAGTTAAAGGAATTTCACCCCAATACTTTATTTATTTGATTTGTATTCCACGTTTCAGCACTTCAAAGCAAATTGCATTCAGGTATTGTTGGTATTTCCCTATCCCCAGAGGGCTCATAATTTAAGGGTCTGATTTCCTAAGGCTTTTTTCCTATTCCGTGTTTATGGGAAAAATATTTAGTTAATGAGGCCTTAAGTTTATACCTGAGACCACAGAGGATAAAGTGACTTACCAAAATTCACAAGGAGCAGCAGTGAGATTTGAAGCCTAGCTTCCCTGGCTCATAACCTGCTGCTCTAACCTCTAGGATACTCCTAATACTATACCAACCCCTTCTGTTTTGCAGTCTAAATGCATTACTCCACATTTTCCTTAGTTTGCATTAGATATTACTGTCTGGCTCAACACATTAAGATGCTGAAATAGGCTTTTATTCACTTCCAGATTCTGCACTTAATTTGGGCTTAGAAGACATTTTGCCTCAAGCATTATACCTTCTGGAATTGCTCCTAAGGGGTCAGGATTGTGAAGAGCAATGCAATGTGTTGTATTTCTGGACCCATGGACTGGGGTGAGATTGGCTCTACCTCACAGCAGGTTCTCACCAACAGCAAGCAGATGCAGGTGAAGCAGAGACCAATCTGGAGCTTCACCTTTACCAGCCTCTGTTCACCTTGGGTTGAGCCTTTGGGTGCTGGAGACAGCAGGACTTAGACGAGGATCTCTGCTGAAAACAAGAGACGTGGTTCAAGACCAGGCTAAGGTCCTAAGCAGGTGGTGGTCAGGCATATTGAGTTAACAGGCAAGGGTCAGAGACAGGCAGTGGAAAGGCATATCAGGAGTACAAGCAAGGGTCAGAACCACATACCCGTCTTAGGGAGAGGAAGAGAGATGGATAGGGCTGGAGCAGGCTGGGCAGACAAAGGCAGGAACAAGCTGGGATGATGAAGACTGGAACAGGCTAGAAGCAACACACAGTACAGAACACAGGAGGATCTGCTGCTGAAGCAGAGTGCATCAGGTGGGACTGAACTTTAATAGTGTGAAGAGGATGACATCATCAGTAGGGGACTCAGGGACTCTCCCACTGTGGTCACTTTAAGAAGCCAGACATTGGGCACGCACATGCCTAAGGGGTGCAGGAAGAGGCAGAAGCCATCGGTGTTCAGCAGCCTCCTGCCATGAAAGGGGTCAATGTTGGCCAGCCGTATCAGGGACAGTGCTGGCCAACTGGAGTAAGCTAGCTGTGAAGGTGTAGGCAACAGCTTGGGCTGTCCCAGTGAACCTCAAAGGAATACAATGACCTTTCTTAAAAAAATACCACCAATACAAGGTCACTGCCAGCTGGGGGACAAGGAAGGAGCACTACACCACTGCCTATCTTCCATAGGAAGGAGCACACCAGCTTGCTTAACTCCTCAAAATCCAAGCACTATGGTATCAATGGCTGGATCACCATAGGAGCCTATAGTGAAGAGGGCCTGCAGGCCTCGTGCTCACTTAAGGCACATGCCCCCGGGGCATGCTGGCCTTCACTCCCACCTGCCCCTTCTCGGCCTCCAACTGGGACTTACATCGCTGTACCAAAATGTCTCTGCACCTGAAGATGAGTCAATTGGGGGGGAGGACTGTGGTCCTAAATGGCCTGAAGGTCTGGAAAACTCATGCTGCCATCCAAGCCCCAGAGCCCCGACCACCTATCTTCACCCCCAGAGCCTGTTTAATGTGCCTCAGCTTTGCAGTTAAGACATTGCAAGATTCTTCGGTGAAGTGCTCCTGTCTAGCAGGCTGCCACATGTGCAGCCTAGGGGAAAGGGGGCAGCTAAGTAGCTGATGCAAAAAATTAGCACTGCTGTAACCCTGCACTGGACCACTGATCCCCTCCTGAGTGAAATCAGTGCCTGCTCCTACATCTGCCGGCACATGTGCCGCACAGCCCAGCCCACACCAGTGGCCGCTTGGCAGATCAGGGGACAAGCAAAGCCAAGACAACCATGCCGCCACTGACTGTCTCAGCATTTTGTAAATTAATATTTGGTTTGTTTGCTTGCAGTCACAAAAGTAGCAAAAATCCCACTAGATGGCAAATGAGAAGCCACAGGATGCCTAGCGGAAGATCCCCAAAAGCATTGCTGGCATTCGTGCATACCTTCCAGCCAAAACTTCCATTGATGCAGGAACCAGGCACCAGATAGGCCAGCACCGAGAGAGTTGATGCAAACCATACCTGGCAAAAACCATGGAAAGAAGAGGCTGGTGGGTGGGCCAATTCTTCTTTTAATTGGTTTGCCAGCCCACCCCCCAGCCTTTGCCCCCACCTTCCCTTGCTCCAGAGGAGGAGCACCATGCCGATTGTGCTCCACCCCCCCCCCCCCCCTTTATTAGAGGCAGGTCGGCTCCTTTTCTGGGACTGTGTTTTGTGCTGAACCAGACATGCAGATTCAATTTTCCAAGTCTCCATGCATTATTCTCCTTGAAAAATCTATCCACACAAAAAAACAGGTGCAAATTTCCACAGTTATTTTGTACCTGCAGAATTTAATAAGAAAAGTTTGCTCGTGTGTTCTCTTTGAAACTTGGTGTAAAGCACACAGATAAAAAGTAGCCACATACTTCACAGCAAAACAGTTTGAAAATTGTTCCCATAATTAGTTTTACCTGCTTGGTGAAAAGTCATGGATTGCACTTAGGAGCTGTTACCTAATATGTCTCTGTACTTTACTTTTCAAATATAATAGTACAACTGTACTTGAAATCTAGGTGATATGTGAGGAAAGTGCAACATTTATTTTCACTCTGGCTCCTTTTGATCCTGAATGTGCTCCTGTCAGGCTATCTGAGGAAAAAGAATAGGCTGTTTATGTCCAAGCAAAAATCTTCTTAAATGCTCAAGTCTGTGATGGAAGCACAGCTACTTCATGCCCATCAGAAGCAAGTAGTAAGAATAGACAGTGACTTTATCTCCACTAATAACAACTTAAGATATGTAAGAGACTTCCTGACTGAAAAGAGAACAGACTCTAATTACATGACAACATTTTGTCTGTATCTGCCAAAAGCATCTGTGGCCCAGATAAAACAAATGTTGATGTAACTTACAGTATCTTTTTATGCTAATTGTTGTTATTGTTTTATTTTATATTTAATATTGTGTTTGTTTCTTTTGTTTATTTACAATTATGAGAATTTTAACATGATTGTATGCCACCTAGAGCCATTGTTTAAAAATTCTGTAATAGGGATGTGAATTGTTTTTATAACGAATTAAAATATCGTACGATATTTCTTAATTCGTTATATATCAGTACAATCAAAAAATGATCACATTTTCCCCGATTTTTCATGAAAACTCGTTTTTTGGCTTAGTGCGCGCTAACAGGAGGAGTTAGCGTGCACTAACAAAAAAAATGTTTATTTTTGTTAGTTTTTGTTAGTGCGCGCTAACTCCCGTTACTGCGCACTAAGCCGAAAAACTACACACGAACCTGAAAGTGCAAACGATTGGGCACCCGATGCACATCCCTATTCTGTAACTAGTAACTAGTATAAATAAATAAATAAATAAATAAATGTTTAATATGTGCACACTAATTAAAAAACTAGTTAGACCAGTTCAATGGACCTTAGTTTATGTCCTCCAGGTTACTCCTACTTGCACAGTTTACATTCTCATAAACTTGGGGATGAGTTAGTGTTTGTATATAAGACATGTTTAAACCTAATAAAAATAGATGTGGAGGTTCCACTTCCCGTAGAAGTTTTAGTAATGAGATTGTTTTCCTGGATGTTTTGACTTTTGTGTTGGACCCCAGGAGTTACCTTGGCTGACATTTTCCAATTTAAGAACATAAGAACATGCCATACTGGGTCAGACGAAGGGTCCATCAAGCCCAGCATCCTGTTTCCAACAGTGGCCAATCCAGGCCATAAGAACCTGGCAAGTACCCAAATACCAAGTCTATTCCATTTTACCATTGCTAGTAATAGCAGTGGCTATTTTCTCAGTCAACTTAATTAATAGCAGGTAATGGACTTCTCCTCCAAGAACTTATCCAATCCTTTTTTAAACACAGCTATCCTAACTGCACTAACCACATCCTCTGGCAACAAATTCCAGAGTTTAATTGTGCACTGAGTAAAAAAGAACTTTCTCCGATTAGTTTTAAATGTGCCACATGTTAAATTCATGGAGTGCCCCCTAGTCTTTCTATTATCCGAAAGAGTAAATAACCAATTCACATCTACCCGTTCTAGACCTCTCATGATTTTTAACACCTCTATCATATCCCCCCTCAGCCGTCTCTTCTCCAAGCTGAAAAGTCCTAACCTCTTTAGTCTTTCCTCATAGGGGAGCTGTTCCATTCCCCTTATCATTTTGGTAGCCCTTCTCTTTACCTTCTCCATCGCAATTATATCTTTTTTGAGATGCGGCGACCAGAATTCTACATGGGGATGATAGGAATTCAGTATATGGAACTGAATTATTGAAGTTTATGTCTGTTGTTAGTTATTCCCAGCTAATAGATACACCAAATCATAGCAGAGTACACATCTTGAGTTTGATTATTTTCATTCTGAAAAATTACTTTCTTTACTAAAAGGTCTGCAAGTGATAGATCTGCTTCGGACAGATCATTTTTAAATCTGGTTTCAGCTTAGCAATTCAGTGAAAGGAGAAAGTGAAGTTGTTATCAAAACAAGAGGTAGGTTAGGCCCATTATGAATTATATAGGCAAGAATAGAAATCCAGAGTGTTTTTTCTGACTGAGGGTTGTAGTTCAATAGAGGAGATGATTGTTAGGTGGTCCTCCTCTTTAAAAGAAGTTTTTAATAGGATGTTCCCAACTGAAGACATCCTCAGCCATTACAATTGTATATAGGAAGGTTGTTCTCACAAACTTATAGGGTCATTTTCCAACTTGCGTTATGGTGTTTTCACATGTGAAAAACATCTTAATGCATGTGTAAAGCAAAGCACCACAACGCATGGTGTGATGACAATTTTTAAAAGTGGGCTGGCTTTGTAAAGCCATAACTACACCTTTTTCATTAGTGTTAAGGCTATAATACAAATTCTGAGAGAGAGAGATACTGACTATCTGCATAGTCCTTCAAGTAGTTAGCTATTTATGCTAGTACAGCAGGCCCACCTAGTAACTCGAGGTGAGGTTTAGGTAGTAGTGTAGGGGTTAGGGGCCACTTTTACATGCAGATGTTGCGGTCTCCGCCGCTTCCCCCTCCCTGGGGCCATGCTGGACCTACCTCCACGGCTGGGGACGCCGCGTCCCACGTGGTCGGGGTCCCGGTGGCGCGGGCCGCTCCACGCGGCGACCGGCATGGCTGCCGTCTCTCCTTCTGGCTTCGCGCGCGCAGGAACGCTCTCCTTGAGCGTCTAGGACCCGGAAGGCAGGCCCCGCCTACCCTGATGACGTCATGCCTCCAGGACTTCATAACCGGCGTCCGGACGTCTCTTCGGGGCCTTGCAACAAGGTTCGCTACTGTTGGTAGTTCTTAGTTGCGCTGCTGCTGTTCTACGTTCCGGTTGACTTCTGCTTGTTCCTGACTCCGCTTCTGCCTGCCGCCAGCCACTGACCTCTGCTCATTCCTGACTCCGCTTCTGCCTGCCGCCGGCCTCTGACCTCTGCTCGTTCCTGACTCCGCTTCTGCCTGCCGCCTGCCATTGACTTCAGCCTGTGCCTGACTCTGCTCCTGATTGCTGCCTGCCTCCGACCCTGCCTGTTCCTGAGACTCTTCATCTGCTTCAGCCCTGCTGCACGCTACAGACTCCAGTCTTGCTCGCCTTCGGGTCTACTCTTCACCTGCTTCAGCCCTGCTGCACCCTACAGACTTCAGTCTTGCTTCCAGCTGGTTACAATATCCATTATGTTACAGACTGTGCTCCTGTAAACCGCTGTTCCACTCTACAGTTTACTACAGACCTTGGCCTGTTCACAGACTGTTACCATTCTACAGGCTAAGACTCTAGCTGGCCTCCCAGCTCCCTGTTTTCTGGACTCTGTGCTTTACCCCTTGCCCAGGCCTCCCTTCTTCAGGACTGTTACTGTGCACCTAAGTCCCAAGGTGCCAGGACCCTACGGGCTCCTCCTGGGGGGTTCCTGGTTCCCGGGTGAACGTCTCAAGCCTCAGGCTCCGCCTCCCGGCCTACCCTGCCTCTCTGGGTGGGTCAGCCTAAGGGTCCACTACCCCGCCAGCGGTACCAGGCCGCAACAGCAGAGTGAGACATATGAACAGAACAGTATAGTCTTGTGAAGATTTGATGTCCTTTGGAGTGAGGAAACTCAGACAACGATGAGATTTGTACAATGTTTTCTCAACCTAGTTTGATGTTACCCAGAGAGTCCAGCAAGCTAGGCTGAGAGAACATTATACAAATTTCATCGTTGTCTGAGTTTCCTCACTCCAAAGGACATCAAATCTTCACAGGACTGAACTGTACTGTTCGTACATCTCAATCTGCATGTAAAAGTGGCCCGTAACCTCTACACTACTACCTAAACCTCACCTCAAGTTATTAGATGGGCCTCCTATAGTAGCATAAATAGCTAAACTACTATAAGGGGCTTGTAGATAGACTCTGGCTTTCCCTCTCTTAAAATAAGCATTTTTCACATACAAGAAATGAAATAATCTAATATTAATGTGAAGAATTAACACACTTTGCAGTAATACCTCAGTGAAGGACTAAGATAACACCCATTGCCACAAATAGGCTATTACCACAAAACACAACCCTCTTCCTATAGATGCAATAACTTGATGAATCTAGCCCTTAATTTTGTACAGAGGATAGAGAGGAAATCGTGTGTAATACATGATGAAATCATTATACAATAATACTCTGTGATGTTGAAGATTACCATCTATGGTGTCAGGTAGGGATGTGCATCTATTTTCAACGTATTGGCGATCCGCAACGTATTTTCTCCTATCCATTAAATACGTGGGGAGGCGAAACGCTTCGCGACTCCCCACATATTTAACTTATTATCCATTTAATTTGGTGTGCCCAGCGGCGCGTGCTTTTCTTCGCCCCCATTAGCTACTAGCTACCTATGATTTTCACAAAATGGCAGCGCCCATGCCCTACATTCCGGTATCCATGCCGACCTGCCCGACCCTTTCCTGTGAGTCACAGTGACTCACAGGAAAGGTTCGGACAGTTCGGCATGGATACCGGAATGCAGCGTATCCGCGCTGACATTTTGTGACATGCACTGAATGCAGCCAATCACGCTGTCATTCAGTGCTCTCTGTCAAATTTACTGATGAGCCAGCACTATATAAACATTAGCACGAGGAGCCACACACTTATTTCCAGCGATGCTGTGGGGAGGTGGGCTGGGTGTAAGAGAAGGCTGCACTGAGAGATAGGCTAGTTAAGCTAGTTAAGGAAAGAAAAAGCTAATTATTCTTTGTTTTGCTGCAGTGCCAGGGCCAGCTAGTCCTGTTTCTTTCAAGCTGTTTATTTTGGTAAGCTCTGACTGAGAAGAGAAGCTGTGCTAGGTCAGCTAGCACTGACCACCATTTAGGGTGTTGGGCTGGCTTGGAGTGATATATTATTTTCAATGTCATCCATTTTTCTGGAGTGACGAAAATACCAGCTTTTTTAAACTGATTTTTTAAAATTCAAATTACTTAGTCTCTCTGTGCACTGGGCTTCACTGGGCAGTTTAACAGACTAAACCTAACTATTGGGTGGGTCTGTGTAGTCAAGTGCCCAGGGAGTCTGCCTCTTTCATGCTTACAAGCAAGCAGCTTCTGTGTGCCCACCACACACATTAGTGCACAGCCAGGCACCGTGACAGTGGGCAGCGGGTAGTTTTAACAGACTGAATCTAACTATTGGGTGGGTCTGTGCAGTCAAGTGCCCAGAGAGTCTGCATCTTTTGTGCTTACAAGCAAGCAGCTTCCGTGTGCACGCCACACACATTAGTGCACAGCCAGGCACCGTGACAGTGGGCAGTGGGTAGTTTTAACAGACTGAACCTAACTATTGGCTGGGTCTGTGCAATCAAGTGTCCAGGGAGTCTGCCTCTTTTGTGCTTACAAGCAAGCAGCTTCTCTCTGTACACGCCACACACATTAGTGCACAGCCAGGCACCGTGACAGTGGGCAGTGGGTAGTTTTAACAGACTGAACCTAACTATTGGGTGGTCCTGTGCAGTCAAGTGCTCAGGGAGTCTGCCTATTTTGTGCTTACAAGCAAGCAGCTTCTGTGTGCACGCCACACACATTAGTGCACAGCCAGGCACCATGACAGTGGGCAGTGTTACTACTCAGTGACATTAAATCCATAATGTCAGGGAAAAAGAGATGCAGTCAAGTGATTGGGACTGGCAGAGGAGGCACCTCAAAAGACACTAGTGCAATACCACCAGTATAGCTAAAAAGGCAACTGTCACAATCTAAACTCTTTGTAGGGGATGGCAGTTCCATGCCAAAAAAAAATGAAATCTGACCATGATGCATCATCATCGCCACCATTTGTTTCTGGCCCTGTAGTTTTGGAGGCGAGGGAAGGGGAGGCAGAGTCATGCCAGACAAAATGTAGACACCCAAAAGCAGCATGGGGACAGAAGTCTTGACTAACACTTAGCATTGACAAGGTAGCACAGTCACTGTTTGCTTCTGATTCAGATAAGAATCTTCTTGTGTGGGATTCTCATCAGGAACAGAAGAAGTAATAGCTGACAAATCTTCGGTAGAATCAGTTAGTCCTGTCTTAGCCTTCACAAATGTGCAGCAGGGGAGAGATGAAAGTGATAATGAGGAAGAGGAAGAGCAGTCAGCACAGGCACAGAGGGTTACTGAGGCCCCCTCTGGCATTGCTTCTTAGGGTGCACCCATTACCTCAGCTCCAGTGCCAGCATCCACCCCCAAGGTGTTAGAGAGGGGAGGATCACGAAAGACATCTGTGATCTGGAGACACTTTAAAGTGACGGAAGACCTGCGTTATGCTAGGTGTAATTACTGTGCCAGGGATATTAGCAGAGGCAAGCAAATGGGATATCTATCTAATTTTGGCATGAACCAGAATATCAAGAGGCAACACCCAACAAGATTACTGCCATCTGGGGATGGTGGCAGTACCAGTCGGGGGACCCCTTCCAACCAGTGTGCAGTGGTAGGAAAGCAGCAGAGTCAGCCCACGCCCTCATTCCCTTCTAGCAGTCAGGTGGCAGGCCAGCAACCTCCTGACATGTGGCAGAAGTGACAATCCACCATGGAGGACATGGGGTGGAGTGCGGTAATGCTATCCCGGGGTAGGAGGCAGGCAGCCTCGAAAGTTGTAACCAGGACCATTGGGGAAATGATTGCCCTTGATGACCAGCCCTTGCAGTTACTTCCAAATTACAAAATACCCTGCAGAACCAAATTTAGTAGAAAGGTCATCCCCAGCCTGTACAAGCAGTGTCGCAGTTGCATGCAACCACTGCTAGCTAAGGCAGAGGGAAGAGTGAATTTCACCTGCGATATCTGGACCGCCATGAATGCTGCACACTCTTACCTCTCTCTGACAGCACACTGGTGGGACATGGCTGAGGCAGGGGCAGCCAGCAGCTCTATTATTGAAGAAGTATCAGGGTGGAGGTGGGCTTTACTGCACACCCACCTGACGGACCAGGCCCATACTGCAGCCAATATTCTAGCATGTATCAGACAGATGCTGGAGGGCTGGCAACTACACCAGCGAGACAGGAAAATGCAGGCAGGGTTCTTTGTCACAGACAATGGTGCAAACCTGGTTATGCAATAACCGATGGGCGCTTTAAGAACATCCGATGTTTTGCACACACTCTGCACCTGGTAGTGAAGTCAGCTCTGGGCTTGGAGATCAATGACAAAGAGAATGAATACCTGCATAGGTTAATACAGAAGTGCAGGAACATAGCAGCACACTTCCACAGAAGTGTCAAGGCGGGGCAGGTTCTCCGACAAAAGCAGACTGATTTGGATATGCTTCACAAGCGTCTCATTCAAGACATTGCCACCCAGTGGAATTCCACCTTTATGATGCTGGAGAGGTTACTGGAGCTGCAGACACCCCTTCATGAACTTTCTGGTACAATGGACATAGGTGTGCAGAATCTCCTAGGGCATCATGATTGGTTAGTCATGAGTCAGCTGGTAAAAATCCTACAGCCCTTCAAGGATGTCACGGAGGAGCTGAGTTCCAGAAGTGCCACCTTGGCAGACATCATCCCTATAGTTAATTTCCTGGATGAACATTTGGAGGCCTTTAAACGGAAAGAGGGAATGACAGTTGAGGTGCTGCAGTGTCTGGACGTTTTGCAGCAGCAGGTGAAAGACAGATTAAGGCCTTTAACAGACGACCACACATACATGCTCGCCTCAGTCTGTGATCCCCGTATGAAAGGGAAACTTGCCCTACAGTCCAATTGTCTGTCATTTGTGAAGGAGCTGCTGTTAGCAAAAGTCCGTGAACAGGAGCGCCATAGGTGGAGACAGATTAGGCTTGAAGCAGAGGTGGAAACAGCAGGCACGTCAGAGAGTTATGCTGCTAGCCCAAGCAGGAGCAGCACTGTATCCACGACAGATAGTACCTCCTCCTCCACGTCAGAACGCCCAAGGCATGTTTCCCATAAAGATTCATCAATTGTGCAACTGGTGAGAGAGAAAGCAGCTGGCATGAGTGACTCTGAGCCCGCCCAAGCAAAGGAGACACCAGCATAGCTGTCAGTGACACGGTATCTCTCAGAGTCGACAGAGAACATGCAGACAGATCCGATGGCATATTGGGCACACAAGTCCACTGTCTGGCCACACCTAGCCAAAGTGGCTCAGTGATATCTGTCATGTCCACCAACCAGTGTGCCCAGTGAATGTGTCTTTTCAATGACAGGGGATATCATGAGCCCTCACCTCTCAAGGCTGGCACCAGAGTTGATGGAAATGCTAGTGTTTTTGAAAATAAACTTGCCTTTGCTTGAGTTTCCAAATTTTCCCTGTGAATAGCAAGACGAATAAAAGCAATTCAAAGCCTTGCAGCAGTTCCAACTGCCTCCTATACTCCAGATAATATAAGCACTGCAGCACATGTTCCTGACCTCAAACGCTGTGCCTGACCATCCACTGCCCAGTCCGTACGTCCCTTCAAGGCCCTGACCTCAAACACTATGCATGACCGTCAACTGTCCAGGCCTCATATCCCTAGGTGGGATTGACTTCTGTCCTCGACTGCTTTGCCTGTCAGTCCAGGCCTTATGTTCCTACAAGTGTTTGACCTCGATTGTTCTGCCTGTCCGTCCAAGCCTTATGTTCCTAAAAGTGTTTGACCTCGATTGCTCTGCCTGTCTGTCCAGGCTTTAAGTTCCTAAAAGTGTTTGACCTCGATTGCTCTGCCTGTCTGTCCAGGCCTTATGTTCCTACAAGTGTTTGACCTCTATTGCTCTGCGTGTCCACCCAGGCCTTATGAACAGTCCTAATGGCTGAACCCATATTGCAAAGGGAAACCTCAGTCTCTGGCAATTAAAACTAGTACTCCTTCACAGCATTGATCCTTAAATAAAGCAAAGAGTTTTCTTTAGTTTCAGGGCAGAGAAGAGAACTTCCTTCGTCTTGCTTATGAAGTCATGATCTGTTTGCAAATGATTTAATCCAAACAGTATATACCATTATACACTCTAGTGGCCAATCCATTCCAAGCGAGCCCTTTCCTGCTCTTAGGAAAGGGAACTCTCCCCGGTGTTGCAGCCTCTCTTAGGACTTGTTGACCCATGTTTAACTGCCTTTCACATGGCACCCTATTCCCTGTCACCACGCTTTGAAGGCTTGTGCTCCACTCTAGGGGCCAACCCATTCCAAGGAAGTCCTTTCCTGCTCTTGGGAAAGGGAACTCTCCCTGGTGTTGCAGCCTATCTCTTAGGACCTGTTGACCCATGTTTAACTGCTGTTCACATGGTACCCTGCTCCCTGTCGCCACGTTTTGAAGGCTTGTGCTCCACTCTAGGGGCCAACCCATTCCAAGGAAGTCCTTTCCTGCTCTTGGGAAAGGGAACTCTTCCCGGTGTTGCAGCCTGTCTCTTAGAACCTGTTGACCCATGTTTAACCGCTGTTCACATGGCAACCTGCTCCCTGTCGCCACGCTTTGAAGGCTCGTGCTCCACTCTAGGGGCCAACCCATTCCAAGGAAGTCCTTTCCTGCTCTTGTGAAAGGTAACTCTCCACGGTGTTGCAGCCTATCTCTTAGGACCTGTTGACCCATGTTGAACTGCTGTTTAGGGGCGAACCCATTCTAGAGAGAACTTTCCTGCTCATAGGAAAGGGAACTCTCCCCGGGGGTAGCCTGCCTGTATCTATCTACCTTCTGACCCATGTTGAACCGCTGTTCCATTTTGAAATCAGCCTCTTTCTATGCCAAGCTGAACTCTGACTGCTTTCCGTCCTACCTGTCTTTTGTCAAGGGTATTCTCACACTACAATCCCTCAGGGTCCCATCTGTAGTCTGCCTGTATCTGCCCTCTGTCCCATGTTGAACCGCAGTTTAGGGGTGAACCCATTCTAGGGAGCCCTTTCCTGCTCGTAGGAAAGGGAACTCTCCCCGGGTGTAGCCTGCCTTGTTCTACCCTCTGACCCATGTTGAACCGCTGTTTAGGGGTGAACCCATTCTAGAGAGCCCTTTCCTGCTCGTAGGAAAGGGAACTCTCCCCGGGTGTAGCCTGCCTTTTTCTCCCCTCCGACCCATGTTGAACCGCTGTTTAGGGGCGAACCCATTCTAGGGAGCCCTTTCCTGCTCGTAGGAAAGGGAACTCTCCCCGGGTGTAGCCTGCCTTGTTCTACCCTCTGACCCATGTTGAACCGCTGTTCCATTTTGAATTTAGCCTATTTCTATGCCAAGCTGTACTCTGACTGCTTTCCGGCCTACCTGTCTTTTGTCAAGGATATTCTCACACTACAGTCCCTCGGGGTCCCGTGTGTAGTCTGCCTGTACCTGCCCTCTATCCCATGTTGAACCGCTGTTTAGGGGTGAACGCATTCTAGAGAGCCCTTTCCTGCTCGTAGGAAAGGGAACTTTCCCCGGGTGTAGCCTGCCTTTTTCTCCCCTCTGACCCATGTTGAACTGCTGTTTAGGGGCGAACCCATTCTAGGGAGCCCTTTCCTGCTCGTAGGAAAGGGAACTCTCCCCAGGTGTAGCCTGCCTGGTTCTACCCTCTGACCCATGTTGAACCGCTGTTCCATTTTGAAATCAGCCTCTTTCTATGCCAAGCTGTACTCTCACTGCTTTCTGGCCTACCTGTCTTTTGTCAAGGATATTCTCACACTACAGTCCCTCGGGGTCCCGTGTGTAGTCTGCCTGTACCTGCCCTCTATCCCATGTTGAACCGCTGTTTAGGGGTGAACGCGTTCTAGAGAGCCCTTTCCTGCTCGTAGGAAAGGGAACTTTCCCCGGGTGTAGCCTGCCTTTTTCTCCCCTCTGACCCATGTTGAACTGCTGTTTAGGGGCGAACCCATTCTAGGGAGCCCTTTCCTGCTCGTAGGAAAGGGAACTCTCCCCAGGTGTAGCCTGCCTGGTTCTACCCTCTGACCCATGTTGAACCGCTGTTCCATTTTGAAATCAGCCTCTTTCTATGCCAAGCTGTACTCTCACTGCTTTCTGGCCTACCTGTCTTTTGTCAAGGATATTCTCACACTACAGTCCCTGGGAATCCCGGGTGCAGCCAGCCTGATTTTAAAAGACCAGCGAGAGCCCACTGGACCCCAATGGAAACCCCCCACTTTAGGGGCGAACCCATTCTAGGGAGCCCTTTCCTGCTCATAGGAAAGGGAACTCACCCCGGGTGAGGCCTGCCTGTTTCTATCCTCTGACCCATGTTGCACCGCTGTTCACATTCACCCTCCTCTGTCTCGGCCTTGAAAACTCTCGTTTGTATATCAGCTACATCCACCGGATTTTAAAAGTCCAGCGAGAGCTCACTGGATGCCAATGGAAACACCCCACTCTAGGGGCGAACCCATTCTAGGGAGCCCTTTCCTGCTCATAGGAAAGGGAACTCTCCCCAGGGCTTTTGTTTGAATATTTGCTACTACCACCAAAATCGGCACCCAGGCATAGTTCATCATGTTTCAGGTCCTAGCACTCGTGTTAGACTCCCTGGTCCCTGTTTCAAGATGGGTTGGGTGCACAGTATGCACAGTTGACAGTCCCATCACATGCTGAGCCTCGTCTTGTCTTGCCTCCTTGTCTTTCCCTTATTAAACCACAGGGAACTGACTACCTCGGCTCTGCCAGCCTGTCTTGCCCCTATCAACTTTCTGCCACTCTGCCTTGCTGCCAATCACCAGATGACTCACTCCTCCTTGTGGTGTTATTGCCACTATCATGGTTCCTCAGTGTGTTGGTGCTAGTCTTTCTGCTTGCTATGTTCCCCCTTCATTGTGCTGTAGGATATCAATGCCACTTGTTTTACCGCTTTGCCTGTCATGCTGCCTTCGAGGGTTCATGCATCTGTTATGGGTGCTCTCTATTGAAGCTGTGGTGTGTTTTTGACACTCTTGCTGCACTCTTGCCACTTCTGGTACCCCTTTGCACCTTTACAGTGCCTTAGGCTATTCATGCCACTTTGGTGCCACTTTGCCACAGTCTAAGTACCTTGGAGCTCTTTTGTTGTTGTGATGATTGCTCTCCAGAAGTTTCATCAAAATTGATAATAAAACTCCAATTCTGCAGCCAAAAATAGGCTGGAAATCCTTCCCCCATTGACTTTAATGGGAACCGGAAAACAAATTCACATATCAACGTATCGGGGGCGCCATACGTCCGAATGCAACGGAAATGCCCCCTGACGAATACGTATCACGAATGCAACGAAAATTTTTTGGCTGCACATCCCTAGTGTCAGGTAGTATGACATGAAATTATTATTAAGAAAATAGAGTGTGCTTTTAATTCCCCAAGGGAATTATAAGAACATAAGAACATAAGAAAATGCCATACTGGGTCAGACCAAGGGTCCATCAAGCCCAGCATCCTGTTTCCAACAGTGGCCAATCCAGGCCATAAGAATCTGGCAAGTACCCAAAAACTAAGTCTATTTTCTATGTTGTAATGGTTGGTTAAAGAGCCTGGGCCGTTCTTTTACAAAATCTCTTCTTGTGTAGTTTTTGCCAGTTATTTTAAGGAGGAAATTGATTAAATGTATCCTTTTTTAGATAGGAAAGATAATTTGGTCACCTGTTCCAAGTTCTTGGAAATTTGCAGTTAAAAAGCACCCATGGATTTTGTTTCAAAGGAAATCTGAAAATTGTACTCAGATCAGCAGGATTATTATTTTTAAATAAATAAATGGTGAATGTAACATTTCCATTTACCCTATTGAATGTTTTAAAGTTGTTTTTCAATGGTTATTAAAGGAATTTGACTGTATATGTAGACTTGGATTTGCTGGTTATACAAAATTTACCAGCAAACAGGTTGTTGAGCCATGAGCATCTTGTCCTTTTCCCTTCTTAGGATACATTCTCTTTGGTTGCAGGTCTCTGGGTATCTGCTGCTGATTGAAGTAGCATATCCACAGTTACTCTTCTGCACATGACATGCAATATACTAATTAGGCCACATATGGTTACTCAAGTACATTGTTACCAGCCCACACTGTGGCCATGCTACTGATGTTGACAAACGTTGTTTCAGTGTCTTACCTCTCATTCCTCCTGTATTTTCCATTATATTGCTCCTGGTCTGCTGTGGTAAGGTTGATAAATGGTCTCAGATTTCAGGGTCATATGGCATAACCACTGTTTTCTAAAATGCCAGAAAACATATGTCAAGACTGAAAATGTATGAAAGGTTCACATGTATACTTCACATTAGAAGAAAAATAGTTAATGGCTTATCTAACAGCCTTTTATCAACATTGTCTATCAGAAAGCTGCTTACACAGCTTACTCTCCTGAAAATGAATCAACTGTGGACTGAGCTTGTGCATTTAGAAACTACATTAGTGATAATGTTAGTATCACAAACCACTGGCAAATTGTTGGAATAAAATTGCTTCTTTTTTCAAAAATTGTGCTGTGATATCAGATGGTGCAGAGAAAACCATGCAGGAGGTAATGTGCCTTATTCCCAGTGTCATTTCTAAACAGAAGTATTTAGGGAGGTGACAGGAAGCAAGCTAGGTATGAAGAGGGACAAGCCAAAATGGCATTTCTACATATCATGCCCTCCTCTCCTTTAAACTGGCTATAAAAGACACTATAAGATAAAGTCTCAAGGGTCTTCTATGCAATAAAGAAACACCTGGCCAGTTTGAATCACTTAATTAAAATTATTTGATGATATCAATAAAACTATTTTCTATATCGGAGTCGTCTGGATTATTCTATACAGGATAATACAGAGCCCTAGCATAAACTCTGCCCTCTGGAAATGTAAACAGAAATTACCCATAGTAACAGAGCTAACATATTTCCCCATATAACTCACCATGCAATAAAAATATATTAAAATTCTGGTGTCACCTAAGTAACCACAACACAGACTCATTCCACTGATAGATACTTTGTGAAATAGCAAGAAAGATATTTAGAATCCATGTAGTAAACCTGCCATAACATAACAGCACTAACCTCTAAAAAGGCAGTAATGCAAATATCTCACTGGACCCTAGAACACCAATACATCTCTTTGGAAAAACAGAATAAGGCAGACTGCTACAGATCCACACACAAGGAAACCAAATACTAGTAAAATACCTCACTTTGGTAATGCATAGAGAACACAGACCACCTAATAAAGAATATGGGACCACAAATTAGAAATAAAACTATACATAGACAAAAGCTGAAATGGAAACCAAGAGAAGCTAGACCCTGCAGGCAGTACAACACTGGAGAGATAGAAATGCATTTCTTCCTATGCTGAGCAAAATACAAAGATATAAGAAATGTACATTCCCAAAGCTGTCATAGTCCAATCACTAAAAATGTTTTTATTTTTTATTTATGAAACTTTTCATATACAGTTTTCAAGAATTAACTTGAAAAATAAAAAATATATGACTATATTAAATAAGAAAAGATACCCCAAAAAAATTAACAGGTCATATTCATTACAAGTCCTCAAAACAGTGGGAATCCAGCCAGAATTTAAGGAAACATTTTAAATCTTGAATTCAAACAGAAATCAAACACTTTGATGGGAAACATAAAAAATTAATACAGAGACACACTATGCCAACAAAGTATTAAGCTGACAGCAATAAAGGAACTTCTTCCTGAGGGATCTTATCACTCAGAAAATGGCATAACTGAGAAAAGTAAAAGAAAATATAAGATGCATCTTTGTATTTTATATAACATTTACATGGATATTCTAAAATAAAAAATGTTCCCAATTGCAAAACTCTAGGCCTCGTTATTAAAAATGTCTTCCTTTTTTGGGGATGTCCAACCACATCCGGATACCCCCTTACTTTAAGATGAAGAAAAGTCTCAGTTCGATGTCTAAAAATATCTTTAATTTCCAATCATTGTCTGATTCTGAAACAAAGGAATAGTAGCAGGTGTAGGCAGGTCACTATCAGAAGACTCCAAAACATCAGCGAGATTGAGATTACTTGATTCAATTGGCAGTATAACTTGTGCTCCTTGAGCCATGTTGTCCCCTTTTCTAAATGTGGGTAAAATAATAATCTTAAAAAATAATAAACTCAAAACCTCTATTAGATATATATATATATATCTTGAACTTTTTCTTAGATGAAATAAGGGATGCAGTGGGAAATTTATAAATAAGAAAGTTCCTTCCTCTCACTGAGTTCTTCAAATTTCCAATTTATTTGAAAGTTGTACATTTTCTTTCATAAGGAACTCCTGTATTGGTTTAATATAATCAATACTTTGCTTAAATGTATCAGTTTGCTGGCCCATATGTTCTTTGGAGAGTTCCAAGCTCTGGACCTGGCCTTCACGGTCAGAATATTTGGATACCAAAGGATTTAATTGAGCATTAATAACAGAGCCCATACCTTCAATGGCTTCCCAGAGTAAAGATAGCTGGTCTTACCAAATAAAATTGCTCAGAAGCAAAGGGAGTGCCTGCAACTGAACTAAGCTGTACAAGTCCTGTTCCCAATAAGCATTGACCACTGGCACAAAGATATCCCTGGGACCATTGGCGATGTTTGGGCTGATATTAACAGCTATGCCCTGCTCCTCCACGTTCTCTGCCTGAGTCGTTGAAATGCTGGCATCATCAGCCTGCGTTAACCTCAGCTGTGTGATCAAGCCTTGCGCTGCAGTAGGATTCACCAGGGGAACTCTATCGGGGACAAAGATAGCAACGAGTCAGGTGGAGAGATGAGTACAAATTCCTCTCACTCTACCGCTGACTCAGTCTCCTGATAAATTAGATCCCAAAAGTACATGGGCTTCCCTAGGTCCGGTGAAGCGGCAATCTGAGACAGGTATGCAGCATTGCAAAGTAAGAAATCAGCAATAGGCACATCCAGTCTCTCACGCATGTGAAATACTTAAACTCCATCTTGGATTCCTCCTATCTTTTTCCTATTTTTATTGTCTGGACATTTTATTTTTCAAATTAGTTTAATTCTGGTCTCTTTTTCTGCAGTCATCTTGTTATTCTTTACGTCTTTTTCCAGGATCTCCTTTCCATTTTATATGCATCTTCACTTTCTTCCCTACATCTGTCTTTGACATTCATCTTTATTTTCTGCCTCTCTACCCACTCTTAGTTATATTACACCCCTCCTTCCCCTCTCACTCTCCAGTCTCCCTCTTTCCCTCTCACCTATCAGTTTTCTATATCACACTCACCCTCTCCTCAGCCCTCCCATTTCCTCCTCTATCTATCACTCATTCCACAGTGTCCTGTTGTCTCATTTTCACTTACTCCTTAGTCTTTCATTTCCAACCTATGTACTCAATCACTCTCCAACCCTCATTTACCTTCCTCTTTCTCTCATCCCATTCCAAGCCCCTTCCATATCACTCATCCCCTTCTTGGCCTCCAGAGCCTTTCTTCTATCTCTTATCCCGTTTCACCTCCTCCCCAGCTCCCCCATTTCTATCCCATTTCATCTCTTTCACAGATCTGTCTCTTCTGTTTCTCATTCCCTCCATAAACCCTTTCCCTTTTTACTCTCCAACCTTTACCTAGTCCATCTAGGTTCCCTGCACCATCTCTACATTCCTCCCCTACCATTTTATGAACCCAATCTCACATGGTCCAGCCCATCTAACACCTCCCAATCATATCCCCAACCAATCACTAAGTACTCGGGCGCCGAGCCGTAGGGGGCGCTGAAGAGCAGCCACGTGCTGCCGCAAGCAGGGCCTATCCCGCTGGAGGCAAAGAGAAATAGAAACTGTGTGCTTCACAGTCTCTGTTTTGGCGGCCCTGTGAAGCACACAGTCTCTATTTCTCTTTGCCGTGAGCGGGATAGGCCCTGCTTGTGGCACCATGTGGCTGCTCTTTGGTGCCCCCTATGGCTCAGCGCCCTGAGAAGCACACAGTTGGTACCGAAGCAGGTAGGGGGGCAGCAGCGCAAGGGTCGCCTAGGGCACCCAATACCCTTTCACCGGCCCTGCCTATGTCCCTACTTGATCTCTCAGTCCCCACGTACCCTAATTCAGGTCCCCACTCTCCCACCCAATCACTGAGACCCCACTCACTCTCCCAATATTTAAGTTCATGTTCTTCCACTTTTCTACCCAATTCATGTCTCCCACCTCAGCTCCTTCCTCTGTGGTCTGGCACAGGATGGCCCTGCTCTCCCAATCCCCCCAGCTCCATTTTCTGTCCTCCTCCTCTCTCTCTCTGTGCATTTGCATCCCAGGTTTAGTCTTTTCTTTCCTTTTAGGATGTGATTCCCCCATCCATCTCAATATTGTGTTCTGCCCAGGGCCAGTGCTGGCTTTTTTCTGCCCTGTGTGAACAGTTAATGTCTACCCTCCTCTTTTTTCTGGGGTTTTTTTTTTTTAGTACTTATTTTTTATTGTTTTTCCAGTAGACACCACACAATATAAACAGTCTCTCAGTCTCTCTCCATCAGTTTCTATGTCTGTCTCTCTCTCTCTCTCTCTCTCTTTGTCTTACACAGGCTCAGTCCACTCACACTCTCTCACATAGACATAGTTTAGTGGGGACATGGGGCAGTGGCATCCTCCAAATACTTCCAGCTAATGATGACTCAGCCCCTTCCTTCCCACCCAAACAATATGGCCTCCCTAGGCCTTCCCTCCCCCCCCCCCCCAACTAACTATGCCTATTCCCTTCCCCCCCCCCCTCCAACTAACTATACCTATGTATCCATCTCTGTCTCACACTCTCTCAGTTTGACTATGTTCAGTTTCAAATGCTTTCTCTTACTCTCTCAGTCAATCTCTGTCCCAGGCTCCCAATTCCCCGCCGAACAAAGGTCAGCTCCTTCCAGTGATCTAAACTTTAAAAATAGATGCAATACACCCCCTGGTGTTACGCTCGGGCTGTGTTCTGGTGTTGTGAACACCACCCAGGGGTGGCTCCAGGTGGAGAGAGACAGGGCTGGCTGGAAACAGTGTCAGAGTCCAGGCTGGGTCAGGGCAGGTGGAAGATAACAGTGTCAGTCCAGACTGGGTCAGGGCAGGCGGCAGGTAACAGTGTCAGAGTCCAGGCTGGGTCAGAGTACCTAGTAGTAAGGCAAAGAGCCAGAAGGCCACACACACATGTACAGCAGAGCAGAGAGCCCGAAGGCCACACACGCACACACGGCAGGGCAGAGGGCCCGTAGGCCACACACGGACACAGGGCAGAGGGCCTGAAGGCCACACACACACACACGGCAGGGCAGAGGGCCCGTAGGCCACACACGGACACAGGGCTGAGAGCCCAAAGGCCTCACACACACACACAGCAGGGCAGAGGGCCCGTAGGTCACACACGGACACAGGGCAGAGGGCCCGAAGGCCTCATACACACACACGGCATAGCAGAGGGCCTGAAGGCCTCACTCACACGGCAGGGCAGAGGGCCCGAGGACCGCACGCGCAGTAAGCAAGGCCAGGCAGGGCAGGGCAGAAGGCCTGAAGACCATACTCAGCGCAAGGTAAGGCAAAGCAGGGTAGAAGGCCCGAAGGCACACACAGCGCAAGACAAGGCAAGGCAGGGTAGAAGGCCCAAAGGCACACACAGCGCAAGGCAAGGCAAAGCAGGGTAGAAGGCCCGAAGGCACACACAGCGCAAGGCAAGGCAAGGCAAAGCAGGGTAGAAGGCCCAAAGGCACACACAGCGCAAGGCAAGGCAAAGCAGGGTAGAAGGCCCGAAGGCACACACAGCGCAAGGCAAGGCAAAGCAGGGTTCAAGGACCACAGGCACAGCAAGCAAGGAAGGCTAGAGCAGGGAGCCCAGGCGAGCTCGATGCCGAAGCACCGAGGGAACTGTCAGGCAGGGTTATAAAGGGAAGACCAGAACATAGAGTGAACAAGGGAGATGGACTGGGCCTGTCAGGAGAGCCAGCTCTAGAGGGACCCCTGGTGGTGAGGCGGTTGCACAGCAGCCATAGCCGTAACACCTGGGGCTTGAAACCACCCCCTGGGGCTTGAAACCACCTCCTCCCCCCCCCCCCCACCCAAAAAAAATACATTTTATTCTCTTTGTATGTCCAAAATGCCTAAATAGGGAAGGAGTGATCACAAAACTCTCCTGCTCCACTGGCTGATATTTAAAAATGGTGCCAGTTGGCCCTGTGGTCAGCACCATTTTGTTGTTCAGAAGTACCTCCATACACAAAATGATATTGGCCACAGGGTTAGCTAATAGCCAGTGCCATTTTTACCTACCGGCAGGTAGGGCTAGAGTGCCTGGAGATCACTTCTGCCCTATTTATGTATTTTGGAGCCATGAATGGAGTAAGATTGGGTCAGGAGAAGTGGGTGGGTCAGTGCAAGGCCACTGGAAGACTATTAAATATCCTAGGTGAACCTTACATATTTGTGTTCCTCCCTTCCCCCCATGATCTTCACCACACACAATTATGTATTTATAATACCAGATTTTACATGATAAAGGACATTCAAAGTACAGTCTTCTAAGGTAAAAATGTCATTTAAAATATAATTTACAACAACAACATATATTTATATGCACTGCTCTGGTATCAACTGGAAAACCCAGCAAAAAAAAAGCTACTTGGATCTCATATGTTATTAGATCAATTGCAAACAAAAGGTATGGAGTACAAAAGAACATAAGAGCATAATATATGCCATACTGGGTCAGACCAAGGGTCCATCAAGCTCAGTATCCTGTTTCCAACAGTGGCCAATCTAGTACCCAAACATTAAAAAGATCCCAAGCTACTAATGCTGGTTACAAGCAGTGGCTATTCCTTGTTGATTAATAGCAGTTCATGGACTTGTCCAGGAACGTTTTCAAATCATTTTTAAAACCAGCTACACTAACTGCCTTAACAATATCCTCTGGCAATGAATTCCAGAGCTTATTTGTGTATTGGATGAAAAATAATTTTCTCTGAATTGTTTTGAATGTGCTACTTGCTAACTTCATGGAGTGCCCCCTAGTCCTTCTATTATCTGAAATAGTAAATAACTGATTCACATTTCATCTACCTATTCAAGTCCTTTCAATGTTTTCTATACCTTAATTATATCCCCCCTCAGATGTTTCTTCTCCATGCTGAGCAGCAGTAACTTCTTTAGCGTTTCCTCACAGGGGAGCCATTCGATGCCCTTTATCATTTTGGTTGCCCTTCTCTGTACCATCTCCAGTGCAACTGAATATTTTTTGTGATGTGGCATCTAGAACTAATCACAGAATAAAAGGTGTGGTCTAACTAACTACTGAGCGATACAGATGCATTATGACATCCACCATTTTATTTACCATTCCCTGCCTAATAAATCCTAACATTCTGAATGCTTTTTTGACCACCACAGTACACTCAGCTGACAATTTTAATGTATAATCCACTATGCTGCCTAGATCTCTTTTCTTGGTGGTAGCTGCTAATATGGAACCTAACATTGTAACTACAGCAAGGGTCATACCTGCAAATTAGGCAGCAGAGGAAATGTGTGACAGGGTTAGATTTTAAATGTTTTTAGTAATAATCAATAGGTGTTATATTTTGTAAGGTTTGGGTGAACCCTTGGACACTGTGGCAGCTGACCACGCCCATGGGGGAAGTCCCGTGAGGGGCCACAGGTCAGGCTCAGCTCTGGACACACAAACACAGTTTATATCTTTATTTAGACAGTTTGTGGAGCCACCAGAGGTGGCGGTAGTGAGTAGAAGATGAAGCCCGGCTGGGCTAGTATTCCCCAGGGCGCTGGAACGGCGGTTCCTTCGGTAGCAGTGCTTTAGTAAACGGAACTGAGAAAATGAGTACAATAAAATTCACAGAGTCCCCAGTATGGAGAAGCCCCAAGATAGGGAGAGCTGGCCCTCGAGGAGCGAGTACCAGATCCCTGGGAGCAGAGACTCGTTGGCAAGTACTCACACAGCAATTCCACGTAGGAGATGGCACTGGTGCTGGAACGGAGGCAGGCCCTCAAGGAGCAAGTACCTGGTTCCAGGGAAACAGCTCTGAGGAGTGGATGGTAGTAGTACTCACAGATGGTGTCTGTAGCGAATTCTTCCAAGTAGAAGAGGAGATGGACACAGGAGGTAAGTCAGGGAACATGGGCCCTTGAGGAGCGAGTACCGGTTCCTGTTAGTGACCTGAAAGAAGCAGAGAGGCCCCCGAGGAGCGGGTACCCCGTTAGCAGAAAAGAGTCCAATAGAAGTTGGAGACAGAGTAGCTGGGTATGGAGAGCATATCCCATCTGTAGGAATTCCCTTGCTAACTCAATGGCTAGCAATAAACAGTAGGCTTAAATATCCGGGCAGCGTGACATCATCACAGGAGGACGCCCCTGAGGTTTGCGCCATAGAGGAAATAAGAACGAGGGCCGCGCGGCGCACGCGCCCTAAGGTACCTGAGGAGCATGGTGGGAGGCAGCACCCAAGCCAGTCCGGGGACGCCGGAGAGGACGGCAGGCAGACGCCACGGCACCCAGACGTCCACAGGGAGCAGGAGGAGTCGCAGAAAAAGAAAGGGAGGCGGAGTAAAGCAGTCGGGCAGCGATTGTTGCAACAACAGGTAGTAAACGCAATCAATGTCATGTGAATGAAGAATTACTCTGCAAATAGTGAAGAAATATCCTAGTGAGCAATAATACCATCTCACGATGCTGTGTCAGAATACTTATGCTCCAGAAGCCTAATGTAAGCTGTTTACCTCCTCTGGTCCCTTCCGACACAGTCTCCTCGGTGAAACATGACCCGTATCAAAGGACTGTACTTCTATTTAAAAACTTTATCATGGAGCTTTTGAATAAAACAGCATTTGATGACTTTACTACCTGCTAATTATTACAAACAACACTATCCCGGTCACACATGTCCTCTGCTGATTAGACTAATTGTAACATCTGTTGGATGTGGGCTTGGCCCTTGGAAAGCCATGAATAACTTGAATTACAATTACAATATAATAAAATGTCCATATCAAAACAGCACTAAGTACTAGCACTTCAATAACAACAACCCTACCTATGAAAAGGCAACACTGTAAATATTACATCACACTCTAAAACAGCAATATACCTTCTGTTAGAAAAACAGTAGAGATGTGAATCGTGTCATCGATCGTCTTAACGATCGATTTCGGCTGGGAGGGGGAGGGAATCGTATCGTCACCGTTTGGGTGTTTAGAGTATCGTGAAAATCGTTAAAATCGTGAACCGGCACACTAAAACCCCCTAATACCCACCCCCGACCCTTTAAATTAAATCCCCCACCCTCCCGAACCCCCCCCCCCAAATGCCTTAAATTACCTGGCGGTCCAGCGACGGTCCATAGCTAAATCGGGGGAAGGGGGAGGGCAGGAAAACCGGCACACTAAAACACCCTAAAACCCACCCCGACCCTTTAAATTAAATCCCCCACCCTCCCGAACCCCCCCCCCCAAATGCCTTAAATTACCTGGGGGTCCAGCGGCGGTCCGTAGCTAAATCGGGGGAAGGGGGAGGGCAGGATAACCGGCACACTAAAACACCCTAAAACCCATCCCCGACCCTTTAAATTAAATCCCCCACCCTCCCGAACCCCCCCCCCAAATGCCTTAAATTACCTGGGGGTCCAGCGGCGGTCCGGAACAGTCTCCTGCAATTGAATCGTGTTGTCTTCAGCCGGCGCCATTCTGCGCCGCCATTTTGCAAAATGGCGGCACAAAATGGCGGCGGCCATAGACCAACACGATTCGACTGCAGGAGGTCGTTCCGGACCCCCGCTAGACTTTTGGCAAGTCTTGTGGGGGTCAGGAGGCCCCCCCAAGCTGGCCAAAAGTCCCTGGGGGTCCAGCGGGGGTCCGGGAGCGATTTCCTGCCGCAAATCGTTTTCCGTACGGAAAATGGCGCCGGCAGGAGATCGACTGCAGGAGGTCGTTCAGCGGGGGTTCCAGACCCCGGCTGAACGACCTCCTGCAGTCGATCTCCTGCCGGCGCCATTTTCCGTACAGAAAACGATTCGCGGCAGGAGATCGCTCCCGCACCCCCGCTGGACCCCCAGGGACCTTTGGCCAGCTTGGGGGGGCCTCCTGACCCCCATAAGACTTGCCAAAAGTCCAGCGGGGGTCCGGAACGACCTCCTGCAGTCGAATCGTGTTGGTCTATGGCTGCCGCCATTTTGCACCGCCATTTTGCAAAATGGCGGCGCAGAATGGCGCCGGCTGAAGACAACACGATTCAATTGCAGGAGGCCGTTCCGGACCGCCGCTGGACCCCCAGTAATTTAAGGCATTGGGGGGGGGGGGTTTGGGAGGGTGGGGGATTTAATTTAAAGGGTCGGGGTGGGTTTTAGGGGGTTTTAGTGTGCCAGTTTTCCTGCCCTCCCCCTTCCCCCGATTTACGATTTTTTGACGATAAATCAAGGGAATTGGTATTGTATCGTGGCCCTAACGATTTTTGACGATTTAAAATATATCGGACGATATTTTAAATCGTCAAAAAACGATTCACATCCCTAAAAAACAGTATCAAGCCAGATTGCTTACATGCTAGCAGAATTCCTCACCTCAGTCACACATGTAGAACACAGAGAGACCAAAATAAAGAACAAAGAGATCATAAAATATAAATTGAAATATACAGAAAAAAACTATTCTGAAAACCATGACAAGTCAGATTCTATGTACTGCAATAATAGAAAAACAAACATCACTATTCCTCATAAAAAATAAAAAATAAAATCAAGACATATAAAAATCATAAGAGTAAAATCATACTAATAAAAAGAATACATATTTCCAAATAGTTCATGAACAGAATATTCAATAATTTAAAAATCATAAAAATGGTTATAAATTTACCAAACATGAATAAAATATTTCAAAACAACTGATACATCAAATAACATCCAATAATTAAAACTAATAATAATAATTTAAAAAATTCTCCCAATCTCCATATCTGGGAACTTCTGATTTCCGGTCACCCCAATATTATTGTGAATAAGTGTGGGAGAGGGGGAAAAAAGGTGCACAAACTTTCTCTTCCTTCTCATATACTCACATTGTCTAACACATGCATGTTCATTCTCTCCCACACATGCTAATTCAAACACACCCTCTCTTTCTCTCTCACACAACAGCACACATTCTCACTCACACATGTTCCTCCTCTCACACTTTCATTCATACATGTTTTCCTGCTCTCTCTCATATACACACTCACACACATGCTCCCTCTCACTTTTACATGCTGTCTTTCTCAGAACACACTCTCACTCACACACACCCCTTTTCTCAAACACTCTTGTCTCTCCCTCATGCACACACACACACTTATCCTCTCACTCACACATGCTCTCAATGGTTCTCATACACACACAAACTCCTATCTCACATTCATAAATGCTCACTTTCTCACTCACACACAATCATGCTCACTCACACACATGCATGATCATTTTCTCCTCTACTTACACTCTCTCTCACACACACACAAACATTCACACACTTCCTCTGTCTCTTACTCACTCATGCTATCACTCATTTCATACTTTCTTACATATGCTGGGGCCTCGTGGTATCCTTTCTTTGGCTGCTGGCAGAATAGGTTATGCTGGCAGGCCTGCTGGACCTCTCTCTGTCATCTGCCACCTTCCTGGGTGTACTACTCTATGCAGTTTAGGGATGTGAATCGTGTCCTCAATCGTCTTAACGATCGATTTTGGCTGGGAGGGGGAGGGAATCGTATTGTTGCCATTTGGGGGGGTAAAATATCGTGAAAAATCGTGAAAAATCGTGAAAAATCGAAAAATCGCAAAACCGGCACATTAAAACCCCCTAAAACCCACCCCCGACCCTTTAAATTAAATCCCCCACCCTCCCGAACCCCCCCCAAATGACTTAAATAACCTGCGGGTCCAGCGGCGGTCCGGAACGGCAGCGGTCCGGAACGGGCTCCTGCTCCTGAATCTTGTTGTCTTCAGCCGGCGCCATTTTCCAAAATGGCGCCGAAAAATGGCGGCGGCCATAGACGAACACGATTGGACGGCAGGAGGTCCTTCCGGACCCCCGCTGGACTTTTGGCAAGTCTCGTGGGGGTCAGGAGGCCCCCCACAAGCTGGCCAAAAGTTCCTGGAGGTCCAGCGGGGGTCAGGGAGCGATTTCCCGCCGCGAATCGTTTTCGTACGGAAAATGGCGCCGGCAGGAGATCGACTGCAGGAGGTCGTTCAGCGAGGGTTCTGGCGCCTCGCTGAACAACCTCCTGCAGTCGATCTCCTGCCGGCGCCATTTTCCGTACGAAAACGATTCGCGGCGGGAAATCACTCCCTGACCCCCGCTGGACCTCCAGGAACTTTTGGCCAGCTTGTGGGGGGCCTCCTGACCCCCACGAGACTTGCCAAAAGTCCAGCGGGGGTCCGGAAGGACCTCCTGCCGTCCAATCGTGTTCGTCTATGGCCGCCGCCATTTTTCGGCGCCATTTTGGAAAATGGCGCCGGCTGAAGACAACAAGATTCAGGAGCAGGAGCCCGTTCTGGACCGCTGCCGTTCCGGACCGCCGCTGGACCCGCAGGTTATTTAAGTCATTTGGGGGGGGGTTCGGGAGGGTGGGGGATTTAATTTAAAGGGTCGGGGGTGGTTTTTAGGGGGTTTTAGTGTGCCGGCTCAGGATTCTAACGATTTATAACGATAAATCGTTAGAATCTGTATTGTATTGTGTTCCATAACGGTTTAAGACGATATTAAAATTATCGGACGATAATTTTAATCGTCCTAAAACGATTCACATCCCTAATGCAGTTTCATTGTTTGTACACTCAGTAACACTAGGCCAGATTTCAGCTTCCCCTATGTCCCTGTGCCCTTCCCACAAAGTGCTCTGCCCTTTCCACTCATTCTGCTCCTTTCATCTTCCATCCTCTTTCTCTCTGGAAAATCCCATCCTACATTTGGTCTTCCTTCCCAAGTTCTGATTCTTGGAAAAATCTCTTCCCCTACCCAGGGCTATTCTTACCACAGGGCAACTGTAACATTATCCTTTAACTGACATAAGCCAGAAAAGGAGGATTTTCTGAAGATCTCTTAAATGGAGGATAAGGCAGGCAGTATTGCTGCTTACCTTGTTAGTCGCAGAGGGCCACAGCTTGTGTGGAGTAACACAGCATTCAGCAGTTCTTAATCCATGGCAAGCCACATCAATAGTGGACAGTAGCATTGATCTTTCATCCCAGCAGCCTGCTCGGCACTTTGGGCTGCTGGGATGAAACTTTACTATTGGAGATAGGGTTGCTATAACAGTGATTACAAATTGGCCCCAACTTAAAAATAACCCTACCTCCCTTGGTCTGTGTTTGTGATACTTCAAAGTATTATTGTATATAGAAATGTTTCTTTTATGGTTTGTCTTTTGTGTATATGGTTTGTAATATTGTAAGTTGTATGTATATTATAAGTGTGATTATTATTTGTATATTTTATATATGTCATACTTTTTTATGTTTACACATGCTTTGTGCAAATTTTATTTATTGTGTTATATAAACTCAAATTATGAAATGTTGTTATAAAAATTAAATAGTTATTTAAGTTAATTGATTAATTTGAGCTTGAAAGTATAATGATGCTATAAAATTTACTCTTAACACAGAAGTCAAAATTGAAATTTGCCCATGTCAAGTTTTCAAATCAGGATTGAGGAAACTTGCAGAAAATATGTATTATCATGGCAGACTAATAATAATTGTATACTACTCTAAACAGTACCCCCTTGTGACAGAAACCTTCTCCCACTATTGTGGCTAAGGCTGGTAGAGTGCTAAAAGTTGCTGTGTTGCAAGGTCTCTAGATGGAACTTCACAGGGTACGCTGTTCGATAACCTCTTTCCGCCAGGGTGTCCTGTCCCCTCAGGGTCTCCTGTACAGGAATGGGGTCCAGAACCCACCCGCAAAGTCTTCCAGGGGCAGAGAGGGGAAGCAGGGAGAAATTCAGGATAACCATCCTGAAGGAGTTGTAAATAAATAATTGCTGATGAACAAGTTTAACAAGTTTAGTTTTAGCCAAAACAAAAGATTAGAGGTAATCTTGTAGTAAACAAAACAAGTATTCAAGTTCTTTAACATACACCTTTGGAATAATACTTCAAAAAAAACCCTTGTATTAAACATACATAGTTTAGACAACAATCAGAAATTGTAAATACTTTGTAAATTTTCTCTTTGATGGTAGCAGTGCAAAAACAATATTAACAATTCTATTCTCTTATTTCCAGGAACATTCTGCTGGATTCAACTCCAAGTCAGATAAGTATTACTTTTATTCTTTTGTATGTTGATCTTCTATTTACTCTGTTTGACCTTCAGATCTATATAATAAGAAATTAAGTCTTAGAGAGTACTTTTTCTCTTTCTCCAGGCTCTTCTAAGAACCAAGAGTTCCCTCTTATAGTATCTTTTCTTTCTCTTTTGTGTTTACTGTCCACTTTCAGTGTTGTCTGTCCCTTTTTGTTACTTTCCTATGGGCCGATACAGTAAAAGTCGCGGGAGAGCGGGCGAACGCCCACTCTCCTGGTGAGCGCACAAGCCACTCTACTATGCACGCGATTCTGTATTCAAATGAGGGCCCGCGGTAAAAAGAAGCGCTAGGGACACTAGCACGTCTCTAGCGCCTCTTTTTGGACAGGAGCAGCGGCTGTCAGCGGGTTTGACAGCCGATGCTCAATTTTGCCAGCGTCGGTTCTCAAGCCCGCTGACGGCCACGGGTTTCAAAATCGGATGCCGGCAAAATTGAGCATCTGGTTTTCAACCCGCGAGCCAATTTCAAAATTTTTTTGTTTTTTTAACTTTTTTTTAACTTTTGGGACCTCCGACTAAATATCGCCATGATATTAAGTTGGAGGGTGCACAGAAAAGCAGTTTTTACTGCTTTTCTGTGCACTTTCCTGGTGCTCGGAGAAATTAATGCCTATGTTTGGGTAGGCGCTAATTTCTGAAAGTAAAATGTGCGGCTTGGCTGCACATTTTGCTTTCTGAATCGCGCGGGAATACCTAATGGGGCCATCAACATGCATTTGCATGTTGCGGGCGCTATTAGGTTCTGGGGGGTTGGACGCGCATTTTTGATGCACTATTACCCCTTACTGAATAAGGGGTAAAGCTAGTGCATCAAAAATGTGCGTCCAATCACGGGTTAACAGTACGCCTGCTAGTGAGCTCAATTAGATTCTGTTACTTTGCTAGCCTGCTAGTCAGCTAGTCTGACCAGACCTAAGGTGTGATTTCCTTTTGTGGCTGTATGCACACATTTATCTGGGATCCAAGCTCAGTCCTTTGTGATGCAATCTCTGATAGAGATGTGAATCGGAACCGGAATCTGATCGGTTCCAGTTCCGATTCAAATCTTAAAATTTTTATCGTCCGGCTCGATTTTTTTTTGTTATCGGCTGCGCCCGATCCGATAATAAAAAAACCCTCCCCCACCCTCCCGAACCCCCAAAAAATGTTTTAAAATTACCTGGTGGTCCAGTGGGGGCGCGGGGAGAGATCTCCCTCTCTCGGGCCATCGGCTGCGTTAATAAAAATGGCGCCGATGGCCCTTTGCCCTTACCATGTGACAGGGAATCCGTGCCATTGGCCGGCCCCTGTCACATGGTAGGAGCACTGGATGGCCGGCGCCGATGGCCCGATAAAAAAAAAAAAAATAAATGACATTTTTATGGAGCAATTGGTTCAAGAACCGACAAGAGAGGGAACAATTTTAGATCTAATTCTCAGTAGAGCACAGAATTTGGTGAGAGAGGTAACTGTGGTGGGGCCGCTTGGCAATAGTGATCATAATATGATCAAATTTGAATTAATGACTGGAAGGGGGACAGTAAGAAAATCCATGGCTCTTGTGCTAAATTTTCAAAAGGGAAACTTTGATAAAATGAAAAAAAATTCTTAGGAAAAAACTGAAAGGAGCAGCTAAAAAGGTAAAAAGTATGCAAGAGGCGTGGTCATTGTTAAAAAATACCATCCTAGAAGCACAGTCCAGATGTATTCCACGCATTAAGAAAGGTAGAAAGAAGGCAAAACAATTACCAGCATTGTTAAAAGGGGAGATGAAAGAAGCTATTTTAGCCAAAATATCTTCATTCAAAAATAGGAAGAAGGATCCAACAGAAGTGACACAAGTGAGAGAAAGAGCCCTATCATTAGCAGGATCCATAATCTAGAACACAATGCCTCCAGAGATCAGGCTACAAAGTGATCTCAAGACATTTAAGAAAAATATAAAAACATGGCTTTTTAAACAAGCATTTTACAAAGAGACAGGAGAATAGAGAGAAATATTTCAGGAAAAGACAGAAAGGCACCGACATACAGACCTTAGGACTGTAGAGTAGATTAATCTATGAACTCTACACCACAATAAAACATAACTATAATACTATGTGTAATAAAACTACCGGTGTAAGTACCTTGGTACAATTGGTCATGAACTACTTCTGTCATCAGATTTGTCACATTACTTGAAATTAATCTTGCTGCCAGGTGAAATTTTGGATTTCTTTATTTTAAGTGCATTGAACTATGAAAAATATAAAAAAATATATTAAATTGGGCTAAATTCTAGTTGCAGCCTTATTTCATTATAATTAGGCTGCTTTATGAACAAGGTCCTAAATATTTAGAATACGTTATCATTTGAAAATTCTCCAGGGTAATTTGTTTTTCTTTTTGGATTTATAAGTATATAGAGTCTGTTTTATGGGTTTAGTTTAGTGATTGGTATAAGAGGCAGGACAGGTAGGCATATACTAGCAAGTCCCCTATTACAGATATGGCAGATAGGCATCAGGCAACAAGTCCCCTGTGATGGTATTGGTGGTGTGGCAGCCAGATATGAGGCAGTAAATCCCCTATGCTAGGGGTACATAAGAACATAAGAACATAAGAACTTGCCATGCTGGGTCAGACCAAGGGTCCATCAAGGCTGCTTTCTGATTGATACTTTTGTTACAGTCAGAACATGTAAATAGTCTCTTATCTGTGCGGCTTTTCTGATAATTTGTCATGTTTGCTCTATTAAGAAAGTTTTTCCCATATTCTGTAGTTGCACACTGTCTCTTTCCTGACATAGTAAGGGCAAAGGCTATCAGTGACATTTTGAATACTGGCAGCCAATTGCCCAAGTGCAGGAGATCACTCCAGGAGCCCCGCTGGACCACCAGGGACTTTTGGCAAGTCTGTGGGGGGGGGGGGGGGGGAGTCAGGAGGGTGGAGGGTTGTAGTAAATTAAATTTAAAGGGTTGGGATGGGGGTATGGAATCAAGATATTATAAGGTTGATACTCAAAAGCCATTTAGATGGATAATGTAATAGTTATCCATCTAAATGGCTTACCTGTCTATATGTAGCCCTTATCCAGATAAATTCTAGCCGGGTAACTAATTACCCGGCTAGAATATAGCAGGATAAGAAAAGGGAGTTTGGAGGTGGGCAGGAGGCATTTCAGGGCAGCCCAAAGTTAGCTGCATAGGTTATACTGAATTGAAAAGGGCAAGGGATAAACACAAAGGAACCCCAGTGACAAGAGAGTAGAAATAAATCACTGGGGTAACATAATAACTTCTCTGAATGTGTGGATAAATCTGTCTGGAGTGGCAACTACAAACCTGAACTAGAAGGTTGATCGATTATCCAGTTTGCCCAACAAGATTTTCAGGATTGTAACTGCCATTGCATGCAGGTTACAACCCTCTCCATCTGGTTTAGAGTTTTAACTTCCACACCATCCACGTTCACCCTCGCAGCCTTGTTAATAGTTGTAACTTCTGCTCTGTGCAGGTTCATCCCTTTATCTTCTCTTTCAGCTTTGTAACTGCCGCTCCATGCTACCATATTCAGATCATCAGATATTATCACCCTGATGTCTCTCTCCCTGTCCATGTTCATTTTTTCTGGAGACATTGATCCACTTTTGGTGTTATGCCATTTCATTCATTGATTATAGTTTTGATTTCCCAGAACTACAAGTTAGTATATGCTTTAGGATAAAACAAGAATTGGATTAGTCTGTCCTGAAAATATGGAGTCAGTTAGCTACTCTATTTCCAGTTGAACGAAAGAGCTGGGGAGAGCTTTGGCTATTAGCAGATGATTTCCATGAGAACTGTTACACATTCTCCCTGAAGAATTCCAGTATATTAAAAGTTCCCTTCGTTTGAGAACAGCATTTGCTCAGTGTTCAGATCAATAAGCCATGAAAGTATAGTCAGGTTAACAATCCTACCATAAAGACTTCTGTCTGCTCATCAATTTATCAGAACCATCTGCTTCTACTTGCACATTAAACACATACTTTGCTTAGGATTTCCAACAATGGAACTAAAAAACATATAAGAATAGTATTTATCTCAAGTGCAAATGAGCAGGTATTTTTATTATTATTACTATTATTATTATTTAAAATGGTGCATCGTTTATTCTATGAGACTGTTGGCAACCAAATTATACTCAGATTGCCTGGTGAAACTAAAGAAAAAAGCATATTCTGATTCATAGTTCTTGAATTTTAACACTGTACTGAGGCACAACAGATTCATGAGAAACAGGTCAATACTGAAAGTGTTTGGATAACTTCTGCAGTTATCCAGACAAACTCAGAGGTTTGAAATGTTTCCCTGCTCCTCAGCTAAACTTTATTTGGGAAAATCATTGTGCACACAGAATTTACCCAGGTAAAAAATGGTATCAGTGGGGGTGTGAATGAACTTATGGATAAAGGTGAGCCAGTTAATAAAGTGAATCTAGACCTTCAGAAAGCATTTGACAAAGTCCTCATGAGAGACATGAGGAAATTAAAAAGTCATGGGATAGGAGGCAATGTTCTATTGTGGATTGAGAACTAAAGATAGAAAACTTAGAGTTGGACCAAATGGTTAATTTTCACATAGGAGGAAAGTGACTAGCAGAAAGCCCCAGGGATTTATGCTGGGACTGCTGCTTTTCACATATTTGTAAATGACCTACAGATGTGAAAAACAAGTGACATGGTCAAATTTGCTGATAATAGAAAATTATTCAAAGTTGTTAAATCACAAGGCAAGAGGACTTTGCTAGACCGTGAGTCTTGGCTTCTAAATGGCAGACGGCATTTAATGTGGATCACTGCAGAGTGATCCACATTGGGAAGAGAAACCCAATTTATAGTTACATGATGCACATTGGCAGTCGCAACCCAGGAAAAATATCTAGTAATCATTATGGATAATATTTATTTATTTATTTGGTGTTTTCTATACCAGCTTTTGAGATTAAAATCCCATCATGCTGGTTTACATTAAACAGGGGGTGTACAAAAAAGAAAACACTGGAAATCTATAACAAGTGAACAGAGAATCTGAAGTTACAATGAAACAAGAATGTTCCAACCTTGGGAGAGGAAGGATAGTCTAAAGGAAATAACAGAAAGAGCAATTATTTACAGTGTTCTAAGAATAACTGACTATGGTTGTCGTTGTATAGAAGAGTCATTTAGGTGCTGGGAAGGCTTGTTTAAACAACCACGTCTTAAGTCTTTTTCTGAAAGGACTGGAGGATAGATAATGTAACCCCAATATTTAAAAAGAGCTCTAGGGGTGATCCGGGAAACTACAGACCGGTTAGCTTGACGTCGGTGCCAGGAAAAATAGTGGAAAGTGTTCTAAATATCAAAATCACAGAACATATCAAAATACATGGTTTAATGGAACAAAGTCAGCATGGCTTTACCCAAAGCAAGTCTTGCCTCACAAATCTGCTTCATTTTTTTGAAGGAGTTAATAAACATGTGGATAAAGGTGAACTGGTAGATGTAGTGTACTTGGATTTTCAGAAGGCGTTTAACAAAGTTCCTCATGAGATGCTTCTACGAAAAGTAAAAAGTCATGGGATAGATGGTGATGACCTTTAGTGGATTACAAACTGGCTACAAGAAAGGAAACAGAGAGTAGGATTAAATGGACAATTTTCTCAGTGCAAGGGAGTGGGCAGTGGAGTGCCTCAGGGATCTGTATTGGGACCCTTACTTTTCTATATATTTATAAATGATCTGGAAAGAAATACGACGAGTGAGGTAATCAAATTTTCAGATGATACAAAATTGTTCAAAGTAGTTAAATCACATGCAGATTGTGATAAATTGCAGGAAGACCTTGTGAGACTGGAAAATTGGGCATCAAAATGGCAGATGAAATTTAATGTGGATAAGTGAAAGGTGATGCATATAGGGAAAAATAACCCATGCTATAGTTACAGAATGGTAGGTTCCATATTAGGTGCTACCACCCAAGAAAGAGATCTAGGCATCATAGTGGATAATACATTGAAATTGTTGGTTCAGTGTGCTGTGGCAGTGAAAAAAGTGAACGGAATGTAGGGAATTATTAGAAAGGGAATGGTGAATAAAATGGAAAATGTCATAATGCCTCTGTATCGCTCCATGGTGAGACCACACCTTGAATACTGTGTACAATTCTGGCCGCCGCATCTCAAAAAAGATATAGTTGTGATGGAGAAGGTACAGAGAAGGGTGACCAAAATGATAAGGGGAATGCAACAGCTCCCCTATGAGGAAAAACTAAAGAGGTTAGGATTTTACAGCTTGGAGAAGAGAAGGCTGAGGGGGGATATGATAGAGGTGTTTAAAATCATGAGAGGTCTAGAAAGGGTAGATGTGAATCGGTTATTTACTCTTTCGGATAATAGAAAACTAGGGGGCACTCCATGAAGTTAGCATGTGGCACATTTAACATTAATCTGAGAATGTTCTTTTTCGCTCAACTGTATGGAGAACTATATATACCTCTCTCACACACACACACATTCAGATGTAAAGTGTATGTGTGCTGTGCTGTTTGCAGCAGTTTTGACTTATTCCACACACAAAAAAATAACTGTTAAACACTAACAGACAAAAAAGACTGGCAGCCAGGTAAGACTCTTCTCTTCATTCTCTGAATGTGCTGTGCTCACCTCACTGTTCAGAGACAAAAGAATCACTAGCACTTCCACCTCTGCAATGTCCACACTGTCTCTCACCCTGACTCTCCCCTAGTGAAAAGAAAAAAACAAAATCAGCAACAGTGCAATGCCTCTTTTTCTGACATAATGATTGAAACCCCCGCTGTCCAGAAAAGATTAGAAGCAGCCCTTTACCAGTGATAAATCCAAATGTTAAGTTGTTTTTTGTTTTTTTTATAACTCTCAGTGTGCTTCTCATAGCATTCTCATTCTTTTCTGTGGTTACATCTAATTGCTGACATAATTTTCATTTTACTTTTATAATTGTATCTCACCCTTATTTTTCTAGTGACTTTTAAAGTAAGTCTGGGTGACCCTATTATTCAATGTAGACTAGACTTGGTGTATGAGATTCAGTAATGGTTTTGCAATAGTCCCCATGAGGCAGTTTTCGATGAAACACTGCACCATGTTGGGGTTATCTGCAGTGTACAGCTCTCTGTTTTTCCAGTGTGTAACTGAGTTATATTTAAGAAGGAAGCCACCAGTTTTGGGTTCTTGGGGATTTGTATGTTACATTTTCATGTTTAGTTTGGACTATTCTTGAAACATTTGCCACTTGGCAAATTTAGTACAACAGTAAGACAAACATCTCTCATGCCACTCTGCCTTGCTTCTATACCCCTTGGTGTTCTTTCTGGCAATCTTCCTTGCTGCCATTCCTTAGACTCTACACTTTGGGGTATTCTTGCCATTGTGGGGAGGGGCTGCTTTGTATATCTCATGGTATCTTGGTATATTGATGCCATTCTTTTCTGCTTTGTCCTTTTATTTGAACCTTGGGATTTTTCCTGCCTCCTTTTTATCTCCATTTCCTCTTTATGGTACCTTAGGATATTGATGCCACTCCTAGTGCGACTTTACCCCTCATGCTATCCTCAAGAGTTCATTCCATTGTTGTTGGTACCCTCTTTTGAAGCCTTGGGGTGTTTTTCTTCCTCTTGCTGCTGCTTTGTTCTTCTGACAGTGCCTTGCAGAACTCCTGACACTGCTGGTACTACTTTTCCCCTTTACATTGCCTTAGGTTATTCATGCCTCTTTTGGTGTCATGTTGACATAATCTTGATGCATTGCTATACCTTTATCCTTCTGATGATGTGTACCCATCAGTTTTAATAGAATTGATGAGAAAACCCCAATTTTGGAGCCCATATAGGCTGCAGTGTTTCCCTGCATAGACATTAATGGTAAACAAACAAAACATTTTTTTTTTCATTTTAAACTAATGAACTAAATGGAGGTAACCTATGAAATAAATGACCAAACCAAAAGAAAAATTTGTCCTTTGCATATCCCTATTTGACACATCACTTCTAAACTATAAAATCAGTAAAGAAAACATGAAAAATACTACTTATCTCTCTGGGATTTGGAGACACTCCACATAGTCATGCTTTTGCACAATGCCTGTTTGGAAAATTTAGTGGTAATTTTCTGGCTGTAGCTACAAAAGATAGCAACATCCTTCCATTTACATTAAAGGTTGCATAACTTTAGAATTAAAATACAAAATTATATTAGATGAATTGCTTGAGAACATGTAGCACTTGTAGCAGCAGAATTCAAAAACATAAGAACAAACATAAGGAAATTGCCAGATATACCACCATCATCATTTGGTTACTGCATGCATTTCCAATAAAAGAGCACAAAAACTTGTACAGCAATTTCAAATTTACAACATCACCCCACTAATCTATGGCAGTAATTTTCAAAGACAAGCACAAAAAACCGTTTTTTGCACTTCAAGGCTCCTTGAAAATAATCTTGGTTTGTGTGCACAAAACACAATTTTAAATGTATTTTTATGTGCACGGTAAATAGGCATTCTGGGGGGCAGAGCTGGAACAGGATCACCTGCTTTTTGAAAATTTGCAGATGTTTACAGGACTCCGCTCAGCACAGATGCACAAAATTGCACTTCCTTGAGAGCAGATGAAAATTTGTGCATGTGGATTTGAGTGAATGCTTTGAAAAAGATATGAAAATTCCATCTAGGTTAATAATTTTCCTCCCAGACCTATACTTCCCTCCAGAAACATCTCCTCTCAACAAGGTTAAAAGTGGGCACGTGGTGGAACTTGTAGAGTTTATGCTGCATTGCATGAGGTTAATTTTCAGATAGCTGACCAGCATGGTTAAAAGGCTTTTTACTTACATAAATCACTTAGAAAAGTCATCCTTTCCAAGTCAGAAATCATTTTTAACTCTGCTGAGATTGAGCTTCAGACTGGTTCAATGTCATCGAAGTGTGCTGTTTAGTTTAATTTCATAACCTGTTTGCTCCTTGCCCTCCCCTTCACGCACAGTCTCACACACACACATACATCCACCATTTGCCTCTCTATCTCTGTTTTTCCTTTTTCCTTTAAATTCCTTAACATTTTTCAATTTCCTGCTTGCCTTTAATGTTCTCTTTGTTTCCACTCCTCTTACTATCCCAATACATGAAGTGTTCTTCTCAACATTCTCTGCTGATGTTGTACTCACGGCCCACGTCCCACTGACCGGGTCTCCCGGCGCCATTCCTCAAGGCCGGAGGGCCTCCATCGCTACTGGCGCTGGTGCAGGCCTTCCGGCTTGCAGGACACCGCCGGCGCTGCCTCCGGCCGACTCTCTGCTTAGGCACGTGCGCGCCTTCAGTGAAGATTTAAAGGACCCGCGGCGGGAAAATGCCTCCAGCTCCTTCCTGCTGACATTGGGGCGCTGCCCTTTAAATCCAGGCCGCAGGCATCTCTCCTACGACTTGGCAACGAGTCTCTTCTCGCATTCCTAGTGTGTTCTTCGCAGTACTCCTGTTCCTGCTCTTGCTCTTGCCTTCCGGTACCTGCTTCCACCTTTCCGTATCTGTTCCTGCCTTCCTCTGCCTGTTCCGGACCTCTCCTCCTGCTTCGCTTCGAACGGACCTCCCTGGCTTCACTTTCGGACTGGACATCACTTCGCCTGCTCGCCACCAGCCCCAACCTTCGGACTGGATATCACTTCACCTGCTCGCTGCCTGCCCCCGACCTTCAGACTGGACATCTCCTTGTCTGCTAACCATCTGCCTAGGACCTCTGATTTGGACCTCGCCCTGCCTACCGGCGTCTCCGCAGGGACCCCACCTAAGACCAGCCGGCCCCGGTACCCAAGGGCTCAACTGCAGGGGACGAGGGCTGATATTGGCCAAGCTCCAACTGGCCCCTGCTCACCTCAGGTCTCACCTCCTAGCGCTGGTGACCCATGGGGGCTCAACCCTCATGGGTAGCGTCAACATCAACCTAAGCCAAGAGTCCACAACCGTCACCCAGGCGCAACAGCTGAGCTCTGTTTGTGGCCATGTATATGGTGAATATGTTTATAAGGCTGAAATAATTGAGAGAACAATTGAAAGAGGTAATCTCTGCTGTTTGTTTTTTTTATCTAAACCAGAGGTAGAAATATTCCAATGTATGCTAATGTGGTTTGAATTCCTGACAATCCTTCCCTTTGGATATTTTTGAATTGAGAGTGCTTACAAACTCTGGATTAAAGGTTGTTAATATGTTTTCCTGTCTCTTTAGCACAGGAGGTTTAAGTGGCTCATATAAACTCAGCCAAGGAGTGATGCAAGTGTAACTCATGGTTACTAGTTAAAATGGCAATCAGATTCCTTGTGGAATTGTTAATATTTTTGTGTTGTTTCAACTGAGCAGCTCCAGTTTTGGTTGAGACACTCTTTGGAGACCTCTGGAACAGGCGGCATCTCCCTCTCCAGCATGCAGCCCTAGAGGACCCAGCTTCCTGTATAGCATTTGAAAGTTCCAGGGAAGGAAATGCCAACCGATTCATTGGTTCTTTTCTTGCTGAGACATGGGGGAAATCATCCTGGTGTGAGTAATGCTAGTTGTTCTGTTAATGAAATCTCAGAAGTATGAGCAGCATTGCCTGATGTGGATTATCAATTTGCATCACATAGCATTACTATGCTATCTATTGATGTGCTATCTTTTTGGGGGATTTTGTTGAACTGTAATAACTTCCTCTGAATTGGAACCTTTGTCTGCTGTGTCATATGTGTGCAAGAAAATAAACAGGATGGTTGGACTTAATTGGAATGAATCCCATGATTTTATTTTGGACTCGCAAGAGGGTATGGAGAGTGGTGGGACCAGGTAGGAAGATACATCCAAATTCTACCCCCGTGAGAAAATACTGCTGATTTGGAGCAGTAGTATAGTGACAGGTTACACATTTCTCCAGACTGATTTCATTCTGTTGTGCCTAATGCACTTTGATAACTAAACCGACATTTCCAACACATTCTTATAGGAGCAACTTTCAGATTTCTCATGGAGCTTGCAGGTCCATGGGCAATCTGTATGCAGTCTTGCAAACTCATTTTCTCTGTCTTTGAAAAGCTGACCTGCAAGGTCCACAAGTACAAAAGAACCCATGGACTTTGCACCTGCTATTAGCATGATTTTCTGGAAAAAAATCAAATCACCCACATACTTTCACTCCTCCAGCCTCCCACTGTCTACTAAAAATGCTTCTCCTTGTGGGAAAAAAGTACAAGCACAAAGGCTGGGCAATTTTCTGTAGATCATTTTATGCTGGTAAACATGTATTTAGCTTTGAAAATTACCCTTCCCAATCATTCAGTAGCCAAATAAAATCAGTAATGTTTCCTTTCAGCAGCTGGAGTTTCATACTTGAAACCATTTTGATGTTTAAAGTTTTTGAAACTTCCTCCTACTTAACCACACTAAATGATATTATTAAAGTAAAAATGAGTACTGCTGTATTGACCCTATTCTTCAATCCTATTCATGCATCACATAGATAGATGTAATGTAGATTATAACAAAACAACTGTACAGTGGACTTATGGCAGGAAATGTTTTAATACATGGTTTTAGAGGATGACAGTAAAGTACATATCCTTAATTCCCATATAGAATAACAATATATGAAATAAAAATATATTAGCAGAAGAAAAGAAAAGCTAGGACAAATACCAACATGATAAAGCAAAAAGAAAATGAAGCAATGTTTTAAGCAGTTGTACTGCTGCTTTAAATAGGATAGGCATGCACAAAGAAAAAAAATCTATAACTTGATGTAGTAGTATAGTCTTATATTCTTCTGTGTAAAGAGTTGCTGATTAAAGGTCTATTGGGCGGAGTGTACAAATGATTAAAAACTACAGGGTCAATTCACTCATTTTGTGGTCAGCAAAGAGGCTGAGGCAAATAGGAAATATTTATGGCAACCTGTTCTAAAAATTATTTATAGATGGAGCAGACAGAGCCTGCACAGTAGGAAGGAAAGGGAGAAATAGGGTAAAATGAGGATTATAGAGATAATTTTATACCATAAGTTGACTAGTAAATACGTGCATGTTACATCAATTTTTCACAGCAGACTTATGTGCATGTCTGTTATGAAAATGACGGACCGACAAGCGCCTGCGGGGAGGGACCCCCTAACATGGCGCTTGCCGTCCGGTCGACCCCTCCCACCTTTTCCCCCACCCGGTTCCCCGCCCCGGGAGCGGCTTACCGTGTGCGTCCCGGGGCTCGGGTCCAGGCGGCGGTGGGAGGAGTGCCACGGCGGGCCGGACGAGTCGGGAGGGCCGGGGCAGACGCCGGGGCGTGATGGTGTCGCCGCGCAGGCGCGCGGTGACGTCATCACACCCAGCGCACAGCGGTGCGGGAATCTCGGCCCGAGGTCTCGCGAGACCTCGGGCCTCAAATACCGAGTGAGCGCTGGGCCAGGCCTTTTCGGCTGGCCAGCGCTCACGTTTGGAGGAAGCGCCCGCGTTGCCCGAGGCTGCACGGAAGGACACGTGGGACAGGGCAAGGCTGGTCGGCGTCCCGGGGCACGAACGCAGCGGCCCGAACCGCGGATACAGCGGCGGCACGAACCGGAGGCGAAATAAAGTTGTTTTTATAAAAAAAAAAAAACAAAAAAAAAACGGAGAGGGGGCAGCGCTGCTAGCGTCCCCAAGGCACAGATCCTCACACCCGGTGGCCACGTGGTTCGCAGGCCCGCGGGAGGGCTGAGGGCAGCTCGGGCTGCAGCGTCCTCAGCACAGGCCAGACCCCAGCACTGGACAGCGCTGTTCAGGAGCCGCGGATATAGGAGCCGCACGGAAAGGCCTGGACCAGAGGACACAAGGACCGGGGAGAGGCTGTGCACCGGAACTGTGAGTACCAATTGTATTTCTCGCCGGAAACGGGGAGTGTAAGACTTTAGAGTGGAAAGTGCCCCCGGGGAGGGACTTTTAAGCGGCAGAGGAACTTTACCGCGAAGTGGCTTTAAAGTTGGGAAGTGTCTTTCTAAGCGAAGCGAGACTTTTAAGGCTGGAAAAAAACATTGCAAAAAGGGAGACCGTCGCAAGTGAGACTGTTGCAAACTAGACTTTTACAAGAGAGACTGTTGCAAGCGTGAATTTGCAAGTGAGACTTTTCCAAGTGGGAATTCTGCAAGCGAGACTTTTGCAAGCGAAATTGGCAAGCCGGACTGTTGCGAGGGACGCTTTCGCAAGAGGGACTTTCGCAAGCAGGAGTTGGAGTCGCTGTGAAACAGCGATGGCAGGAAGAGGAAAGAACGCAGTCCCTGCCCCAAGACAGGCAAGGGGGCGGAGTCGTCAGCAGAAGGCGGCCGAACCAAGGAAGGGGCCTGAGACGGGACCCGATCCCGCGGTCGAGGCGGGCGGACGGCGAGGAAAACGCCTTCGGACAGCCACAGTCAAGGCTCGAGAGTGGGAACAAACTCAAGCGGATAAAGAAAACAACAGACGGACCGGAAAAGCTGCAAAGGGACCGGCACCAGCAGCCGAAGGCAACACCGCGCTGGGAGAGGCTGCAGGCGCGATCGAGACGCAGCACGGGGCCGGCCGATACAGTGCGCCCCCATGGGGTTGGCACTCGTGGCCTCAAATGGGGCCAGGCGGAGCGGAGGCGGCAGCACCGGCACAGCGGGCACAGGAAGGCGGCCCTTACAGCTACAACGCATGGCAAGCGCAGATGTACCCACCATGGTGGCAGGTCCCGCCGCCATGGTACAATGCACCGGCAACCAGCGTGGGCGCGCAGACATCCGTTGGCGGAGCAAGAGGAGAGACGGCGAAAGACCCAGCGGCGGGGACTAACGCAGGCGTTACCACAGTGCAAGAGGCAACTCGGGGCGAGGCCGCCGACGCCCACGAACAGACCGGGACGGAACTCAGCGACGCAGAGGCAGCACGAGAGGCGTGTGACGAGGTGACCGGACCCAAGGAAGGAAGGACGGCATCGGCCGGCAACACAAAAGGCAAGAGGGCCAAAAGAAAGAGACATGAAAGTGGCTCATCGGGGCGATCCTCAGGGGAGGAGTCGGAGGAGAGCGAGGCGTCAGGGGGCTCGGCGGCCTCTCCCGCTCGTGACTTGGGGGCCTACAAGGCGACCTCAACAGCTATGCCGAACATGGATGAGCTGTGGGAGAGCGTCCCAAAGGCATTACGGGGAAAAATCCGTAAGCGTGAATACATCGATATATTCACGATATTGGAGGGCCGGAAGGGGGCGGCAGAGAAAAGGAAAGGAAGGAAGAAGGAGGAGCAGAAAGGGGATGAGGTGAAGGTAGCTAGAAATATCACTAACTGGACACGGGCATTCCTGAGGATGGTTAGTGTAATCGGGAGGGAGGACCCTTCGCAATACGCCCCCATGCTGAGTTATGCGGACTCAATTTTGGAAGCATACAAGGAGTATCAAGGGTGGTGTTGGCTGAACTACGATGAGAAGTTCAGGGATAGGATGGAGGACAATAAGAACTTGTCATGGGCAGCACAGGATGTGGGATTGTGGCTACGTCAGATGACTAGCAAGGTTATGGAGTCGGGGGTGGTGCGCAAACCGTCGAGGCCATCCGGCGGACAGGCCGGCGCGGGTAGTTCTCATTGGGGGGACAGCGGTAACAGTAAGGTGTGCTGGCGCTTTAACAAGGCGGGGTGCACCTTCCAGGATTGTCGGTTCAAACACATTTGCGCCGTATGTGCAGCACCACACTCGGCAGCGAGATGCCCAAAGAAGGGGCAGGGGTTTTCAGCCGGGAGTAATGGTAAAGGGAAGCGGTAGAATAGAGGGTAAGGCGCCGTCCCCGGTGCGGCTATCCGCCATGGGGGAATGGCTGGAGAAATACCCGAAGCGAAGGGAGGCTCAGCAGTTGTGGGAAGGTTTTGCATCTGGTTTCAGGATTCCATTTCAGGGTAGGATCACGGGCACGGGTTACACGAATTCAGCTTCAGCAGTTAGACAAGCAGACATAGTACAAAGTAAGGTAGAGAAGGAAATAGAGTTAGGGAGGATGGCGGGTCCCTTTGCGGACCCGCCATTTCCTAACATGATGTTGTCACCCTTGGCGGTAGTACCAAAAAAGGAACAGGGCGAGTTCAGGCTTATCCAGAACCTGTCGTACCCGCCGGGGCGTTCCGTAAACGATGGTTTGCCAGAGGAGGCGTGCACAGTGCAATACGCCTCCTTCGACCAGGCCGTGGCATTGGTACGGCGCTGCGGCGCGGGCGCGTTGATGGCAAAAGCAGACATTAAGTCGGCATTCAGACTGCTCCCGGTACACCCCGATAACTTTCCCATCCTAGGTTTTCACTTCCAGGGGTCATATTACTTCGATAAGTGCATGCCGATGGGGTGCTCAGTTTCTTGTGCATACTTTGAAATGTTTAGTACGTTTTTGCATTGGGTGTTACAGCAGAAGGCAGGGAATGTCAATGTGGCGCACTACCTTGACGATTTCTTATTTGTGGGGCCGGCTCACGCAGACACTTGTGCTAAAACCTTGTCTGCATTCCAAGATATGGCCCACGAATTCGGGGTCCTGTTAGCCGGGGAAAAAACGGAGGGACCGGTAACCACATTATCATTCTTGGGGATCGAGCTGGACACACAGGCCATGACGTCGCGGCTTCCGCTAGACAAGTTGCACAAGTTACGGACCATGCTCCGGGGGGCGGGGGCATCCAGTAAACTTACGTTGGGGGCCATTCAATCCATAATCGGGAGTTTAAATTTCGCCTGCCGAGTGATCCCGATGGGGAGGGCATTCCTGAGGCGTTTGGCCGACGTAACAAAGGGAGTTAAAAACCCGCGGCACCACATCAGGATCACACGACCAATAAAGAAGGATATGGCGGTGTGGCTGGAATTCCTGGATAACTTTAACGGGGTATCAATATGGCAGGACGAGGCAGCGTCGAATCACGATCTAGACATATACACTGACGCATCGGGAGGATGGGGTTTTGGGGCTTACTGCCAGGGCGCATGGTGCGCCGCACCATGGCCGCCCGAATGGATACAGAGCGGGTTGGTGAGGAATATCACATTCCTGGAGCTCTTCCCGATTCTCGTGGCTATCACGGTCTGGGCTCAGAGATTGGGTAACAAAAAGATAGTATTTTGGTCGGACAATCTGGCAGTCGTGACAGTTATTAACAGGCAAGCGGCGCGCTGCTCCAAGGTGGCAGAACTACTGAGGGAGGTGGTACTACAAGGTCTGCGAATGAACACGACAATTCGGGCCAAGCACGTGCCTGGGGTGCACAATCAGGTGGCCGATGCGCTATCCCGAGCTAAGTGGGATCTCTTTCATCGACAGGTGCCAGAGGCAGACGCCGAAGGAGCCCCCATACCGAGCCGGTTATGGCTGATTGGAATGTAACCGAATGGGGACTGCTGAAGGCATCCGTTGCTCCAGCCACATGGAAGGCTTACTGTAAAGGGTTTGCCAGAGTACAGGCATTCTTAAAGGGGCAGGGTTGGCAAGGGGGCAGGGTAGAGGGCCGGCACCTGCAGCGATTCGTGGCTTGGGCGAAGGAGGAGGGTTTATCCAGGGGGGCGACGGTCAACCAGCTGGCGGGTTTCGCCTTCTTCACGAAGGCACAAGGCTGGGGGGACCCCCTCGATGACTTCATGGTCAAAAAGATGCTGGCAGGATGGGCCAGGACAGTGGTATGGGAGGGAGATAGGCGGCGGCCATTAACACACGAGATTTTAGTGCGCTTATGGCACGCAGTTGCGCAGGTATGCGCCGACGGGTTCGAGGTGATATTGTTCAGGGCCGCCTTTTGTACGGCATTCTTCGCGGCCTTACGGGTTAGCGAATTGGTGGCTGCGTCTAAACAAGACACAGGACACGACGGCCTATTACTGCACAATGTAGTAGTCGAGGGACAGGTAATCAGGCTAAGGGTACACAAATCAAAAACCGATCAGAGGGCAAAGGGGGTAGAGGTAAGGCTGTCCCAGGTGACGTCACAGGTAACCTGCCCTGTGAAGAACGTGTTAAATTTTCTGCGGATCAGACCGGAGGGGGGTCGCCATTTATTAATTCACGGGGACGGGGTACCACTCACTAAATTTCAATTTGCGGCAGTACTACGGAAGGGATTGGCCTCCATCGGGTTAAACCCGGGCGAATACGGTACCCACTCGTTCAGAATCGGGGCGGCGACAAGCGCAGCCCAGGCGGGTTTACCCATGGAGGTCATACAAAAAATCGGGAGGTGGCGGTCGGCGGCGGCCAACAGATACGTTAGGCCGGGGGCTGTACACTTGGGTCACTAATCATACAATTCCTCTTGCCCGCAGGTCGTGGCCTACAGAGGAAGATAGTGTGGGTCATGGGACACTCCTTCGAGGATTGGGCGGCCAAGAGGGCCCGGGAGCGAACGTATGGAGCGCACCTGGGGATGGCACCAAGGGGAATCCTCCTGACATGGATGGGAATCCGTGGGATGAGATGGGAACATCTCATCCCACGGCCATGGAACACCGTGTCATGGCCGCTCCGCACCTCCTTCGGAGGTGCGGAGCGGCCTGCGTACCCGCCAGAAGCCAGACGCCATAGTCATACACCTAGGGGGGAATGACCTGGGGGGGACGACGGCTAAACAGCTCATTGACAGCATAAAAAGGGACCTGCAGGAGATACAGGAGCTGACACGGGATACAATCATAATATGGTCCGAAATCATACCCAGGCTCAAATGGCAGGGTGACAGATTATGGGCCAGAGGGAGGAAGAAGGTGAACAGGCAGATCGAAATATGGGCTAAAACAACGGCGATTGTTACCATACGGCACGAGTGGGCAGACGAGCCGTGCTCGGGCCTGTATAGAAAGGACCTGATTCACCTGTCGGACGTGTGGTACGATATATTTAACAATGCAATGCAGGAGGCGCTGGAGCGTGCATTGACCTAGTGGGGCCGCAGTAGGGGTGTTGGGGGGGTCCGGGACAAGTGTACCACTGTCCCGGCCTGGTGGCGGGGGTACCCGAGTTAAGGGGCCAGGAGGGGCCTGGGGGACACGGTGGACAAACCGGGTCCGAGAGGAAAGGAAGTGCGTAGAGGTGGGCGTGGGCTGCCCGGGGGGTGGCCCCTTGGCTTGGACATGGCGGGGGGGCCGGGAAGATCGTATGGCGGACTGGCTAAAATGGCGGACGCCGGTACAAAGCCCGGTTCAGATACACTTGATAGACGCACTAATACTCGGGTACCGAAATGTTTGGGTTATATTAATTATTAATAAAAGCTGTGGCCTGTTTTCACCAATAATGGTATACGTGTGGTTATTTTATGGTCATCGGATAAGGGAGTGGGGGACACGGGAGTGCAAGCTGCCAATGTTATGATCCCGACAGAACTATGCATACACAATTACACCTGATATTTGGTGCACATAGTTTTGCCAAAACAATTTACATACTTTTTTAAAATAAAAAGTATGCAAAGTTTTGTTTACAAATTTATAGCCCACCTATCTACAATACTAGGTGGGTTACAATAATACATAAAGTACATATTTAGTACCAAAAACATGACATTCTGAAACAACTTAAAACTTAAATAGCTAAGACATAAAACATATGTCCCCATTCTGCTTAGTCTTTACCACTGGAATACCTCTACCCTACATGCATAAAAGTACAATCATATAATATATAGGCATATAATTGTATTTACATATTGTTTCATGCAATTTTCTAAAGGGTTTTTCTGCAAGTAAAGCACTATTTACCCACAGAAGTGCATTTTAAAATTATCCTCCCTTAGGGCATTAATCAAACTACCTGCATTGGGGAAACACTGCAGATGGAGAATTGACCAACTAGTTAGAGCAGTAGGTTGAGAACTATGGAAGCCAGTGTTTGTTGTGTTCCATGGCCGCGGACGGTCGTGGCCGCGACCCCCTACCTGACCCGCGGTGGCAGGGCCGCTGCGGCAGCATCAAGGAAGCCGGGGGAGTCAGGCCCATCTCGCCCTCGCACCGGCATGGGCCTCCACGGCGGCTGCCGGCAGGGGAAGTGTCCCTGCTTCTCCCTCTTGGCGTCGGGCTGAATCCAAGACGGTTGCCATAGGTGCGAGGCTGTGCCTCCTCACATAATTTAAAGGGGCCTCGTCCTTCAAATTAACTTCACTTGTGCCTGATGGGCCAGGCACAGGGAAGTATATAAGGAGACTGTCCACAGCCACTCCTCGACTTGGCAACTTCGTTGTTCGAGTCTGCTTGCTTCGGTGAGTCTTCTGGTTCCTCGAGTTCCTGATTCCTGGTTCCTGCTTCTTCTCGGTGATTCCTCGGCGTGTGACTTCGGAGTGGCAAGCGGTGATCCTTCGGTGTGTGACTTCGGACTGGCAAGCGGTGATCCTCTATTACTTGACCTCGGACTTCTCTTGGACCATTCTCCATCAAGGGTCCACCTAAGTCCCAGTGGCCCTGGTCCCTATGGGATCCTCCCGGGGGGACCGCGAGCTTCCAGTGGTGAAGCTCCAGTTGGCCCTTGCACCATCCTCACACCTCTTCGACCTCTCAAAGGTCCACCTAAGTCCCAGCAACCCGGAACCCTATGGGCTCCTCCTGGGGGGACCGCGGGTCTCCAGTGGTGAAGATCCAACTGCCCCTTGCTCCAACTTCACACCTCGGTGTCCTCTCAGCATCCATCTGAGTCTCCTACAGCGAGGATCCAGCCAGCCCCAGCTTCTGTTCCGCCTTGCCACCTGACAGGGGAACCTGCGGAGCCATCTCCCAAGGTAGTACCAACTTCCCCGTCGGCTCAAGGGTTCACGAATCTCTTGATCATAACAGATTGCCAAGTCCATGAACCCGGCAGAGGCATCTGCCCTCCAGGCCATTCCTGGAATGGCCCAACGTATGATGGAGCAGCAAAAAACCCTTGATGCCCTTGTCTCCGCAGTGGAGAGCCTGAATCAATGAACCCCACCTTGCCATCTCCGTCCGTGGCCTCTGGGGGCCGCTCAGTAATCCACCTGCCTACACCACCACGTTTTTCTGGGGAACCTCGGGCCTGCAGGGGTTTTATTAACCAGTGTAATATGCACTTTCACCTGCAGCCGACCCTCTTTCCCGACGACACTACCAAGACCACCTTCATTCTCTCTCTCCTCGAAGGGAATGCCCTGGAATAGGCTTCCCCTCTGTGGGAACGGGATGACCCCATCCTGAGTAACTTGAGAGAGTTCTGGGAGCTCTTCTGGATGAGTTTCAGAGACCCCATGCAGGAGGTTTCCGCCGGGCCCAAGCTTCTCCAACTGCGTCAGGGTTCAAGAACGCTGGCCAAGTTTGCCATTGAATTCCAGACCCTCTCTTCAGAGCTTGGCTGGGGCCCAGACTGCCTGCGAATCATTTTCCTACAGGGACTCAGCCCCAGAATCAAGGATGAGCTCGCGGGTCTGGAACTACCTAGGTCCTTGAACGCCCTCATTGACCTGGCAGGGCTTATTGATAGGCGCCATCAAGAACGCCGTCAAGAGGCTCAGATGACTACGAAAGCTTCGACTCCTTTGAGACGTCCTCATCGCTCACCTTCCCCCGAAGGTGAACTGGGAGCCCCCCGGACACCAGCCGAAGAACCCATGCAATTGGGCCGAGGGAAACTTTTCCACGCAAGAGTGCCGACAGCGAATTAGAGAAGGACTTTGCTCTACTGCGGCGCAGCGGGCCATCAAGTAGCCGCATGCCCGGCACTGCCGGGAAACTCCCGGGCCTAGGACCTGAAGGGTCTTTTCCTGGGCCTAACATCACCTGCAGCTCCACTAACCCTGCCAGTTGCACTAACATCCGTGGATGGCGAGTTCCACACGTTAGGCCTGGTAGACTCCGGGGCCGGGGGCAACTTTATTATGAAGAGTCTAGTGGAGCACTTGAAGATTACACAGGTCTGCGCCCAGCTCCATTGCTCATCTCATCTATCCAAGGCAAGCCCCTCCCAGGGCGAGTGACACATCTCACAGAACCCGTCCAACTGAGGGTTGGGCTTCTTCACCTTGAGCGGATGTCCTTCCACATCCTGGAACACTCCATACACCCTGTCGTCCTGGGACTCCCCTGGCTCCAGAAACATTGTCCCCAGTTCAACTGGAGAACATTACAGTTAACTCAATGGGGGTCAATTTGTCACGACGAGTGTCTCCAACCGGTACATCCAGTACAGTGCTTGACCGCTCTTGCCAGCTTATGCGGACGTCTTTTACAAGCGGAAGGCTGAGACACTCCCCCCTCACCGACCCTTTGACTGTTCCATTAACCTCCTTCCCGGCACAGAACCTCCTTGGGGCCGCACCTATGCCCTTTCAACCTCAGGGACTCAATCCATGTCCCAGTACATCAAAGAAAATCTGGAAAGAGGCTTCATCCGCAAGTTGACATCCCCAGTGGGGGCCGGTTTATTTTTCATTGGGAAGAGTGATGGAACACTTCGCCCTTGCATCTACTACGGGGGGCTGAATGCCATAACGGACCTTGCCCTTAATCTCTGAGCTTTTCAATCGCCTGCAAGGCACGAAAATCTTTACCAAGTTGGACCTCCGGGGAGTGTATAATCTGATCTGCATCAAGAAGGGAGACGAATGGACAACGGCCTTCAACACCCAAGATGGCCAATATGAATACCTCGTAATGCCATTCGGGCTCTGCAATGCCCCTGTGGTGTTTCAGAACACCTTGAATGAAATTTTCCGGGACCTACTATATCGTTGTGTGGTCGTGTACCTCGACAATATCTTGATCTTCTCTGATTCCCTCATTGCTCACCGTCAGCACGTCGTCCAGGTACTTCAACGACTAAGAGAAAACCAGCTTTATGCCAAGCTTGAAAAATGCCTCTTTGAGTGGGAGTCTCTTCCTTTCTTGGGGTATATCGTCTCCAGTGAAGGATTCTGCATGGACCCCCAGAAACTAAAGGCCATTCGATAATGGCCTCAGCCTTCCGGGCTGAAGCCACTCCAAAGATTTTTGGGTTTCACCAATTACTATCACTCTTTTATCTCCCATTACGGGTCCATTGTTGCACCCCTGATGGCCCTAACTCGAAAAGGCGCTGATCCCAAGAACTGGCCTCCGGGTGCTGTAGCCACCTTTCTCTGCCTTAAAGAAGCGTCCCTTGGCCAGCCATGCCTTCATCATCCTGACCCGCAATGACCATTCATCACTGAGGTGGATGCATCCTCAGAAGGCGTGGGGGCCGTCCTGAGCCAAACTTCGGACCAACACAAGCTACACCCATGCACCTTCCTTTCTCGCCAGTTCTCCCCAGTAGAGCGAAACTATGCCATTGGCGATAAACAACTCCTGGCCATTAAAATGGCCTTAGAAGAAAGCATCCTTGGTTGGAGGGGGCACAACATCCGTTCACGGTCTACACAGACCACAAAAATCTTGAGTATCTGCATCGGGCACAGCGACTCAATCCTCGACAAGCAAGATGGGCGTTATTCTTCACCCGCTTCAATTTCGTCCTATGCTATAGGCAGGCCGTCAAAAATCATAAGGCCGACGCCTTGTCCCACGTCTTTGAGACTACAGAAACTCCAGATGATCCCCAGTTTATCATTGAGCTATCACGTGTCCTGCTATCCGCCACCATGACTATCTCTCCCGGGAAGACTTTTGTTCCACCGCACCTGCGGAAACAAGTCCCGGCATGGGCCCATGACTCCCGTTGCTCAGGTCATCTAGGACAACATTGGATCTTACAGACCCTTCGCCGCTACTATTTGTGGCCCAAGGTCAATAAGGATGTCCGATCCTATGTGGAATCCTGCCAGTCATGTGCCCATCATAAAAGGATTCCAGGTTTGTCCCCAGGCTTGCTCCAGCCCTTGCCAGTGCCCGCTGAACCCTGGACCCCTCTTGCGATGGATTTCATGGTCGATCTACCTTCATCCGGTGGCAACCTGTCATTTGGGTAGTTATTGATCGATTCAGAAAAATGGCACACTTCATACCACTCCCAGGGTTGCCATCCACACCACAGATGGCCCAGCTATTTGTTCAGCACATTTTCAGGCTACATGGTTTACCTAAAAGCATCCTCTCAGACCGAGGACCCCAGTTCACTGCAAGATTCTGGAGGGCTCTCTGCCAAAAATTTGACGTCACCTTGGATTACACCTCGGCATACCACCCACAAACCAATAGCCTAGCAGAAAGGACGAATCAAACCCTCAAACAGTTCCTTCGCCTCTATATAAATGATAAGCAAGACGACTGGGCAAGTCTACTTCCGTGGGCTGAGTTTGCCCTCAACTCGCACTCCTCCACTGCCACTGGATCCTCACCCTTCCTGTTGGTCTATGGGAAACAACCATGCCCGCCACTGAGACCCGGTCAGAAGGTATGGCTGAGTACACAATTTATCCGGCTGAAATTACCTTCCGCATGACTGGCCCCACAGTTCATTGGACCTTTTCCCATTTTCCGTTGGATTGGTGCAGTATCCTATCAGCTTCGACTACCACCATCACTTAAGATTCATAACACCTTCCATGCCTCCCTTCTGAAGCCCTTGGTGCTGTCCTGGCCTTCCAGCACACCTCCAGTACCTCAACCCATTGCCTCTGACGACGACCTCACCTACCAGGTCCGAGAAGTATTGGACGTCCGAAAACATGGGAAGAGATGGGAGTACCTATTAGCCTGGGAGGGGTTTGGCCCCAAAGAAAATACATGGGAACCACTAGCTAACATTCTAGATCGGGACCTTCTTGCGCAGTTCTATCGGGACCATCCATCCAAACCCAGGCCTCCAGGGAGGCGCCCTAAAGGGGGGGTACTGTTTTGTTCCGCGACTGCAGACGGTTGCGGCTGCGACCCCCTACCTGACCCGCGGCGGCAGGGCTGCTGTGGCAGCATCAAGGAAGCCGGGGGAGTCAGGCCCATCTCACCCTCACACCGGCGTGGGCCTCCACGGCAGCTGCCGGCAGGGGAAGTGTCCCTGCTTCTCCCTCGTGGTGTCGGGCCAAATCCAAGATGGCCACCATAGGCGGGAGGCCATGCCTCCTCACAGAATTTAAAGGGGCCTCGTCCTTCAAATTAACTTTACCTGTGCCTGATGGACCAGGCACAGGGAAGTATATAAGGAGACTATCTACAGCCACTCCTCGACCTGGCAACTTTGCTGTTCGAGTCTGCTTGCTTCAGTGAGTCTTCTGGTTCCTCTAGTTCCTGATTCCTGGTTCCTGCTTCTTCTTGGTCATTTCTCGGCGTGTGACTTCGGACTGGCAAGCGGCGATCCTCTGGTACTCGACCTCGGACATTTCTTGGACCATCCTCCATCAAGGGCCCACCTAAGTCCCAGCGGCCCGGGTCCCTATGGGCTCCTCCAGATGGGACCGCGGACTTCCAGTGGTGAAGTTCCAGTTGGCCCTTGCACCGTCCTCATGCCTCTTCAACCTCTCAAAGGTCCACCTAAGTGCCAGCAACCCGGGTCCCTACGGGATCCCCCTGGGGGGACCGCGGGTCTCCAGTGGCGAAGATCTAACTGCCCCTTGCTCTGACTTCATGCCTTGGCGTCCTCTCAGCATCCATCTGAGTCACCTACAGTGAGGATCCAGCCAGCCCCAGCTTCTGTTCCGCCTCGCCACCTGATGGGGGAACCTGCGGAGCCATCTCCCAAGGTAGTACCAACTTCCCCGTTGGCCCAAGGGTTCATGAATCTCTTGATTATAACAGTGTTCAATACCTACTTAAACATTGATGCTTCTTGTGACCTTGGATAAGTCACTTCACCCTCCATTGCCTCAGATACCAATTTTAGATTTTAAACCCTGTGGGGCAGGGATCTACCTACTGTACATGAATTTGTAACTCATCTTGAACACAGGTTTGGAAAGGTAATTGAATCGCTAAAGAATAGAAGTACAATCCTCATAATGTCACTATGAGACTGATTCTGGCCAGCTTGCTGCATTTACATTTACTAGTTCTTGTGTCTTGTTTTTTTTTGTCCTGAAGTCATGGATCTATCTGAGAATAGAGAATGGGAGCTGTTACATGTGCATCTCTCACTTAAATCTACTCATGGTGAAAGTATGTCACCAGTGTTGGATTCTTGGTAATATCCTGTGGAGATGAGTGAGTGGCAACAAGCACAACTGAAAGATACCATTGGAAGTGCCTAGCCATAAATCTACTGTATATTAGGGATGTGAATCGTGTGATCGATCATCTTAACGATCGATTTTGGCTGAGGGGGGGGGGGGAATCTGATCGTCTTAGTTTTTTAGGTTAAAAAATTGTTTTATCGGGGGAGGGGGGAAGGCGGGAAAACCGGCACACCAAAACAACCCTAAAACCCACCCCGACCCTTTAAAATAAATCCTCCACCCTCCCAAACCCCCCCCAAAATGTTTTAAATTACCTGGGGTCCAGTGGGGGGGGGGAGTCCCGGCACATTCTCCCGCTCTCTGGCCACGGCTGTGTTAAGAGAAATGGCACCAGTGGCCCTTTGCCCTTATCATATGACAGGGCAAAGGTAGCGCCGGCGCCATTTTGGTTCCTGTGACCCGACGTCACGAGTGCAGGAGATCGCTCCCGGACCCCCGCTGGACCCCCAGGGACATTTGGCCAGCTTGGGGGGGCCTCCTGACCCACACAAGACTTGCCAAAAGTCCAGCAGGGGTCCGGGATCAACCTTTTGTACTCGGGCCGTATTGCCAATATTCAAAATGGCGCCGGCGCTACCTTTGCCCTCACTATGTCAACATAGATGCTGCCGATAGATGATACACGGCCAAGCGAGAGACTTTATTACAGCATCTCCGAAAGCCACATTAAGACGCTACACACGCAGCCATATAAGCGCACCTCTTGTTCAATTGATTGAGCCGGCAACATTGGTACTCCGACCCCCTGAAGAAGGAGGTTTTCTCTGAAACACTTAGTGTCGGAATCACGTCGGATTCATCCATTCAACCATCATTACCATAAGGCTCTTCAACGTGTGAATGCCGCAAAGATAAGTACAGCTTCGGACATCGAAGCGCTTCCATTCAAAGTGCATGAATAGTACAGCTCCTGTCACCAATGATTAAAAGAAGGCTTCTTGCCATTGAAAGCTTATATTAGCTTAGCCTCTTGGCACTCATATATGAGGTCACATTGGGCTTCCTCACCCACTCTCTTGTGTTACAGGATCTATATATTTGAGTATCATGTTTACTTTGACACACCCCACACAGTCCTTATCAGGGGTAGAAGCCGAGATTAGGAGGTTTAGTAGAGTCTCAGGATTCAAAGTTAATTTGGAAAAATCCGAGTTATTACATATTAATCTATTACAGACTGACGTCCAACTTATAAATCATAAATTTCCCTTCCAATGGGCAAAAAAAGCCTTAAAGTATTTAGGGGTCTATATTAATGCTAATTTAAATGATCTTTATAATCTTAACTATGCCCCATTATCCAGGACCATAGATAAAGATTTGGACAAATGGCATAAGGGACCATTTACATGGATCAGGCATATTGTAATCATCAACATGAATATCCTACCAAGATTCCTATACCTGTTTGCTACACTACCCATGCACTTGCCGCCTGCATTCCTGCGCAAGACACAAAAAAAAAAATATTTGACTTCATTTGGCATCGTAGACCACCCAGAGTAGCTCGACACATATTATATCAACACAAGATTTACCAGCCTATTATGCAGCTGCACAGCTAAAAGCAATTATTGATCTGGCACGATTGTGAAATCCCAAGCAATGGGTCACTGCTGCTCAACTCATGATTGGGGCAATGCCTATCGGAGCCTTACCCTGGCAACCAAGCTCTACCTGGACGTTTGTTAACTGTATGCCTTGGTCATTAAAAACCACGTTAAAAATATAGGAAAGATGGAGGGGAAGGATGGTGGGGTCCTATCCCTTTTTCTATCAAACTTACCTATTCCATTATAAAGAATTTGCAATTGGCTATCAGTCAGTGGCCTTCCAGGCATGGCACTCAGCGGGCATTATAACCATTGGCCATATGTTATAGGGAGGTGAGGTAATGACTATGTCTCAATTGGAGGACAGATATACTTTACCACTGAATACTTTCTTGGCATACCCTCAGGTTAGGCATTTTATTAAAAACATCGGTACTTTACAGAAGTTACGGGGGACTCGCTCCCTTTTTGAGAACATGTGCATCAGGGCAGAAACTCTCACCAAAGGGGTATCTAAAATTTATTCTATGTTAAATTCAGCCGATAATCCTATCTCACCTCATTTCTTAAAATGGGAAATGGACTTGGGGGAACCAATACCTCCTAAGTTACGGAATGTTATATTTCAAAGAGCTACTAAATGCTCCATATCTGCTAGATTACAAGAACACAATTATAAAATGATCTATAGGTGGCACCTTGATCCTGTAAAGTTAAATAAAATGTATCCTACAATATCACCAAAGTGCTGGAGGGAATGTGGTTCTAACGGATCTTATTATCACATTTGGTGGGAATGCAAACAAATAACGCCTTTTTGGCAATCCATTAATAACTGGATAATTCAAATTCTGCAGATTCGGATTTTGTTGGCCCCTAGACCCGCACTATTAAATACACCCATAGCTGGATTAAATAAACATCCACAGAAATTGTGTATGTATATAATGATGGCTTCTCGAATAACCATTGCCCAACATTGGAAATCCACAGGGGTCCCAATTTTGAGTGAGGTGGTGACCCGGCTACAGGCACATCGACACTTAGACTTTTTGACTGCGGTCCAACATAATAAAATAACAACATACAATCTTGTATGGAAACCATTTATTAAACACAATCATACTGAATAACTCCATCAGAATACTCACTATCACCTTTAGTGCATGGCTCACCTATTTACAAACTTTAAGGAACAACAGGGGACATAAACTACAATTAACATTACAAAGTGGTCTCATGCCACCCTAATACACCCGGGTTGCACAAATACAAATACTCTTTGATACAGCTGTTAAACTAGGGAAACCTTGGACTCTTAAGGCTCGAAAAGGCTATGTAATCTTAGGACTGTGACTGTACCAATTTCTCAATACACCCTGCGATCTTTGGAAGCTGAAATGTACAGTTAAGAATACCTATAAAAAACTTTACAGATGATGTTGAATGTCAGGAGCATGATGATGTGGGAAAAGGGATATGGACAGGGAATATATATTGTTACACATTACGATTGAAGACTGGGAAGAGAACATTCTGTTCTTGTTTAAAACATTGTATAACATTCATGACTATGTTATGCATTGATTTTGCTTTATTGTATACATATGAAAAACATAATAAAAAAAAATTACTATTAGGGCCTCATTTTCTAAAGTATCGCAGGCCTGCGATACTTTAGAAAATCGCGCCGAATAACTACACCATAGAAGGTGTAGTTATTGGGCGCGAAATAGAGAGCGAAAAGGGCCTTACCTTTTTGCTTGGCGCGCTGTCCTCGCGAAGTCGACCCCGGGGACGCCCCCGATTCCTCCTCTTCCGGGGCCGACTCCGCCCCGATTTCAGTAGCGCAGACCTGCGCTACTTTCGCTAGCTATCGCAGGCTTGTGCTAACAGTGCAAGCCTGCGATAGCTTTGGAAAATGAGGCCCTTAGTGGCCCTAGTTTAACTATATTAGCTAGAGCAAGCAGGTTAGAGAGTGAGGTGAGGTCCCATTCATATGCAGCCCCTCCCTTTGAGGGTGGTGGAATGTCCATCCCCCTGGATAGGCTTTATAAGCAATTCTCTACAGAGAGACAGTGGGCAGTGTTTTTAGGTTTTTGTAGAGTTGGGTGGCAGTAACGAACACTGTTTTATGCTGGTTCTCAGGCCTATTTGGAAGATCCAGGCATGGTCAGGAGGTGGTTCCTTCCAGACCACTAACTGGCTGGCTGGGACTTCCTTCTGGGTTGTTTCAAGATTTTTACATTTTTTGTGGTAGAAGTCTTGTGAAATCCTGGATACCAACTGGATTCAGGGTACGAAGAACCCTCTGTCTGGGGCTGCCCAAGTTAGGGAAAACCTGACCCTCAGCACTCTCAAAGAAGAAGGAAGTATGGTAGTGACCCGAGGCAAGGAGCAACTCCGGTGTTAACTTCTGACTGACTGATCACTTTGGGGCGGATTTTCAGAGCCCTGCTCGCGTAAATCCGCCCGGTTTTGGGCGGATTTACGCGAGCAGGGCCCTGCGCGCCGGTGAGCCTATTTTACATAGGCTCACCGGCGCGCGCAGAACCCCGGGACTCGCGTAAGTCCCGGGGTTTTCGGAGTGGGTGTGTCGGGAGGCGTGTCGGGGGCGGGGCCGGAGCGTGCGGCGTTGCGGGGGCGTGTCGGCAGCGTTTTGGGGGCGGGTACGGGGGCGTGGCCACGCCCTCCGTTCCCGCCCCCAGGTCGCGGCCCGGCGCGCAGGAGGCCCGCTGGCGCGCGGGTAAATCCCCCGACAAAGGTAGGATGGGGGTTTAGACAGGGCCGGGCGGGTGGGTTAGGTAGGGGAAGGGAGGGGAAGGTGAGGGGAGGGGAGGGCAAAGGAAAGTTCCCTTCTAGGCCGCTCCAATTTCGGAGCGGCCTAGGAGGGAACGGGGGTAGGCTGCGCGGCTCGGCGCGCGCAGGCTATACGAAATCGATAGCCTTGCGCGCGCCGATCCAGGATTTTAGCCGATACGCGCGACTACGCGCGTATCTACTAAAATCCAGCGTACTTTTGTTTGCGCCTGGAGCGCAAACAAAAGTAGGCTGTTCACGCTCGTCTGAAAATCTACCCCTAAGGGGCGGATTTTCAGAGCCCTGCTCGCGTAAATCCGCCCAAAACCGGGCGGATTTACGCGAGCAGGGCCCTGCGCGCCGGTAAGCCTATTTTACATAGGCCTACCGGCGCGCACAGACCCCGGGACTTGCGTACGTCCCGGAGTTTTCGGAGGGGGGGCGTGTCGGGGGCGTGTCGGGGGGCGGGCCCGGTCGTCGCGGCGTTTCGGGGGCGTGTCGGCAGCGTTTTGGGGGCGGGTACGGGGGCGTGGCTACAGCCCGGGGCGGTCCGGGGGCGTGGCCGCGCCCTCCGTACCCGCCCCCAGGTCGCGGCCCGGCGCGCAGCAGGCCCACTGGCGCGCGGGATTTACGTCTCCCTCCGGGAGGCGTAAATCCCCCGACAAAGGTAAGGGGGGGGGTGTAGACAGGGCCGGGTGGATGGGTTAGGTAGGGGAAGGGAGGGTAAGGTGAGGGAAGGGCAAAGGAAAGTTCCCTCCGAGGCCGCTCCGATTTCGGAGCGGCCTTGGAGGGAACGGGGGGAGGCAGCGCGGCTCGGCGCGCGCAGGCTATACAAAATCGATAGCCTTGCGCGCGCCGATCCAGGATTTTAGTGGATACGCGCGGCTCCGCGCGTATCTACTAAAATCCAGCGTACTTTGGCTTGAGTCTGATGCGCAAGCAAAAGTAGGCTGATCGCGCTTCTTTTAAAATCTACCCCTTAGTGTGTAAGGGTAAACTACACACAGAGAAAATGCACTTTTCCACTTCACAAAGTTCACACTAGTGCACAGAAAAGATGACAGATGCCGTGCTCTGTGTGCACTAGCAATTACTGACACAGTTACAGGATCCACAAACACAAGTGGCCACCTGCCTTTGCCTGGCCTGCTTCAGTCACCTGACACAATCTGGTGCAGTACAACAGACATAGCTAGCTGGTTCACTGCAACTAGTCCCAAATCTTTTCCACATCTCCCCAGAAAGAAGAGGGAGGCTTGATAACACAAGCCTTTCTATCTCAGTAGGAGTGACAGTAAGATGTCAAAAATCACTAGCGCAAAAGAACAGCAAGGAAAAGGATTGGATACATGTTTCTAGTGTTAAAACCAGGAAATCACTGTAGAACACAGTCAGAGACAGAGAACTCAACAAAGCACATTCATCAGCGGATTACCAAAGAGCAAATGCACCTAAGCCCAGATGTTTTCAGAGGTAAGGATCAGCATTACTGGATCCATAAAGCAGAGATTGGCTGATTTGAAAAAATGCTTTACTCAGTTGAATGAGGGGTCATGAAATAAGGGTGAAAGGGGATAAAATCAAGCATAATCTAAGGATGTATTTCTTTATAGAGAGGATGGTAGACTCATGGAATGGCCTCCCAGTAGAGATGGTGTAGACAAGAACAGTGTCAATTCAAGAAAGGATGAGACAAGTACAAAGGATTTCTGAGGGATAGGAAGGGAAGTAAAGCTATGTGGGATGTGTGGATGAGAAGACTGTATGGGCGATATAGTCTTTATCTGCTGTAATGTTTTATGCTTTTAAGTACAACAATATGCTTTCTCTTTTAAAGCAACCAAAAATGACGCCAAAGAAATATTTTCACAAATTTTACTGAGACTTTAAAAGGAAATAGTATATCACAGTCTAGATCCCATGAATTTTCATGGAAAAAAAATTAAATAAAATAATAGGCATTATTGGGAGCTAGATGGCAAATGGAAAAGTAATCGGATTTACTCCTGTACCGAACTGAATTGAAGTTTCAGAAAGATGAATAAAACTTGCATATAAAATCTGGGTGATGAATTACTACTTGGGGGAAGGGCCTGAGGCTCCATGGAACACAATAATGGAGAGTACAGATGGTTGCTGCCTCCAGCATGTTTAAAATATCTTTTATTGCATCCTTGAAAATATCTAAATATCCCCTTTTATGTTAGGAGATAGGAAATTTTGGTATTAATCTTCCATTTACCTCCTATCATTTTTGCAATATCCAACAGAAAATGAAATCCTTTTTTTCAAAATTGCTGCATGTGAAGTAGACATCCTGCTAGAGACATCTAAGCCCAACTAAATACTGCAGGGTATCTTACTATTTGACAGAGAGGTATAACAAATTAAGATAAATAGTCTATCTTGCCAGCAAACACTTTACTTCTGCAGTCATTAATCTTAATACAAATAATGATACTTACTAATTTCTGAACTCACAGCAGGAACTATTATTCACTATACATGTCAAAGTTATTTTCTATCATGCATCCAAGGACATCAGTAAATAGAAAAAAAAAAAACTGGTTAGAAAATCTTTTGGCTACAAAATAATTCTATTCCTGTTGGCATGATTGTTTGTAATATGTTTCCACAGTTACTTTGCCTCATGCTTATGAATGCTGTTTATGTTCTTGGGGAAAAAATTCACACCTAGAAGAACAGAACAGGTCTTGAGAAGTAAAGGTTAAGGTGTAGTATAAAAAAATATATATAAATAAACAATGTATTAATTAATAGGGATGTGAATCGTGTCCTCGATCGTCTTAACGATCGATTTCGGCTGGGAGGGGGAGGGAATCGTATTGTTGCCGTTTGGGGGGGTAAAATATCGTGAAAAATCGTGAAAAATCGTTAAAAAATCGAAAAATCGAAAAACCGGCACATTAAAACCCCCTAAAACCCACCCCCAACCCTTTAAATTAAATCCCCCACCCCCAAATAACTTAAATAACCTGCGGGTCCAGCGGCGGTCCGGAACGGCAGCGGTCCGGAACGGGCTCCTGCTCCTGCATCTTGTCGTCTTCGGCCGGCGCCATTTTCCAAAATGGCGCCGAAAAATGGCGGCGGCCATAGACGAAAAAGATTGGACGGCAGGAGGTCCTTCCGGACCCCCGCTGGACTTTTGGCAAGTCTCGTGGGGGTCAGGAGGCCCCCCACAAGCTGGCCAAAAGTTCCTGGAGGTCCAGCGGGGGTCAGGGAGCGATTTCCCGCCGCGAATCGTTTTCGTACGGAAAATGGCGCCGGCAGGAGATCGACTGCAGGAGGTCGTTCAGCGAGGCGCCGGAACCCTCGCTGAACGACCTCCTGCAGTCGATCTCCTGCCGGCGCCATTTTCCGTACGAAAACGATTCGCGGCGGGAAATCGCTCCCTGACCCCCGCTGGACCTCCAGGAACTTTTGGCCAGCTTGTGGGGGGCCTCCTGACCCCCACGAGACTTGCCAAAAGTCCAGCGGGGGTCCGGAAGGACCTCCTGCCGTCCAATCTTTTTCGTCTATGGCCGCCGCCATTTTTCGGCGCCATTTTGGAAAATGGCGCCGGCCGAAGACGACAAGATGCAGGAGCAGGAGCCCGTTCCGGACCGCTGCCGTTCCGGACCGCCGCTGGACCCGCAGGTTATTTAAGTTATTTGGGGGGGGTTCGGGAGGGTGGGGGATTTAATTTAAAGGGTCGGGGGTGGGTTTTAGGGGGTTTTAGTGTGCCGGCTCACGATTCTAACGATTTATAACGATAAATCGTTAGAATCTGTATTGTATTGTGTTCCATAACGGTTTAAGACGATATTAAAATTATCGGACGATAATTTTAATCGTCCTAAAACGATTCACATCCCTATTAATTAAGAAATATTTCCAAAACTTGAGTTCTGAGCTTTTCAAATTGATAACTGTACCTTCTCAGCATGTCATTTCTTACACAGATAAACTCTTCAATTTAAACAATGTTCCATAATTGTTTTTCAAACTTGCTGTACTTATCTTACCCTTTTCATACTGTATTTGTAGTTTCATCCTTTTTGATGACTATTACTAACCCATTATTTCTAATGCCCACTGACAAGCTTCAACTCTAAAGACTAAAATGAGGCTCCTGAGAGGTAGGTAGTTTAGTGAGGAAAGAATATAAATGCTTCAAGCCTTTCCTGCAGACCTAAGTGAGATTTTAATATAGTTCACCATTTTCCACACATTTTTCTGCCCAATTAAACCATCGTACTCAAATGTGGCAAACCATTTCTTATGCTATCATGGCATATGCACTAAATCACCTAATGTCAGAGAACTGCTGTCCATTTTGGTCACAGCTTGCTGGAGAATGTAAGGGAAAGTAATTTCTCCTTGCATTTTGAAAAAAAAAATGGAGCTTTTCAATTTTAGAGCCCTTGTATTAAAAGCTGTGTATGATATTACATATTGTAGCCACCCTACTCATGAATGTCTCATTAGATCCAATATGCTGAATCCAGATGAGTTTATAGTCTCCATTTTATTTTCTAATTTGAAAACATAAGATTTACATTTTCTTTGTTACAATAGAAATCTGGGTTCCCCAATTAAATATTTTGGGACATGTTAACACTTAATTAGTAAAGTTCATTAAAATCAGGCATTAATTCCCTATTTAAATGTGATCTTTTTTTCTTTATTTCAGTGCCCAATTTTCTAAAGGGTGTTAAGCATTTAGTAAATTAAAACTGGAAATAATGTAGAAACATTATAGATGGTAGTAATATTAGGCCAAATGTGAGCCACAAGTACCCTCTAAAAAATATTACAAAGCTCCCCCAATTCTCAAATCAACAGTCAATCTCCCCACTACCCACATCCATGATCAATGGGTCCTGGGGCCGAAATCCACCTCCAGATCACCATAACCTTCCAATCAAATCTCTTTCAAATCTGGGGACATGAGGGAGCACTCTTCCCTCATCTTTCTCCAGCGCTACATTTTAAAATGTAACCTGATGACCTCATATGTACTGGAGATGTGCTTCGTTTTTAGGGTTCGAGTCGGACTTCGGTCGGCAACTTTGTTGAAAAATTTAGTTTTCCTACGTGTCGTTTTTCTTTTTTTCGACGAACTGCATTAGTGCACACTAACGGGACCAAATGCGCACTAATAACCAGTTAGCGCACAGTATCTCAGAGTTAGTGTGCAGTTCAAATGGACGAATTAGTGTGCACTCACTGTGTGACTATGCATTAAGGGGTAAATTTTAAAAGCCCTATGTGCATAAATCCAGCCGGATTTATGCATGTAGGGGACTTGCGCGCCGGCGCACCTATGTTGCATAGGCCGCTGGTGTGCGCAAAGCCCTGGGATGTGCATAAGTCCCGAGGCTTTGCTTGGGGGGTATGTCGGGACATGTTAGGGGGTGTGTTGGGGGTGGCGCGGCATTCAGGGATGTTCTGGGGGCAGGGCCGTGGGTGTGGTGCCAGCCTGGGGGCATTCTGGGGGCATGGCTGAGGTCTCCAAAGCAGCTCCCGGGTCGGGGAATGGCGCGCCGGCACCCAGCCGGCACGCGCAAGTTACGCCTGCCTCAGGCAGGCGTAAATTTTTCGACAAAGGTAGGGGAGCATTTAGTTAAGGATGGGGGATGTGTTAGATAGGGGAAGGGAGGGGAAGCCTGGGGTGGCTGGAAAAAAAGTTCCCTTCAAGGCGCTCCGATTTCGGAGCGGCCTTGAAGGGAACAAGGAAAGACACCGGGGCTCCCCTCGGGCTCGGCGCACGCAAGGTGCACATGTGTGCACCCCCTTGCTTCGCCGACCCTGGATTTTATAACATGCGCATGGCAGTGCATGCATGTTATAAAGTCAGGCATAGATTTGTTCGTGCCGGGTTGCAGAACAAATATATGCCCGCACGTATGTTTTAAGATATGCCCCTAAGTCCAGTTAGTGCACACACACAGCGTAAATTGTGCACAGTACCTTGTTAGTTAGTGCACCCTAACTGGTTGGTAGTGCGCAGTAGGTCCCGTTAGGGTACACTAACAAAAAGTGCAACTTAAAAATTAAAACAATCAATTTATGAGGAGTTCGTTAGCTATAGGTATGGTTCTGGGTTCCCATTGGCTCGCTCCACCTTGAAGACAGCCAATGGGAATGTAGAGCCATTACTAATGCATCCGGAGATAGTGTGCACTACCCCTTAGGTAGTGTGCACACATTAAGCCATAGCGCACTAACTCAAGTTAGTGCGCACTATCTTGAGCATGCTCGGTGGTGTCCCCAGGGTCCATTTTGCTTCTTCATGTGCACTCAAAAAGCCAGAGAAGATCGAGTGAGTAACAGCAGCATCAGAGGCTCAGCACAGTACAAGAGAGACAAGTAAGTACAGTCCATGGACTACATAATAGTGAGCTGAACCCAGTGCTCAAATTGTACCACTGTAAGTATATCAGTTATTATAAGGTTTTGTTTTTCTATAGTTACTTAGGCCTGGATTTATCAAAATGCAGTAAGTGGTAGGGATGTGAATCGTTTTTTGATGATTTAAAATATCGTCCGATATATTTTAAATTGTCAAAAATCGTTAGGGCCACGATACAATACCAATTCCCCCGATTTATCGTCAAAAAATCGTAAATCGGGGGAAGGGGGAAGGGGGAGGGCAGGAAAACCAGCACACTAAAACCCTCTAAAACCCACCCCCGACCCTTTAAATTAAATCCCCCACCCTCCCGAACCCCCCCCCCCAAATGCTTTAAATTACCTGGGGATCCAGCGGCGGTCCGGAACGGCGGCGGTCCGGAACGGCCCCCTCAATTGAATCGTGTTGTCTTCAGCCGGCGCCATTTTCCAAAATGGCGGCGCAAAATGGCGGCGGCCATAGACCAACACGATTCGACTGCAGGAGGTCGTTCCGGACCCCCGCTGGACTTTTGGCAAGTCTTGTGGGGGTCAGGAGGCCCCCCCAAGCTGGCCAAAAGTTCCTGTGGGTCCAGCGGGGGTCCGGGAGCGATTTCCTGCTCGAATCGTTTTCCGTACGGAAAATGGCGCCGGCAGGAGATCGACTGCAGGAGGTCATTCAGCAGGGGTTCCGGGGATCCAGCGCCGCCGTTCCGGACCGTCGCTGGATCCCCAGGTAATTTAAAGCACAGATGCAGCTTTGATTTCCTTAAGAGAAGCGGGACACGGGAGTTGGATAAACCTGTCTTACACAAACAGTGCAGTTAGCCACCTTTGGGCAAACTCAGCTGGAGCTAAGCTAATGAAATATATTAGGGAAAAAATTAAGTAGAGCAAGAAATAAGACCACCGCTGGATCCCCAGGTAATTTAAAGCATTTGGGGGGTGGTGGGTTTTAGTGTGCTGGCTCACAATTTTAACGATACTTTACACACCCAAACGGCAACAATACAATTCCCTCCCCCTCGAAATCGATGATTAAGACAATTGAGGACACAATTCACATCTCTAGTAAGTGGCAGATCTGTTGTATTTCCTACATTGAGAGAGAGAGAGAGAGAGAGAGAGAGAGAGAGAGAATACTATCATGGCCCATAGTTAGGTATTTGTATCCCTATGGTAGACCCACCTAGTAACTCGAGGTGGGGTTTAGGTAAGAGTGTAGGGGGTTAGGGGCCACTTTGACATTCTACATGACACCTACAAATAGAACAGTGGTCTCTTCTGACGATTTGATGGCCTTCGGAGTGAGGAAACTCACTCCAAGATGAGATTTGGGCAATGTTCTCTCAACCTAGCTTGATGTTACCATTTTGAATACTGGCAGCAGATCGCCTTTGCCCTCTCTATATCACAGGGTCCAACCATCGGTACCTGTGACATAGTGAGGGCAAAGGCAATCGGCGCCATTTTGAGTCCTGGCATCGGACGGCCGGCGTGCAAGAGTTCGCTCCGGGACCCCCGCTGGACTTTTGGCAAGTCTTGTGGGGGTCAGGAGGCCCTCCCAAGCTGGCCAAAAGTCCCTGGGGGTCCAACTGGGGTCCCAGAGCGACCTCCTGCACTCCGGCCATCCGATGCCAGGACTCAAAATGGAGCCGATAGCCTTTGCCCATACTATGTCACAGGGGCTACCGGTGCCATTGATCAGCCCCTGTCACATGGTAGGAGCACAAGATGGCGCCGGTGACCATGTGACAGGGGCTGACAAATGGCACCGGTAGCCCCTGTGACACAGGCAATCGGCGCCATGATGAAACCAGCACCGAGGGTGTGAGAGTGCAGGGGATGGCTTCTGGACTCCCCGCTGGACCACCAGGGAGTTTTGGTAAGTCTTGGGGGGGTCAGGAGGGTGGGGGGTTGTAGTTAATTTTAATTTTAGCTGGGACACGAATATAAATCGCCATATTAACGCATCGAGGCGCCATACGGCCGAATGCAACGCATTTGCTCCCTGACGAATCCGAATCACGAATGCAACGTATGACGTCCCTCTGCACATCCCTATAAAGTAATAACTACTATAACTACTAACAGTAATAATTTTAAATAAATATATTTTAGAAGAACAGAAATAGTAGTAACTACTAGTGTACCACCCTTACCCTATAACCATACTTACTAATAACTAGACTACAAAAGAAAGAAAATTATCTGTGGTATATTATTGATATTTATATTTATCATTTTGAAATGGTGGTATTTGGGATTTTGAATGCCACATTGAAATATAACTAAGTATAAATTAAATAGTATTTTGTTATTACTAACTTTTCTATGTTGCATAAAAAATAATCTAGTAGGTAAAGGCAAAACTTGGGCATGTTGTAATAATTAATCAATGTTATTCTTTTTGCTGTATATTCCTCTAATTCTCAGGTTGCCATTTGCGACTTCACGAGGGTAGGTGGTTCGAGGAGTTTTGCAGAACCTTGTCCCGTCCCTTGCCTGGTAGGTTGTTTTCAGAATACTACACAAATACACAAATATTATTCAATTAATTGTAATGGAATTTGTGTTTAATTATGTTTGTTTATTATAACAGTGAATGAATCCTTGTGTCTGATCTCATTCCTGTTTTTACAATTTTAACTGTTGTTCTCTGAATTTTGATCTGTCTTGTACAGAACCACACCCCAGCAGGGACGAGGTGGGGCTTCCTCGGCCTAACAGGAGGCAGAGCTGCCACCAAAGGAGGATAGAGGCACCAGCATTGGCTAGTGGGCTAGGTAATATATCTGGGCCAGTAGTATATCTGAGGCTGAAAAACAAAATCATTTTTTTATATCAGTCAGTTATAGTGGCTGGGATGTGTGTATTTATTTATTTGAATATATTATAATGACACTGAGTGACTACGAGAATTAAATAAGGAATGAAAGGAGAAAGAAGAAGAGATTTGTTTGTAGTTTACCTACCATCATATTATGTCTAACCTGAGAGAGACTCCGTTATTTCTCCTTCCAATCCTTCAAATTGAGGTAGATCTTCAAAAAATACGCGCGCGTGTACTTTTGTTCACGCCACCGGCGCGAATCTTATCTTATAAAATCTGGGGTCGGCACATGCAAGGCTGCACAAAATCGGCAGCCTGCACGCGCTGAGCCGCGCAGCCTGCCTCTGTTCCCTTCGAGGCCGCTCCGAAATCAGAGCGGCCTCGGAGGGAACTTTCCTTCCGTGTCCCCCCACCTTCCCCTCCCTTCCCCTATCTACCCCACCCCCCAGCCCTATCTAAATCCCCCCCCCCAACTTTGTTGGGCAAGTTACGCCTGCTTGAAGCAGGCGTAACTTGCGCACGCCGCCCTGGCATCCCCTGGCACAGGCCGCAGTGCCGGGGGACTCGGGACCGCCCTCCCGGCCCGCCCCCAAACCGTCGCCACACCCCCAGACCTGTCCTGGACCGCCCCTGCCCCCGGACATGCCCCCTGGACACGCCCCCTCCCTCCCCTTTTAGGAAGCCCCGGGACTTACGCGCATCGCGGGGCTTTGCACGCGCCGGTGGCCTATGCAAAATAGGCGCGCTGGCGCTCATAAATCCGGGAGGATTTATGCGCGCAGGGGTTTTAAAATCTACCCCAGTATGTACTATCTCTAATCTATGTAGATTGATTTGATATCCCTCCCCTCTCCCCTTCTCTCCTGTTATGGACTCTTCATTTTCCTAAAACCCTCAAGGTTAATGAACTAAGGGGTAGATTATTTTATAAACTTGATCGCACGCGTCCAGTATTTGCTTATTTATTTGCCATATATGACTATGTATGTATAGTTCTATGTCTCATGTTGAATTTTTTTTTTTTTTTACATTTCTTTACAGGGCAAGTAGAAAAAGCGGCGGCAGCAGCCCGACCCAGCACTAGCACCAGTACTGCCGTACTTCCTCCAGGATCTCCTCCTAGCTGTAAATGCTGTGCACAGTTTACCAAGCTGGAAGAGATCTTGCAGGAAGCATGGCAGTTCAAGTGGAAATATGATGCAGACTGCATGATGTTGCAGCATAAGAACATAAGAAAATGCCATACTGGGTCAGACCAAGGGTCCATCAAGCCCAGCATCCTGCTTCCAACAGTGGCCAATCCAGGCCATAAGAACCTGGCAAGTACCCAAACTGACCATTCACTCATCTTTCAACCTGGCCAATGCAATATTGTGCAGTGTGCACTCAGTCTACTGCAACGACTCATACTTCAATGCCAAAAATTGCTGCATAACCAAGACAGCCATTTAAAGCAGCAAATATAATGCTTGAGATACTAAAGTAGGAGTAAGAAAGCAGAATCATGAAAAAAAAAAAATCCTTCAGAAATGTACACTGCTGGGTGCTCAGTTTTCTTTTTTTATTATGATTTCTTAAGGTCTTTTGTTTGTTTCACATTATTCTGCTTTCTTAGTCCTAGTACTAGTAGTTAGTTAGTTACTGTAGTCTCTTAGTATTTTACTATTAGTAGTATTGCAATGAACAACAATACTGGGACTGGCAGAATTACATTCTCTGCTTTAAATGGGCTCCTAGGATACATGGAAAATTTTGGTATCGAAGTGTATCTATTCTGCAATCTGCATACACAGTACCAGTACACACACTCCAGGGTGTGTATATTTTTATTTTAATCAATATATTGTTACAGTGGAGGGATATAACAGGCATAGCTACTGTAGTAGCTATCCATTAGTAGCCACTAGCCAGCAACCTCTCTGCACACTGTAAGTGCAATTTAATATTGCATTGGCCTGAAATTCTTTCATACTTCATTCACACAATTATTTTGTTTTGTAAATGAGTCTAAGACTCATGCCTTGGAGGTGGACACTGAGGCAGAGGAACCCAGCGAGGACTCGCCTGCCTCGGAGGTTGACACTGGGGGAAAGGAGCCTGGGAGTGTGAAGCCTGTGTGTGCGTGTCATGTCTGTTGGAGAGAGAGCCTGGGAGCAAGAAGCCTGTGTCGGGGATGAAGCAGGACAGAGCTTTCATGTATTGTGACTCCCGGACTGGCTTATTCTGGGGGCCACAAGAGGCAGCAGTGGCAGTGTAGTGGTAGTGCCCCAGTGAGCGATGCGGGGAGCACAGCTGCATAGAGACTGGAAGGTGGCCAATGTAACCCCAATATTTAAAAAAGGCTCCAGGAGTGATCCGGGTAACTATAGACCAGTGAGCCTGACTTCAGTGCCGGGAAAAATAGTGGAAACTATTCTCAAGATCAAAATCGTAGAGCATATAGAAAGACATGATTTAATGGGACACAGTATACATGGATTTACCCAAGAGGAGCTAGCGAGGTGAGGTGGAACATGCGCAGGCCAGGCGGGGACGGAGCACACAACAAGTAGAAGCTCAATTTGTTATTAATTATAGAGACCTAGCAAAAAGATTAGGATTTTTTTAAAATAAATTTGCCCAGAGGGCTATTGTTATATATAAGTTCTTCCTAATAAGCAGTAAGAGGGAGGGAGTTAGTTGTTATTTATTCAAAAACATGTTTTCAGATTCTGAAGATAGAATTGATGGTTTCCTCGCCGATTGAATCATTGCTATCAGGGTTTTTGACTAGAATATATTTATTTATTTATTTATTATTTTTATATACCAATGTTCCTGTATAATATACATATCACACCGGTTTACAAGGAAATAAAACTGTCGCCTCGCGGGCGGCTTACATTAAAACAAATAATAGCTTAGGGGGAACTTACAAAGAACAATCATTTCTAATTAAGTAACAAACAGAGAACTAATCTGAAAACCTATGTACAGAAGGAGATCTATGTATAATATATATATGTATAATTTACCACCCTCCAGGCAATAAAATAACTGAAGAAAATCAGTTTGTAGAATATTTGGTTTCTATATATTTCAGGTTTGCTAAATCATTGTTTATAGGGGATTTAAACATATATGTAAATGACGTACCTCTATTATACCGAAGAGCTTTTGTCTGATTTATCCTCCTCCTTATACACGTAATAGGGCACACTCTGGATTAGCTATTCTATGATGAGGATTGGGTAAAATTTGTGACTAGCCTTTGAATTTTAAAGATATTATGGTCAGACCATTCTCTTATATTGTTTAAATTAGTTAATGAAATAAAGCATAATAATTTTTATTGACATGACAAGAATTTGGTGGGGCCTTCGGTAAACATTAATACGTTTCCCAGTAATTGGTAAATAGTGTTTGGTGGTGAGGACTGGCATGGATTATTAGTGGAAAATTAAACAATAGATGTATGCTAATAAGAACATAAGAACATTAGAAATTGCCATACTGGGTCAGACCAAGGGTCCACCAAGCCCAGCATCCTATTTCCAAATGTGGCCAAACCAGAACCTGGCAAGTACCCAAACACTAAGACCCGTCTCACAGAGATGTTAGGGAAGTTCGGTTGAAGGTTCCCAGTGCAGCAGAGCTGTAGACGAGACAGACTGATTAGTTAGATTGGAAGCTGAAGGTAGTGATTCCAGTAGGCAGAAGTAGATGGTTACAGGCACCAAGGCAGGGAGAGCAGGCCCTCGAGGAGCGAGTACCTGATCCCAGTAAGGCACCTGAAAGAAAGCAAAGGTCCCCTGAGGAGCGGGTACCCAAGGTTAGTGAAATACCCCAAAGGGCAGAGAGAGCTTCCAGCGGCAGCAAGGAAGTGGCAGAGTAGCTCAGACCAGAGGCTATCCATCCAACACGATCCTTGCTAACTCGATGAGCTAGCAAACAAGGGCAGGCTAAATACCTCCAGGAAGGGGTGGAGACCAGTAATGGTAGGCCGGCCTTCCTGTGCTGATTTCTTTAAAACAAAGGCTGGCTTCACCGCGTGCGTCTAGAGGATGTCGGGGTTGGGGCTTCCGCTGTGATAGCGTCCTGAGCACAGGGTAGGCCTTTCGACGTTGTGGTAGCCCCCGGGGATCCGGAGTGCATCAGACCGAGACCGGAGGGGGCAAGCTTGGTCAGCCTCCTTGGCTGATTGGCATAACATTACCCCCTCTTCAAGGGCCCCTCCTGATGGTTCATCAATTTCCTCCTCATCCTCTGTGGTCCAATCCTCTTCATCCATCTCAAGAACCTGTTTGTCCATAGGCTGAAGAGAAAGGGATATCCTTTGTAGCAAGAGAGCATGTTGATGCTGAATCTCCTGTTCCTTGTATACCAATGGGGCTAGAAGACCTTGCATGGTTAGCCCCTGTGACTTCATCAATACCTTGTTCTCCAATTCTTTGCAGGTCAACGGATCCCCCTCGTCCACAAGTTCATCTTGCGGAACGGGCACTCCAGATGGGCTAGACCTCCCCTGGCGGATTAAGGGCACCAATAGTGCCATCAGCTCAGATGTGGTCCTGGGTAGTCCAGAAGTTTTTAAGCAAGATTATGCACAGAACGGCTCCCATTGGATCTGATCGGGAGAGGACCAATCAAACTGCGGCTGATGTTTTTGTAGCCCAGGTAACCCCAAGATTATAGGACTCACTGTGTCGGGTAGGACAAAGAAGGAGTGATATTCGATGTGATTCGTTCCAATCTTCAAGGGTAACAGCTGAGTGACGCGAGTGACCTTCCCGGGAAGAGGGTCTTCGTGCACTGACGACAGAATTAATGGAGGATTCACTGGTGAGGTGTAAATTTGATAATATTCTTCGAGGTCTTGCCAAATGAAATTTGCTCCAGTGCCCGAATCCACCAAGGACTGAGTGAGGTTATAAGAAGTAGACAACTCCAGAGAAGCAGGCAACAGAAATAAGGATGAGATCACCGTAAGACCGTGGTTAACAACCTCCGCAGTCTCTGGACACCACAGCTTCTTCGTTCGCTCCGAGAGCATGAATACAGAGGATCTGGAGTTACCAACACATCCTGGGTGCAGGTGAGGATTGGTTACAGCTGCCAAAACATGGGCTTGACCCAACTGCATTGGTTCCTCTCCAGGAGAAACAGGGTCTTCTAATAGGAGGAGAGGGTCAGAGACACGACCACCTCATCTTGCATGGTTCTCCTGGGCTTATTCTTGGAGTCTCCGATCAATCTTACTCGTGAGGTTTATAAGGGCCTCATGGGAAGTGGGGAGTTCCCGCACTGCCAATTCATCCTTGATCTGTGGGGACAGTCCTTCCAAGAACATGGCATTAACACAGTTCCCCTGCCAATTTAACTCCGTAGCCATGGTACAAAATTCTATAGCATATTCACCGAGGGACTGAGACCCTTGCCGGAGGCGAAGCAGGTCAGATCCAATCGTAGGTATCTTGCCGGATTCTTCAAAAATCTCCTTAAAGGTGGAAACAAACAGGGACAAGTTGGATAGTAGGGGATCCGAGAGTTCCCATAATGGTGAAGCCCATGCCAAGGCTCTTCCATCCAGGAGGGAAAGAATAAAGGTAGTCTTTACCAAGTCGTTCGGGAACAATGCGGGCTGAAGTGCAAAGTGCATATGGCATTGGTTTAAAAAACCTTAGCAACGTCTTGCATCTCTGGAGTAGTGAGGCGGGTTAGAAAGAGGGATTACTGCATGATTAGATCCGGAGGTAGCGGAAGAATTAGTTACCGATGTGGAGGCATCAAATTGCTTCAGGAGGTCCTGACGAAGGGTTAAATGCTGAACGTCCATCATCACTATCTCCAAGGAAGTCTGGAGACTCTGTACCTTCTGAATAAGGCCAGGTAGAGACTGGAATAACTTCAATTCCTCTGCTTGAGAATCCAGTCGAGCATTCAGATGGTCTACAGCCATGGACAGTGTCTCCAGAATCCTTTGATGTTCTTGGTCTCTCTGGGCCAGACCTGGAATGGCCTGAAATGCGGTGAGCTGAGCCGAATCCATGGAGTGAGCAATCTGTTATGGTTTGATGTGTTTGAGTGTATTTTCAGGGTACTGTGGAGGTGACCATGCCCACAGGGAGGAGCCCTGTGAGGAGCCACAGTACCAGGCTAGACTCAGGATGCACAAACACAGAGATTTGTCTTTTATTAAACAGCTGATGAGGTCCACCAGAGGTGGCAGAAGAGAGGCAATCCAGATATAGCAGTCCAGGGATCCTTGGCAGAGGAGACCCGTCTCACAGAGATGGTTAGGGAAGTCCGGTTGAAGGTTCCCAGTGCAGCACAGCTGTAGATGAGACAGACTGATAAGTTAGATTACTCACAAAGTAGGTAGCTGAAGGTAGCGATTCCAGTAGGCAGAAGTAGATGGTTACAGGCACCGAGGCAAGGAGAGCAGGCCCTTGAGGAGCGAGTACCTGATCCCAGTAAGGCACCTGAAAGAAAGCAAAGGGCCCCTGAGGAGCGGATACCCAAGGTTAGTGAAATACCCCGAAGGGCAGAGAGAGCTTCCAGCAGCAGCAAGGAAGCAGCAGGGTAGCTCAGACCGGAGGCTTTCCATCCAACACGATCCTTGCTAACTCGATGAGCTAGCAAACAAGGGCAGGCTAAATCCCTCCAGGAAGGGGCGGAGACCAGTGATGGTAGGCCAGCCTTCCTGTGCTTATTTCTTTCAAACAAAGGCTGGCTTTGCTGCGCACATCTAGAGGACATCGGGGGGCAGGGCTTCCGCTGCGACGGCGTCCCGAGCGCAGGGATAGGCCTTTCGACGTTGTGGTAGCCCCGGGGGATCCAGAGCGCGTCGGACTGAGACCGGAAGGGGTAAGCTTGGTCAGCCTCCTCGGCTGACCGTCATAACAGCCAAAAAAAAAGGATCCATTTCGGAGGGGTTTAAAGGATCTGGGGTAACTGGGGGTTGTACAGACTATTAAACTATAGAGTTGGAGGAACTATCATTTAACTGTACAAACTGGAAATGAACTGGTAAAACTGGCAAATATGTCGGCACATATCCTTTTTAAAATCCTACCACATACATGTTAGAAGTGGCTTTTGTGTCCACAGGCACATGTCCACTTAAAATTGGTAGCATGCAGCCAGGCTATTTTATAACATGTAGACATATACTTGTGTATGTTATAAAATAGTATGTCCATGGGCGTGGGCTGACAAATTGGCGCACATGTGTGCCTGCACACTGGTTTGAAAGTTACCGTCATTTTGCATAGTAATGGATGGGAATGCCCAATTTCCTAGATCCTGGCCATTAGGGACATGCCTTTGTTTTGAAATGACATGAAAGCACCAATAAAATAAGCTGTTTCATTTTGTGTCAGTTCAAAATGAAACTAGCAAACAAACACTAATGAAATTCCATTTTATTTAATTTTGTTTTTCCCATTTTTATTGAGGCTATTAATATGCCATAAAAATGTAAAACAAAACAAAATAAAATGAAAAAAAATGTTTAAACAACATGAAATTAAAGAAATCTAACCCAATAACAGATGAAATGAAATGGAAGAAAATGTTTTGGCATGCACATCTGTGTGAGTACATGACCGTGCACTTATTATTTTCATGATGGGATTCTGTTCAGTAGGTATGGAAGACAACTAGTCCTTGTGTGTCATGAATATTGTAAATGATATTTTGTCCTTGTTGTGTTGTTGTAAGTGATAACGGGTATGCCCTCTCGCCCTGGCTGTTGGCATTGTTCCAATATCACTCTTCTGGCTCAGAGGAGTACTACAGTATAGCCATGTAATTCATCAGAGTAGTTATTGACTATGCATTCAACCTACTGAAAACCCTCTTTCACTTTGTGAAACACTCCATAAAAACCATGAGTCCATTCATGCTTGGATTAAATTACTAAACTGCTGATAACCATCTTTTAACTCTTACATGTTTTCCATCTTTACTACATGTTCACTTTTAAAATCCAGATTATTCAGGGCTCTGATGCAGAACTGGTTAAAATGATGAGGTTCTTAATTTTTCCAGAGTGTCATTCTGACCAAATGCCATCATCATTCTTCTTTCATAGGATGCTGGCTTGTGACCTTGGGTGTCAGCACTTTGATCAGACCATTAAATCTGAATTATTAAAACTCCCTTCTGAATAAACTTTCTGGTAAATGTTTAAAGAGAGCTATTTATTTGCCTTTCAAGCAATTTGCCTTTTAGGTAATTGAAAAGCATTTGATGGGGAACACATGTCATGCTATAAATAATTTCTGTGATCCTAGGAATAACACTATTCTTGCAAAAGTATTCTATAAAAAAAATTGTGAGAATAATTTCATGGAAAAACATCAACAGTTATTTGACTTTTTCAAATTATAACAAATCATCTGCCTGATTCACTAAGGCTTTTCTCCTATTCTCTGTCTATAGGAAAATACCTTGATGAATCAGGGCCCATGTTTGCAAATGTTTTGATAAGCAATGCATGTAATTGATGAAGATGTAATTGTTGCATTGTTATACTTTTAATATATTTCATGTCCCACTGCCTTACAATTAGAAAACAATGGTTTCTGACTTTATCTGGTTTTTGTGGTCAACACATTCAAGCAATCCAAAAATCAATCAATCAGTCTTTAATTTTAAGTAGTACTGATACAAAGTTCCTGGACAAAGATTGCTACTATTGCCATATGATGGTGAAAACTATTGATTATTACTTCTTATTTGTTAAACTTCTAAATTTTTAGCATAAACACAGTTGTGAAAATAGTAGACTGTTGCTTATATAGATTTATTGATACATCTTATTTTTTCAAGTAATCAAATTTTTTATTTACCATCTAAAATTTATTTTTTCTTGTGAAATAAAAGAATAGATTAGTCAAAAATGATATATAGCAGGCTTGATTTATAATAGGCATGACCCCCAGATTTCTGAGGCAGCACAGGAGCAGATCTGCATAAGAGCTGGAAAATTCAGTTGCAAAGTTTCTGAAATGCTGTATAAATTCTGTGGCACATTTGTATAATTCGGGATTGTCAAACCCAATCCTCAGGGATTGCCTGACCAGTCTGGTTTTCAGGATACTCCTAATGAATATGTATGAAATATTTTTTCATGTGTGCCTACTTTGTCCAGACAGTTCTTGAGGACAGGGTTGAGAACCACTGGTAGCACACAAATATACAACCTGCTTTTACCTCAGCCCCCTATGCATACTGTAAGGTCTATGGGAAATCTTGAGCCCATGGCCCTGTAAATATGGATCTGAAGCTCTAACAGAGAGCTACCTGATTAGTGGGAACAGAAAGATCATCTAGTACTGTTGGTCTTTAGGTGTTCGTGGGTAGAGTTATGACAAAGCCGGATGTCATTGGTTAGGTAGACACACCCTGCCTATGCAGCTGTTTTTAAATGATAGCCAACAGGGAGTTTCCTTCTGTAGAAGACAGGGTCTGAGCTGGGTCATGTTGGATCCACAGGCCTGTGCTGGATATTCCCCTTTGCCAATTTGATAAGAGAATCCACATTACTGGGCTATAGTATCTTGTTTTGTTTTCTGCACTTTTGTTGTTTCCATTAAACCTTTCTGAAAAGTGTGACTGTTGCATGATATTTGAACCGGACTTTAACACACATAAACACAAACCAATTCACTCCAATGATCCCCCCAGACCCATTTTTTCACACATACACAAACACACACATATATATTAGGGATGTGAAACGTTTTTTGACGATTTAAAACAATCGTCAGTTATATTTTAAATCGTCAAAAATCATTAGAGCCGCGATTCAATAACAATTCCCCCGATTTATCATCAAAAAATCGTAAATCGGGGGAGGGGGAGGGCGGGAAAACCGGCACACCAAAACAACCCTAAAACCCACCCTGACCCTTTAAAACAAATCCCCCACCCTCCCGAACCCCCCCAAAATGTTTTAAATTACCTGGGGTCCAGTGGGGAGGTCCCGGCGCGATCTCCCGCGTTCTCCCGCTCTCAGGCCACAGCTGCGTTAATAGAAATGGCGCCGGTGGCCCTTTGCCCTTACCATATGACAGGGCAAAGGTAGAGCCGGTGCCATTTTTGTTCCTGACACCCGACGTCACGAGTGCAGGAGATCGCTCCCGGACCCCCGCTGGACCCCCAGGGACTTTTGGCCAGCTTAAGGGGGCCTCCTGACCCCCACAAGACTTGCCAAAATCCAGCGGGGGTCCGGGAGCGACCTCCTGCACTCGCGCCGTATTGCCAATATTCAAAATGGCACCGGCGCTACCTTTGCCCTCACTATGTCATACAGGCATAGTGAGGGCAATGGTAGCGCCGGTGCCATTTTGAATATTGGCAATACGGCGCGAGTGCAGGAAGTCGCTCCCGGATCCCCGCTGGACTTTTGGCAAGTCTTGTGGGGGTCAGGAGGCCCCCCCAAGTTGGCCAAAAGTCCCTGGGGGTCCAGCGGGTGTCCGGGAGCGATCTCCTGCACTCGTGACGTCAGGTGTCAGGAACCAAAATGGCGCCAGCGCTACCTTTGCCCTGTCATATGGTAAGGGCAAAGGGCCACCGGCACCATTTCTATTAACGCAGCCGTGGCCCGAGAGCGGGAGATCGCGCCGGGACCCCCCCCCCCCCACTGGACCCCAGGTAATTTAAAACATTTTGGGGGGGTTCGGGAGGGTGGGGGATTTGTTTTAAAGGGTCGGGGTGGGTTTTAGGGTTGTTTTGGTGTGCCGGTTTTCCCGCCCTCCCCCGATTTATGATTTTTAACGATTTAAAAAAAAACAAAAACATGATGATCAGATTTCCCTCCCCCCCAGCCAAAATCGATCGTTAAGACGATCGATCACACGATTCACATCCCTAATATATATGCTGATACCCTAGCACCTCTTTCATTCACCTACATTACTGGTACTGATTATTCCTATAGCACTGACAGACATAAGCAGTGCAGCACAAATGTACATGAGACAGATCCCACAGCCCCTCAAATACATCCCTACTGATCTCCCCAGCCTCTATTTTACCTCATCCTAATCCCTCAGTCTCTCTTTCACCCCTGCCTCATACTCTAGGCTCTCTTTCACCCCACACCCCTATAATCCAGCCCTTTATTTACACACACACACACACATACACACACACACACACATCACACACACACACACCATTCCAAGACACTAATTTACACATTCCCAATACATTTCATCCATCTTTCACCAGCTGAACATATTTCCCAATCTTATTGGATCAGTAATAGGAAGAGAAGAGCTACAGCATCTCTGACCATTCCTTCTTCTCTGCTGTCCAGGGCCCAAATCACTTTATGTATCTCATGAGACACTGTAGTCCTCCATGGCTGAAAATGCCATTCAGACTCAAGGCATCAGAGAGGGGAGAAAAAACTAGAGGTGACCCATTCACCTTTTTCTACTTTCAGCCTGATCAGCAGGAGTGCCATTAATACTGGGAACATGAGACCTATGCTCTAAATACAAATATCAGTGCCCTGAATCTCAGTCGTGGTCCCCATTAATTTTTTTTTTCAATCCCCGACTTATCCTGTCTATTGGCAACTGCACCATCCATTGTGCTGCCATGCTCTGCTCTGCTATGGGATAAGGGACGGTCCAAGGGAGTGAAGGTCACTTGTGCTCTACTGGATTCCTACTCTCTCCCAACCAAAAAGGGACTTCTGCATCAGCCAGGCCCAAGCAGTAGAAAACAGGAGGCTGCTGCATTGCCTGGATCTATACTGCCAAAGAGAAGAGGCTGCTGTCAGCTGGGCCCAGGCAACCAAAGGAGGCATTTGCTGTTTACCAGGCCCAAACGACTGAAGGAAGTGACACTGACTATTGGTATCTTCACCCTACACACTGAGGGGAGAGAGAGAGAGAGAAAGAGACAGTGTATGTGTATTTGTGAGACAATGAGAAAAAAAGCATGTCTGTGTGAGAGACACTGCATGAGCCCAAGAAGGAGGCCGTTGTTGCCTGTACATTAGAGGGAGAGAGAGAGGGCATGTGTGTGTATGTGTGTGTGTGGGGGGGGGGGGGGAAACACACATATATGAGAGAATATATGAGTATATGAGAGAGAAAGATCATGTTTGTATGTGTGTATGTGACAAAACATATGGAAAGAGAGTGAGTGAAAGAGAGCTGGAATGACTCAAGGGAATCTGCAGCCTGAGATGAGGGATGAGATGGTGCTCCCCCCACCCCCCATACCTATCCAAGGTATGGCACAGGTCAAATCATCAAGAGGGCCAAGGGGGTTCTCTTTGGGTCTGGCCCTATCAGTGATTTGAAATGCTGCAGAAGGGAGAGAGCAGGGGTCAAAATGTATATGGCAATGGCAGATAGAGTGTCAGTGATACTGTTTCTAGAATGTTGGCAACCCTGCCACACTCCCAGGAATCCTATGACTGCATCTCATGTTTCTCCCTGGAGAAAAAGCAGATGAATAAAAGGTGGTGGTCTGTGTGTGATGTACTTTCTCCAGGTACAAAGTCCTGTTGAATGCCATGGAAAACACTACCGCACTTCTAAGTAGCCAGAGACATGCTACAGCAACCATTTTGCTTCATTACACCTCCAAGGTATTGTTAAAAATGCTGTTGCACTTCATAAGTTTTACAAGAATAGCCAGAGAAACGCCGTGGTGCCCGTTTTCTTTTCAAGAGTAGTTAAACACTGCAGCGCTGCTTTCCTTTCACAATATTTTCAAGGCTTTTTCAGGAGATGTGTACCATATTAAACTATTAAAATGAATTGCTCTGCTCCATTGATATGATTGTTTTCCATTCCTCCTGACGCAGCTACTGTGAGAAATATGGCTGGGTTGAGTAACGTACATGATGTTTTTCAACTAAGGATTGTTTCTGTCATCACTGTTTTAAATAAATGGACAAGTGAGCTACAAAACAGAACAGTTTATGTTTTGACACACATCTTTCCTTTCCCACCTGGTATAATACTGCAAGTATTATACCAGGCCCTAAAACACCAATACACCTCATATAGGAAAACAGAACAAGCCAGTCTGCTATATATTAATACACAGAAACTACATGCCAGCAGAATTCCTCACAGTCACACATGCAGAGCACACGTGAACCCTCACCATATATAGAATAAAGGCACCATAAATTATAAATAGAAATGTGCAAACAAATACTGAACAGAAAACCACAATAAGCCAAACTTTGTATGTAGTGCAGCAATGGAAAAAAAGAAACAATATCATTCCTCATAAAGCAATAATAAAATCAAGAAATATAATACATTAATCATAATAATAAAACTATACCAATAGAATGAATATTTCAAAACAGCTGAAAAACAGAACATCATTTAATAATTAAACTAATAAATTTTTTAAAGTTCTCAAAAACCAATAAAGTACCGTAGTTCAAAACAATGGACACATCAAGTAGCACCAAACAATTCAAACTAATAAAAAGAAAAGAAAATTCCTGCTCTCCATATCTGGGATCTTTTGATTTTCAGTCAGCCTGTGAAGTCGTGGAATGGTAGAGGGGTCCACACAAACTATCATTTTTCACACACAGTCTTACACACTCCCACTTGCATACACCCACCCATGCTGCTCCACACACCCTCTCTCTTATATACACAGGCTCTATCTCCCTTACACACATACACGCATGCACATAGGCTCTCACACACATACAAACACAAACATGCACACTCACACATACATAGAGTCTCTCACACTCACACACATGGACTCACTCACACCATCTTTATTTCTTACATAATCATTCAGGCATTCACTAACACCCTCTCTATCTCACACAAATACATTCACATAAGCACTACACAAACATTCTTTAAGAACATAATAACATAAGAAATTTCCATGCTGGGTCAGACCAAGTATCCATCAAGCCCAGCATCTTGTTTCTAACAGAGGCCAAACCAGGCCACAAAAACCTGGCAATTACCCAAACACTCACACATGCATACAGGCTTTCCCTTAAACACATACACACACACACACACACACACACACACACACACACACAGAGTACTCAATCATGCCCCCACTCCCTCTCTCTCTCTTGTACATACACACACATGCTAACATGTGCATATAGGCTTTTATTCATACATTTTTTCTCACACACACATACTTGCATAAAGGCTCTCTTGCACACACACACACACTCATATATACATATAGGCTTTTTCTCTCTCTCACACACATACACACACACACATGACAGTCTCCCTCATACTCAGAATATCACTCTCACATATACAAAAAACAGGCTCACATTCAAGGATTCTCACCCTTTTTGGGCTGCAGCCATATTGCTCTTCAGGCGCTACTGGGCCTCTCTTCTCTCTGCCACATGATGGATTCCACCAAAGCCATGCCACTCTTTGGATCCTGTGGGATTCTCTTTTGGCTATGGCCACATCATACTTCAAGCCCCCCACCATGTCTCTCTTCCAGCTGTGATGGGATGGGCTAATCAGCGGCCATGCCGCTTTTCAAACCCCATTGGGCTTCAGTGTCAGGCCCATAACAGGCCATGGCCTCAGTGCAGGCCCCAGAACCAAGCCTATATATTTCCCCATAGACAGTAGGCCCACCCCCTTTCTAGGCCTTGGTGCTGATCTGTCCAGCACTACTCCCTGTCCTAGGCCTAGGACCAGGCATTGGAACCAGGCTTCAGTGCCATGCTGGACCAGGCCTTGAAACTGCTGTCAAACATCAGTGCCATGCCCCCATTCTGAGCCTAGACTTTGATACGTGGCCAGTTCTGAACCTAGGCCTTGTTGTCAGGACCAGGCTGAAGTGCCAGGCCCCAGCCTGGCCTAGAAATTGGAGTCGCGTCCGGACTGTACCTAAGTCTTGGAGTTAGTACCAGGCCTCATCAACTGGTCCAGGCCTCTTTGGCAGGCCCACAGTAGACCTAGGACTTGGCATATGGACCAAGCCTCAGCTCTGGGCTCAGCCTGGGCTTAGGCCTTGGTGCTTGGACATGGCACCAAGTCCTTATCCTGAAAGAAGCTGTTTTTAATGCAACAAATATAAAAATACCAAACATTTTCAGATATTTTCATAGGAAGCTATTTTTGTTTCTTTCCATTCAGAATGAACTGCATATGGCCTCCTTCATTGCATTTTTTGCATTCATTACAATGAAATAAACTCCACTATTTCACTTATGAAAATATCGAACAGATCTTGATCAAGGACTGATCCATCCAGCATACCATTCGTTAACTCCCTTTCCTTGAAGTAAACTTTGTTCACCACTACTTTTGTCACCTATTCCACAAGTTATTATTTTTTTTAATATTAATGATTATCAATCATCTACTTATTCATTTTTAATTTACAACTTGAAGTTACCCTTGAGAAAAAAATCCAGGTATTATATGTTGCCAGAATATACCAATCTACTCAAATCAATTTGTAAAAACCAATGTCAATCTCACAGTGCAAACCAAATATAGTCCACCATGACAAAGGAATCCAAATCTACAACCCCAAGAAAAATGTTTCTAACCTAATTAGAAATGTTTGGGCACATACCTATGGAAATCATATAAGTTGCTTATATGGAACCATGAAAAAGGCTTTGATGAAATCCAAATACACTATATCTATCAGTCTCCCCGATCTAATTCTTTGGTCATCCCAGCAAAGAAATTAGATTCATCCGTCAAGACCTACCTTTGGTATAACCTTGCTGCCTCAGATCATGTAATCCATTGGATTCCAAAAACTATATTATCCTTTGCTTTAGTAGTGATTCCATTAATTTGCCTATTGACTGGCCTATAGTTTTCAGATTCCTCTTTACTTCCAGTTTTGAGCATAGGATTCACATTGCTTGTCTCCAGTCCTTTGTGACCATTCATGATTCTAAAGAAGCATTGAAAAGGTCAGATTATGGCATCGCCAGACCTTCTCTAAGTTCCCTAAATACCTTTAGATGTATTCCATCTGGCTCCATTCTTTTATGTAATTTTAGTTTTGCTAATTCCTCACAAACATCATCTTGTGAAAATTATTTGAGGTCTATCTCATGACCACTCCTTTCTGTGATAGATTTCAGTAATTCTACTCCAAGCTCTTACTCTGTGAACGCTGAACAGAAATATTTGTTAAGTAATTCCATTTTCTCATCAGCTGTACACATTCCCCTTCTTTTCCTTTGAGTCTTATCTTTCTATTTTTGTACTTCCTCATCTCACTAACATATCTAAAAAAGTCTTATCCCTCTATTTTACTGTACTTGCTCTTTTGTCTTGCATTTGCACTTTTGGTCTCCCAAATACTTTCCTAGACTTTCCAGATATTGTTGCCTGGCTTCCTCTTTCTGTGATCTCTTCTAGTTTATAAATGCTAACCTCCATTTCTGTTACCTTTTCAGTCATTTCTTTAGAAAACCACAGTGGCATCTTTTTTCTCTTACCTTTACTACCGGACAACAAAGATAACTATGCCTCAATGTGATGTAGCTATATATTTTTGAAAAATGGGCCTGCAAATCCTTTTTCACATGCCCATTTTAACAAAATTAATGTTAATGTGCTGCTTAGCATTATTTTGAATTGCAACAACTCATTAATGTAGAATTTGAACAGTTGGATATAGCAGACTACGTGTAAAAGCTTAAGTTTGTGACATCGACTTGTGACATTGAGCTTCATGCAAACAAAATGCACAGAACACCAAAATTATGGAATTTTTGCACTTTGGTAGTCATTTTGCACACTTTGGGGTTGATTTTAAAAGAAGCACATGCAGCCTACATGTGCATGCGCTACCCGGCGCGGGCACATGTACTCCCAATTTTATAACATGCGCTTGCAAGTTATCAGTTCCAGGGTCGGCGCGCACAAGGCGGTACAGAATTGTGCACCTTGTTCGGGCCGAGCTGCGCAGCCTTCCCCCGTTCCCTTCCCCATAGCCTGACCTTCCTACCCCTTCCCCAAACTTTTCCCCCCCAGCCCTACTCTAACTCCCCCCAAAAGTTTTTGTTTTACCTTTTACCGGAGACAGGCGCAAGTTGCGCGCGCCGGACGAGAGCCAGGGCACGATCTCTGACACGGGGCAAATGGCCGCTTTGCCAGGAGCTGCTAACCCCACCCCTTCCCTGCCCCCAGACCATCCGGACAGCCCACGCTCCACCCCCTCCCCGCTCCTTTTTGCAAGCCCCGGGACTTATGCGCGTCCCAGGGCTTTACGCGTGCCACTGGGCCTTTTGAAAATCCGGCCCTTTTTATGTGAGAAACCCACTTTTGTTTCTGGGAAAAAAAGTATTGACAGCTGGAATTTTGGCTAAAAACATAGGAGGTAATTTTCGAAAGGATTTACACACTTAAAACTGGGTTTATTCACTTCATGCAAGTGGGCTTTTGATAATTGCTACAATATATATATATATATGTTATTGAATTGTCAGTAGGATTTACATGTGCAAGTGTACTTTCAGCAAGGACAACTTTCAAACATCTGCACACAGTGGCATATATGCATGTATGTGACCGCACACATATTTGCTATAGTATTTGACAATACATGCATATGACATGTGTTATGAATGTGCAGAAGGAACACATTTGTTTCGATTCGGTTTTCATTTCACCGGGACCCAAATTCATTGCATTAGTTTAATTGGGGGAAAAACCAATTCGTTGATTAGTTTTATTCGTTTTCCGTTTTCCCATTAAAATCAATGGGGGAAGTATTTACAGCCTATTTTTGGCTGCAGAATTGGGGTTTTCTTATCAGTTCTGATGAAATGTCTGGGGAGCAATCATCAGAATGAGAAAAGAGCTCCAAGGTACTTAGACTGTGGCAAAGTGGCACCAAAGTGGCATGAATAGCCTAAGGCACTGTAAAGGGCAAAGGGGTACCAGGAGTGGATAGATTACTTTAACAGAGGTGCAAAGCAGCAATGAGAGTGTCAAAAACCCACCACAGCTTCAAAAGAGAGCACTGATAACAGTTGCATGAACCCTTGAAGGCAGCACGACAGGCAAAGTGGCAAGACAAGTGGCATCAACCTCCTACAGCCCAATAAAGGAGGAACATAGCAAACAGAAAGAGTGTCAGAAAAAAACACAAGGCGCCGATAAAGGGCCAAAGCAGCAGCAAGATTAGCATCAACACTCCTTGTGGTGGCAAGAACACCACAAGGAGTAGAGTAAGTCATCTGGTGTATGGCACAAAGCAGAGTGGCAGAAAGTTGATAGGGGCAAGACAGGCTGGCAGAGTGGAGGTAGTCAGGTCCCTGTAGTTTTGATAGGGGCGCTCCCTGGGGAACTCTCGGGCAGGCTGGCCCCGGGGAGAGTTACCTTTCCTTTGCACCGGAAAGAGCTCCCTAGAATGGGTTCAGCCCTAGTGGGGTGTTTCCGATGGCGTCTAGTGAGCTCTCGCTGGTCTTTTAAAATCTGGTGGATGTAGCAGATATACAAACGAGAATTTTGAAGTCTGAGGTGGAGGAGGTTTCCATGTGAACAGCGGTTCAACATGGGTCAGCGGGTGTTAAGAGATAGGCTGGCTACACCCGGGGACGGTTCCTTTTCCTTTGTGCAGGAAAGGGCTCCCTAGAATGGGTTGGCCCCAGAGCGGAGCACGAGCCTTCAAGCATGGTGAGTCGACGTGGAGGAGGTTTCCATGTGAATAGCGGTTCTGGATCAAGATGGGTCAACGGGTGCTAAGAGATAGTCTGGCTACACCCGGGGAGAGTTCCCTTTCCTTTGCGCAGGTAAGGGCTCCCTAGAATGGTTGGCCCCTAGAGTGTGGTGGTTCTGTTGGAGTCTAGTGAATACCCAGGAGCTATTAACTGTACTTATGCACTTTAGCTGATGACAAAGGAACTTGAAGAGCTCTCAGAAATAAGAAAACTGCAACTCAAGTCCAAATCTACAATATCAACTTATGTTGACATTGTACCCTACAGTTCCTCTGTAAACTATGGGAATACAAAAGATGAACTAGAGTACAATGAACACCAGTTTTCTATACTACTAGAAAAATTAATGTTGGCACCTAAGAAACATCTAGGGAAAATGGCCCATATTATGAAGGTCATGAAAACTATTGAGCATATCAAATATCCAAGCTCCAAGCTGGATAGACAGGCACAGCATTTGAGGTCAAGCCCTTGTAGAGACATAAGGCCTGGATGGACAGGCACAGCGTTTGAGGTCAGGCCCTTGTAGGGACATAAGGCCTGGATGGACAGGCACAGTATTAGAGGTCAGTCCCTTGTAGGGACGTAAGGCCTGGACAGTGGATGGACAGGCACAGCGTTAGAGGTCAGGCCCTTGTAGGGTTATAGGCCTAGATGGATATGCACAGTGTTTGAGGTCAAGCCATTGTAGGGACATAAGGCCTGGACGGACAGGCACAGCATTTTAGGTCAAGTCCTTCTAGGGACATAAGGCCTGGATGGACAGGCACAGCATTAGAAGTCAGGCCCTTGTAGGGACGTAAGGCCTGGACAGTGGACGGACAGGCACAGCATTTGTGATCAAGCCCTTGTAGGGACATAAGGCCTCGACGGACAGGCACAGCATTAGAGGTCAGGCTCTTGTAGGGACATAAGGCCTGGATGGACAGGCACAGCATTTAAGGTCAGGTCCTTGTAGGGAAGTAAGGCATGGACAGTGGACAGACAGGCACAGCGTTTGAGGTCAGGCCCTTGTAGGGAAGTAAGGCATGGACAGTGGACAGACAGGCACAGTGTTTGAGGTCAAGCTCTTGTAGGGACCTAAGGCCTGGACGGAGAGGCACAGCATTAGAGGTCAGGCCCTTGTAGGGATGTACAACCTGGACAGTGGATAGACAGGCACTGCGTTTGAGGTCAGGCCCTTGTAAATACCCAGAAGCTATTAACTGTTCTTATGCACTTCAGCTGATGACAAAGGAACTTGAATAGCTCTCAGAAATAAGAAAACTGCTACTCAAGTCCAAATTTACAATATCAACCTATGTTGACTTTGTACCCTACACAATGCCTCTGTAAACTATGGGAACACAGAGGATGAACTAGAGTGCAACTACCACCAGTTTTCTATTGTACTAGAAACATTAATGTTGGCACCTAAGAAAGATTTATGGAAAAAGGTCCAAATTATGAAGGTCATGAAAACTATTGAGCATATGAAATATGCAAGCTCCAAACATCTTAAGTCAGTTTTTTATGTTCTTACATTCCAAATGTTGCAAAACAGGAAAAATAATATTCTGTAAAGAAGTGATGCACAAATACATGAACCTGAAATTAGAAATACTAGAACTAAACTCAGACAGGCACAGCGTTTGAGGTCAGGCCCTTGTAGTGACGTAAGGCCTGGACATTGGTCAGTAGAGATGTGAATCGTGTGATCGATCGTCTTAACGATCGATTTCGGCTGGGAGGGGGAGGGAATCGGATCGTCGCCGTTTGGGTTTTTAAAATATCGTGAAAATCGTGAAAATCGAAAACCGGAACACTAAAACATCCCTAAAACCCACCCCGACCCTATAAAATAAATCCCCCACCCTCCCGAACCCCCCCAAAATGCCTTAAATTACCTGGGGTCCAGTGGGGGGGAGGGCGGGAAAACCGGCACACTAAAAAAACCCTAAAACCCACCCCAACCCTTTAAAATAAATCCCCCACCCTCCCGAACCCCCCCCAAAATGCCTGAAATTACTTGGGGTCCAGAGGAAGGGTCCCGCTGTGATCTTCCACTCTCGGACCTCCGGTGCTTGTAAAAATGGTGCCGGCGCTACCTTTGGTTTTTCCGTACGGAAAAACGATTCGCGGCAGGAGATCGCTCCCGGACCCCCGCTGGAACCCCAGGGACTTTTGGCCAGCTTGGGGGGGCCTCCTGACCCCCACAAGACTTGCCAAAAGTCCAGCGGGGGTCCGGAACGACCTCCTGCAGTCGAATCGTGTTGTCTACCGCCGGCGCCATTTTGCTCAAAATGGCGGCGCAAAATGGCGCCGGCCATAGACAACACGATTCGACTGCAGGAGGTCGTTCCGGACCCCCGCTGGACTTTGGCAAGTCTTGTGGGGGTCAGGAGGCCCCCCCAAGCTGGCCAAAAGTCCCTGGGGGTCCAGCGGGGGTCCGGGAACGACTTCCTGCATGCAAATCGTTTTTCCGTACGGAAAAACAATTCGCGGCAGGAGATCGCTCCCGGACGCTCCCGGACGGACGCTCCTGTACGCTCCCGTACGCCCCGGACGGACGCTCCCATATGCTCCCAGACGGAAAAATGATTCGCATGCAAGAAGTCATTCCCGGACCCCCGCTGGACCCCCAGGGACTTTTGGCCAGCTTGGGGGGGCCTCCTGACCCCCACAAGACTTGCCAAAAGTCCAGAGGGGGTCCGGAACGACCTCCTGCAGTCGAATCGTGTTGTCTGGGCACACTGGATGGTGACATGACAGATATCGCTGAGCCACTTTGGCTAAGTGTGGGCATGCAGTGGACTTGTGTGCAGTGGACTTGTGTGCCCAATATGCCAGCGGATCTGTCTGCATGTCCTTTATGGGCTCTGTGAGATACCGTGTCACTGACATTTGTGCTGGTGTCTCCTTTGCTTGGGTGTGCTGAGAGTCCATCATGCCAGCTGTTTTCTCTCTAGCCCGTTCCAGAACAGATGATTTTTTAGGGGCAACATGGCTTTGGTGTACTGAAGTGGAGGAGGAAGTACTAGCTGTTGCTGACAGAGTGCTGCTCCTGTTTGGGCTTGCACTACTCTCTGAAGTGCCTATTGTTCCTCCTCTGCTTCATGCCTAATCTGTCTCTACCTATGGCGCTCCTGTTCACAGACTTTTACTAACAGCAGGTCCTTCACAAATATGAGACAATTGGACTGTAGGGCGAGTTTCCCATATCACACGGGGATCACAGACTTTGGCGAGCATGTATGTGTGGTCTTCTGTAAAAGGTCTAAATCTCTTTTGTACCTGCTTCTGCAAAAAGTCCAGACAATGCAACACCTCTGCTTTCATTCCCTCTTCCTGTTTAATGCCCTCCAAAGTTTCTTCCAGAAAATTAACTATAGGAATGATGTCAGTCAAGGTGACACTTCTGGAACTCAGCTCCTTCTTGGCATCTTTGAAGGGCTGCTGGATTTTTACCAGCTGACTCATGACTAACCAGTATTTGAAAAATCCTCTTAAAGTGAGAAAAAACAATTATAAACACGTGTACTAATTTCTCACTAAGTGTGGGACATATGGAACATATTTACTGTGTTAATCGAGCAACCATCATAATGCACTGGGTTCCAGGTAATGTACTGGGTAACCCTTAAGAGCTGAAAGCTTCTACATGCAGAAAGGCATAATTATCAGTTGCTTTGGAATGTGTTGTCTCTTATTGTGCTGGAAATTTAATTAGCTTGTAAGTCAGAATAGTACTTAACTTAAATCTCAATACTGAGTGCCGCTGGATGCTGTGTTCTCAATATGAAATAACTACGGACCTGCAAGGAATCCTTTTCTGATCACAGCACGATGCGGGATTCAGCAGCATTTCATATTGAGAACGCGGCAACCAGCTGTCACACTGCTGCTTTTGGGTCTCACCCTTTTGTCTTGTATGACTCAGCCTCCCCTTCCCTCACCTCCAAAACTACAGGGTCAGAAACAGATGGTGGCGGTGCATCATCTTTAAATTTCAGTTTTTTCTGAATGGAACTGCCTGCCCCTCCAGAGATTTTAGATTGGAACAGCTCCCTTTTAAAGTTTAATGGGGGACTGGCACTGCCTTTTGAAGTGTCTCCTCTGCCAGTGCCTCCTCTGCCAGTCCCAATCACTCGACCACGTCTAGCTTTCCTTGACATCATGGATTTAATGTCACTGCCTACTAGGGATTTCAATTAAAGGAATTATTTCCAAAAGAGGCCTACTGGGGATTTGGCTTCAAAGAGCACCACTGTCCCAATATATGTGCATCTGCAAAACTGCCCACACATGCACGATGCAGTGCCTTGTTGTACACTACAACTGGGACCGCTGAATGTGCACACAACAAACTTGTAACCACAAAAGAGGCCTACTGGGGATTTGGCTTCAAAGAGCACCGCTGTCCCAATATATGTGAGTCTGCAAAACTGCGCACAGGCGCACTATGCAGTGCCTTGATGTACACTACAATTGGGACCGCTGTATGTGCATACAACAAACTTGTAACTCCAAAAGAGGCCTACTGGGGATTTGGATTAAAAGAGCACCGCTGTCCCAATATATGTGAGTCTGCAAAACTGCCCACAGGCGCACGATGCAGTGCCTTGATGTACACTACAACTGGACTGCTGTATGTGCACACAACAAACTTGTAACTACAAAAGAGGCCTACTGGGGATTTGTATTCAAAGAGCACCACTGTCCCAATATATGTGAGTCTGCAAAACCCCACAGATGCAGTGCAGTGCCTTGATTTGCACAATTCCTAGTGATGCTGCTTCTTGTTTGAAAATACCAACTCACACTATCTCCCACTCACACCCTGCCTGTGCTTGCAACTACCTACCCTAGGGGGGGTAAGATAAGCAGCAAAATACCACTGCTAGCAGCTTGTCTCAGTGGGAGGGATAGAGAGACCGTCTGAGATCAATAATAAAAAGTGCATTCAACAAAAGCCTGGCTGGCTGGCACTGCAGCAAAAACGAACAAATATCTTTTTCAATGGAAAATTCTATCAAAGTAGCTAACAAGTGAATACAGATTTGAGACACAGACTAGCTCTGAGTAAAGCCATCATCCCCGGACCACCTCCATGGACCATTCCCGCAAAGAAAGAGCATGGCACGCCGCGTGCTTAAGGTATAAATACAAATAGTGCAGCATCATCAGGAACAGCATCACAGAGCACTGAGTGAAAGCGGCGATTGGCTGCATTAGAAAAATGCTTAGCTCTGATAGGTTGCATTCTCGTCTCCTTGCCAACCTGCTGACTCACTCTATGACAGGGTTGTGAGGTCACTTATGACTCACAGGAAAGGGCTGGTTTTTCTTATGGATACTCCCACATGGCCTTCTCCTATTTCAATTGGCCGCTAAGAAATCACTGCGAACCAAAAAAATGAAACTAATATGATATGTTTTATTTGTGGGGGATCGCCATGCGTTTCATGAACCCACAAAAAAAACGAACAGGGACTTATGCGTTGCAGATTGCAGATTCATTGAAAATGAATGCACATCCCTAATATGTGCACATATAATAAAATACACATAATTCTACCATGGAACATATACATTAATATATGCAATGCATTGAAACCATGTATATCAATTGATTAAATGTGCATACTTTACCCACCTATTTTAAATAATGTATATATGTACATATATTTTATGCATGAAAGTAAACTAGGATTTACACATGCGTAAGTTGGCCAATTTTAAAACATATACACACCAAAGAAATTACCTAATTTACCAATTAGTCCACCAGACCTATCCAGTGCTTCTCCAGGTCATTGAGACCCTTCTATTCTTCTGCTTGAACTCTCCCCAGTCATCCAAATCAACCACTCTGTCAGTACTGCACAATAAACATGCTTAATATCACTTACACCAGATAATTAGCAGGTGTAAAAATATGCAAGTAAGTTAGAAAATATACTTATGTGTCTTTTAAAATAGCAACTTTTGTGTGTAACTGTAGCCCCACCCTGGAACATCCTAGAACTCTACCTTTTTTACATGCATATATGTGTACACGAAAGTAAACATCAACTCATGTGTATTTTTTACTTTTAAAAATTACTGAACATGTGAATATAGGCTATTTACATGCATATTCGCTATATTTTATGCGTGCAACACTTTAAGAATTCACCTTTAAGAGCAAAATGGGCTTTTGAACATTTCTATGATATACACTATTGATTTGTCTATAGGTTTCATGCATTAAAGTGCACTTTAAGCACATAAATAGCATTTTGAAAATTGCTATGATGTATGCTGTTTTTACGTGCACAAAATTACCCCATATTTTTATGCATATATTGCTTTGAAAATCAGGCCCAATTATTTCGACGTTTCCATTTTTTGATCTGTTTTTTTCCCAACATATATTCCTCTTTGCATGAGAGGTCTGAAAGTTAGGATTCTGTTATTGTGTATTTTTTATGTAAGTTCCCAAATGAAAGTGTCAGCATAAAGAGCTTGATTAATAGACTATAGAAGGCAGTTACCACACAACACATTTAAGATTGGTGCAGTATAAATACTTGTAAATAGCTTGAAAATACTCTTAGAAAGGTAATAAAAAATAAAAAGTACATACTTGTAAAAGCAAGTGTCAGTTTGCTAAGAAAAAGGAAATCATGACAACTCATTGCACACCAAGACTGCCCTGTCACAATGTGCCAGATGATCGTACTGCATATCTGGAGCTTTAGTGAAATGCATAAGGATAATTTTCAGAGGGTTGTAGCTAGGTAACTACAGAGTCCTGACTAGATTCTCCTAGGTGAAATTTGTCCCACTCAGAGCAGCTAAAATCATGTATAGGCTTTCATGGCATGCACACTTTTAGCTGTAGTACAGAGAAGCATTCCCAGGGGAGTAAACAGTATACATTAGGGATGTGCAGAGCAAAATTTTATGTTCATATTTTTTATGTCCGAAAGGGGGTCCCACTTGCGGCCAATATGGACATAAAAAAAATCCAATGAGTTGGGTATATGTACATATGTGCAAAAAAAAAATGTAAACCCCCTCACCCTCCTTAATCCCCCCCCCAGACTTACCACAACTCCCTGGTGATCGAGCGAGGAGTGAGGACGTCATTTCTGCAATCCTTGGCGAGAAGCATGTGACATCGGCGGCACGTCGAGTGACGCCGGCGTCACGTGATTCCCGGCTCGTTCGCGCCCCCCAAGCTTGGCCCCCCAGCTTGGGACGGCCCCCCAAGCTGGCCAAAAGTTCTTTTTGGGCCGAACGAGCCGTCCGGCGCGAACGAGCCGGGAATCACGTGACGCCGCGTCACTCGACGTGCCACCGACGTCACATGCTTCTCGCCAAGGATTGCAGAAATGACGTCCTCACTCCTCGCTCGATCACCAGGGAGTTGTGGTAAGTCTGGGGGGGGGATTAAGGAGGGTGAGGGGGTTTACATTTTTTTTTTGCACATATGTACATATACCCAACTCATTGGATTTTTTTTATGTCCATATTGGCCGCAAGTGGGACCCCCTTTCGGACATAAAAAATATGAACATAAAATTTTGCTCTGCACATCCCTAATGTATACTGTTTACTCCCCTGGGAATGCTTCTCTGAATTGGCCACTTAAATTAATAGGTTTATTTTCCCTCCTACTTTTAGTCAATAGGTAGCAATAATAGCTATATAATAAGGGGTGCTCTGCTTATGTGTTGCTTTTGTTTTGTGGGTTTGAGGAGAAAACATCAGTCAATCAGTTTATAGCTAGCTGCAGCTGTTGATTTGATAGTTAGTTAATATTATACAGCCTTTATTGTTATTAAGGGGTACTAGCTGCTAGCTGGCTTAGCTAGCTGATACTAGTATCAGCCTATGATACTAGCAGCCAGCCAGTAGCCAGCCATTGCCACTAGCCACAGTAGCATATAGCTAGCTACTGGTAGCAGCCAAGCCACTAGCCAAAATAGCCAATAGCCACAACCAGTGAGCTGAGCTGAGCTCTACTCTTTTTTTCTGTTTCTTGAGTGAGCTCTTCGTTCGCAGCATTCCTAGCCTAGGCATAGGCAGGCACCAGCACTCCAGTCCAGCAGCAGGGCTTGCTTATAAAGGACAAGGTGAAGGTACTAAGGTAGGTGCGTTGATTGCTTTCTGAACATTGCAGCAGTAGAGTTTTAATAGATTTATAAAGATATAAAATTATATAATATTATATTTATCAATATTATATAGATGTATGTGTAATCTACCAGATTTATCACTAATAGTGTTTATAGCTAGCTAGCCCTAGCCAGTGACACTAGGCTAATAGCTAGCTTGGCTATTAGCCTAGTGTCACTGGCTATATTGGCTAGCTATTAAAGCCAGTGAGTCACTACTATCAAATCAATTCTACTACTAAACCTATAATTGGCCAATAGTCTGTCCAATATCCTATATTATGTATCTTGTGCTTGGCTTGAGGCTTCTGCTCCTGTGTGTGAGATCTGTGGGTAAGACTTGAAGTGGGAGGGAGAAGTTATTTTAGTTCAAAGAACAGAATAGGCCTGAAAAGGATATGAAAAAATAGGAATAGGACTTCTCTAACCTCAATGCAGAAAAGCCTAGCCACTAGCCAGTCCTGCCAGGAGGCTAGTGTAATGAGTGAACTGAAGTATTGCAGCCTAGTTTCAGTCTCAGTCTGCTGCAGTTTGATGCTCTGGCCAATGCATGGTATAAATTGCAATATAATATATTAGTAAGTATACTATATCAAATTATCAATTGTCAGTGTCACTCACTGACTAATAAATAATCACTATATCCTTCTTTGTCCTGTGGTCTGGGGGTAGCCTTAGCAATAGCTAGCTAGCTAATGCTATTAGCTCAATAAAGTTTTAAAAATGAATACCAAACTAATTTATTAACTTGTTTAATGTACTATATTTATTATATATTTCTTTGACCACAGAATCATAATGCCCCTACCAGTACCCTCTGGAAAAAAACGTGTTGCTAGTGATAGTGCTACTGGAAAGAGCTGTCTGCCAGTCCCTAGGAAAAAACTGCGATTTTTTGAGAAGAAAGAGGATGTAGAAGTGCAAGGAAACTTGTTGCAAGGGAAGGAACGAGCAAAATTTGAGGGAAAGGTGAAAAGATTAGATGAAAGAATGGTGCTACAGAAAGTATTGGATGATGATGATGAATCAGATATTGAGGAGGAGGAGGAGGAGGAGGAGGAGGAGGATGATGATCAGGAGTTTTTGGCTAGTAAACATTCTGAGGAGAAGGAGGAGGAGGAGAACAGAAGCAATGACAATGTTAGTCAGATTGCAAAACAAACAACTACTGCCAGTGCCAGCAGTATTGCTGGTACCCTGTCCCCTACACCATTTGAACATCCACGTGTGACTACTACTACTACTACTATTTCTACTACTAGTATGAAAATGACAAGTATCCAGCCTAGAGTAAGGAACAGTACAAGAACATCAAAGATTTGGAATCATTATCATGTTGTGGCTGACCAGAGATTTGGACAATGTATCCATTGTAAAAAGATGGTGAGCCGTGGAAGAATTATTGGACATCTTACTAACAGCAACATGAAATATCACCTTGAAAGAGAACATAGAGCACTGTTGCTTGCAGAAGAAGCTGGTCCCACTGTGCTTGCCCAGGCTTCAAGTAAAGCAACAGGGAAGCAGCCACAGAAGGAAAGTAGTAGTAGTACTAAAGATAAAGAAGATACAGATTGTGTGCATCTGCAGAAGCAGCAGTCTCCTCTTCCTCATCCCCAGCAGCAGCGGCAAGCTACCATGGAGCAGATGGGGTGGTGTTCTTCTGCAATGTCACAGAGCAGGAAGCAGGCAATGTCTAAAGTGGGTACACGACATATTGCTCTAATGATTGCTTTGGATGATCAGCCGCTGCAGATTGTAGAAAATGAGGGATTTAAGCGGATGCTCCATTATTTCGCCCCTTACTACAAACTTCCTTCAAGAAGTACATTTAGCCGTCAGGTGCTTCCTTCCCTATACAGAAAATGTCGTGCTGAAATGCAGATTATGATGGCAAGGGCAAAGGGGAGGAGCATCCATCTCACCACTGATGTTTGGACTAGTATGAATGCAATGCATGCATATTTATCTCTAACAGCACATTGGTGGCAGCTGGATGAGGCATTAATACCTGTAAGCACTAGCAGCATTGGCAGTGGCAGTGGCAGCAGCTCCAAAAAGGTTTCGCCAGGATACCATTGGGCTTTACTGCATGCTCAAGTGCTAGACAAGAGACATACTTCCGAAAATATCTTACACGCAATTCAGGGGATGATGGAAAAATGGAATGGGCTCCTTAGAAGCAGTGATATGGAATGCTTAAATGGATTTTTCATTACTGACAATGGTTCCAATATTATTAAGGCTCTGGCTGATGGTAGATTCAACGGCATCCGATGCTTTGCACATACCCTGCATCTGATAGTGAGGGATGCTTTGGGGCTTAGTGGCAAGGAAGGTGGTACTACTAGTTGTAGTAGTCAACTCCTGAAGCGGTTGATTGAAAAGTGTCGCAAAATAGCTGGGCATTTCAATCGTAGTGTAAAAAGTGGGAAGCAACTCAGAAAGAGGCAAATAGCAGTTGGCGCACCTTTGCACAACCTTCTTCAGGATGTGCCTACCAGATGGAATTCCACCTATCTTATGTTGGAGAGGTTGTCTGAACAGCAGACACCTCTTCATGATTTGGCAATGGCAACTGAAATTGGATTGGAAAATCCTCTTGGATGTCAGGACTGGACAAACATTGCACACATGGTGCATGTCCTCAAGCCTTTCAAAGTATATACTGATGCATTGAGTTCAGCTAATGCCACTTTGGGTGGTGTCATCCCTGTAATAAACTATCTGAAGGAGGTATTAGAGGAATTTCTGCATCATCCAGATTTCTCTAAGGAAGTGTTAATGCTTGTTAAATGCTTAAAAGAGCAAGTTGAAAAAAGATTGAAACCTCTCATGCAAAGGGATTGCTATATGTTAGCCACGATGTGTGACCCACGTGTGAAAGGCAGTATTGCTCTCAAGAACAATGCTCTTACACATTGGAAAAAAAAGTTGATTACAATGGTTGAAAACATAATGTCTAACAGGGTCTGTTCCACTGGTAACGATGAAAAAGATTTAGTATCATCCTCTCAGTCTCCAACTCCATCCTGCTCAAGTACTAGTATGATCAGCTGCTCCCCTACCCCTTCCATAACACATCAAAATATGAGTCATTCCACATTTAATGAACTGCCTGCCATGTCACAAGCAATCGCATCAGCTGTTGGCAGAAGAGTTACTACTGAGTCCTACCTGCAGGAGAATGTTTCAGAACTGCATGTTAAGAGTTTTCTGTCTGAGCCAATTCAGAGCATGGACTCAGATCCCTTGAGATATTGGGCACAGAAAGCTTCAATGTGGCCTGATCTTGCAATACTAGCACAGCACTTTCTTTCCTGCCCGCCAACAAGTGTGCAAAGTGAAAGAGTATTTTCAATGACAGGGAACATAGTGAGTCCACACCGTGCACGTTTGTCTCCAGACTTAGTCGAGCAATTGGTTTTATCAAAACGAACTTTCCACAGCTTGGGTATCCGAACTTTCCCTGTGACTGGGAGGAGTGAGTCTCTTGTCGAGGGCCGAGATCCAAGGTCAAGGGGTGGAAGAGAGGCTTGGCTCTATGCAGCTGTGCTCCCCGCATCGCTTGCTGGGGCGCCCGGCCACAAGAGGCAGCAGCGGCCACAACATTGCCGCTGCTGCCTCTTGTGGCCCACAGGAGAAGCCAGTCTGGGAGTCACAAGACATGAACACTCTGTCCTGCTGCGTCTCCAACACAGGCTTCTCACTCCCAGGCTCCTTTCCCCCAATGTCCACCTCTGAGGCAGGCAAGTCCTCGCTGGGTTCTTCTGCCTCAGCGTCCATCTCCGACAGCATGATTGTGTGAATGAAGTATGAAAGAATTTCAGGCCAATACAATATTAAATTGCACTTACAGTGCACAGAGAGGTTGATACTCTAACTAAGTAGCTAGTGGCTGTACTAGTAGTAGCTAGCTACTAGCTACTGGATATCCAAGTACTAGCTACTACTTGGATATCCAGTTTATATCCAACTAGTAGCTGCTACTACTACTAGCTACTAGTTGGATATAAACTGTTACTGTCTGTTATATCCACTACTGTAACAATATATTGATTAACCAAATATATACAGACACCCTTGAGTGTAATAAAAAGAGAAAACTGAGCACCCAGAAGTTGTACATTTCTGAAGGATTTTTTGTTCATGAGTCTGCTTTCTCCTAGTCCTTACTCCTACTTTAGTATCACAAGCATTACATTTTTTGCTTCAAATGGCTGTCTTGGTCATGGAGCAATTTTTGGCATTGACGTGTGAGTCATTGCAGTAGCTTGAGTGCTGCACACACTGCACACAGTGCACAATATTGTATTGGCCAGGTTGAAAGATGTGTGAATGGTCAGTAGCCACGGTTGAAGCCTTGACGTTGGCGCTACTGCTCACAAGTATACAACTTGTGCTAATTCAGCCAGACTGAATGTTGTATGGAAGTGTATGACTAACTTAGTTACTACTACTAAAACAATGAAATGTGTTGGATTATAATAGACATACATCCGTACATGTCTGCTCTTTGTAATTTAGTAGTACCATACTATATTATTTTGGAATAATAATTATTAGTTAAATGACTAATAAAATAATATATAAAAAAGAACAAGCAAACATTTCCAATATAAACAAATTTATTTTAACATTTATATTTCACACCACCACCACAGTACATGCACACATTTTAAAAAAAAAAACAAAACAAAAAAAAAAACCCAGGCCAGCAGCCCAGGTCAAGGCGAAATATGATGCCTTGACTTCATGATGTTGCAGCAGGGTCAGGCTCATGTGGAGAGGAGGGTGTCGCCACTGGAGAAACCTCCTCTGAAGCAGAGGGAACTGGCACCTCCTCCTCATGAGGCATCTCATGAGGAGGAGAAGCCATTTCCCTCTGCTCCTGAGGGGCCTCCTCCAGGGCTAACAACCTCCTCTCCACATTGCTCACACTGGCCTGCACCTCTCCGACCCTCTGCTGCAACATCATGAAGTCGGCATCATATTTCGCCTTGAACTGCCGTACTTCCTGCAGGATCTCCTCCAACTTTGAATATTGTGCACAGCAGCACTTACATGTTGGAGGAGATCCTGGAGGAAGTACGGCAGTGCTGGTGCTGGTGCTGGCACTGGCGCTGGCGCTGGTGGTGGTGCTGGTGGTGGTGCTGGTGGTGGTGCTGGTGGCAGTGGTGGGCCGCTGGCTCCTGGCAGCTTTTTCTGGTGGTCCTATAAAGAAATTAAAATAAATAATAATTCAACATGAGACACAGAACTATACATTATACATACATTACATAGTCAGATATGACAAATAAAAAAGCAAATACTACTGGATGCGTGTGAGCAAGTTTATAAAATAATCTACCCCTTATTTAGTTTATTGACCTTGAGGATTATAGAAAAATGAGGAGTCCATTGCAGGGGAGAAGGAGTGAGGGGGAGAGTGGAGGGATATCAAATCTATCAACATAGATTAGAGAGAATACATAATTTGAAGGATTGGAAGGAGAAATAATAGTCAATCTCAGGTTACACAGAATATGATGGTAGGAGATACACTACAAACCTCTTCTTTTTTTTCACCTTCAATTCTTTAGTTTACTATCATAGCCACTCAGTGTCATTTAATATATACAAATAAATAAATACACACATCCCCCCATTCCCAATCCCCAGCCACTATAACTGACTGATATAAAAAAAAAAAGATTTTGTTTTTCAGCCTCAGATAATATATACTACTGTACTGGCTGTGCCAAGATATATTATTTCCTACCTAGACCACTTGTTGTTGCTGCCTCCGTCCTCCTCTGGTGACAGCTCTGCCTCCCACTAGGCCCAGGAAGCCCCGCCTCGTCCCTACCTGGGTGTTGTTCTGTACAAGACAAATCAAAATTCAGAGAACAACAGTTAGAATTTTAAAAACAAGAATGAGATCAGACACAATGATTCATTCACTGTTATAGTAAAGAAACATTTTTAACACAAATTCCATTACAATTAATTGAATAGTTGTGTAATGTGTGTTGTTCTTGTGTAGTATTCTGAAAACAACTTACCAGGCACGGAACGGGGCAAGGTTCGGCGAACCTCCTCGAGCCACCTACCCTCGTGCAATCGCAGATGGCGACCTGAAAATTAGAGGAATATACAGGAAAAAGAATAACATTGATTAATTTTTACAACATGCCCATGTTTTGCCTTGACCTACTAGATTATTTTTTATGCAACATACAAAAGTTAGTTATACATAAATACTATTTTATTTATATTTCAATGTGGCTTTCAAAAAAATCCCAAATACCACCATTTCAAAAAGATAAATATAAATATCAATAATATACCACAGATAATTTTATTTCCTTTGTAGTCTAGTTATTAAGTATTAATACTAGTATAGTATAGGGTAAGGGTGGTACACTAGTAGCTACTAGTATTTCTGTTTTTTTAAAATATATTTACTTAACATTATAACTTTTATTACTTATAGTAGTTAATTATTACATTATAATTATATAACTCACTGTATGCTACTAGTAGCTGCTACTGTAGCTAGTATTACTATCATACTCTATTTAATTTTCAATGACAAAATAATATACATAATTTATAATTGAATAATATGATCAACATTATTATTTCTCACCTTTCTTTTTGAGGTCTTCCACCTCACGAGGGTAGGAGGCCCGCCGGCAAAACTCCTCCTGGAGAGAGGCCCAGGCAGCAGTCTCCCTTTGCAGGTTAGGCCTGCTGCCTGAGGGGGTGTACAGGTTCCTCTCATCCAGGAGCATGAGCCGGGCCAGGAGGTCCACGTCGCCCTGGGTAAAGCGGGGCTTCCTGGACCTTGCTGCCACCTTGGAGGAGGACGGTGGGGAGGAGTCAGACTCCCTCCCCCTGTCCTCACCGGACTCCCTTTCACGTTCCATCCTACCATGAGAAAATAAAAAATAAGATGAAAAAAAGTATGTGCTATAGGACAGCTGTTTGTTCAGAAGCTCACACACTAATGCAGGGAGGGGCTAGGCAGCTCCCCCCTGTCTGTGAAGCCAGCCCTCAGCCCTCACTCTCACAGTGACAGTACACTATTCAGTTCAGTGGCAGGGACATGGGGGGAGGGGAGGAGTGAGGGTCAGGCAGCTGAGCTCCCCCCCCCCTGTCTGTGAAGCCAGCCAGCCTCTCACTACGTAATGCAGGCAGGGAGGGAGCTGTCTCGGCCCTCACCCTCACAGTGACAGACAGTACGCTATTCAGTTCAGTGGCAGGGACATGGGGGGAGGGGAGGAGTGAGGGTCAGGCAGCTGAGCTCCCCCCCCTTGTCTGTGAAGCCAGCCAGCCTCTCACTACGTAATGCAGGCAGGGAGGGAGCTGTCTCAGCCCTCACCCTCACAGTGACAGTACGCTATTCAGTTCAGTGGCAGGGACATGGGGGGAGGGGAGGAGTGAGGGTCAGGCAGCTGAGCTCCCCCCCCCCTGTCTGTGAAGCCAGCCAGCCTCTCACTACGTAATGCAGGCAGGGAGGGAGCTGTCTCGGCCCTCACCCTCACAGTGACAGACAGTACGCTATTCAGTTCAGTGGCAGGGACATGGGGGGAGGGGAGGAGTGAGGGTCAGGCAGCTGAGCTCCCCCCCCCTGTCTGTGAAGCCAGCCAGCCTCTCACTACGTAATGCAGGCAGGGAGGGAGCTGTCTCAGCCCTCACCCTCACAGTGACAGTACGCTATTCAGTTCAGTGGCAGGGACATGGGGGGAGGGGAGGAGTGAGGGTCAGGCAGCTGAGCTCCCCCCCCCCTGTCTGTGAAGCCAGCCAGCCTCTCACTACGTAATGCAGGCAGGGAGGGAGCTGTCTCGGCCCTCACCCTCACAGTGACAGACAGTACGCTATTCAGTTCAGTGGCAGGGACATGGGGGGAGGGGAGGAGTGAGGGTCAGGCAGCTGAGCTCCCCCCCCCTGTCTGTGAAGCCAGCCAGCCTCTCACTACGTAATGCAGGCAGGGAGGGAGCTGTCTCAGCCCTCACCCTCACAGTGACAGTACGCTATTCAGTTCAGTGGCAGGGACATGGGGGGAGGGGAGGAGTGAGGGTCAGGCAGCTGAGCTCCCCCCCCCTGTCTGTGAAGCCAGCCAGCCTCTCACTACGTAATGCAGGCAGGGAGGGAGCTGTCTCGGCCCTCACCCTCACAGTGACAGACAGTTCGCTATTCAGTTCAGTGGCAGGGACATGGGGGGAGGGGAGGAGTGAGGGTCAGGCAGCTGAGCTCCCCCCCCCTGTCTGTGAAGCCAGCCAGCCTCTCACTACGTAATGCAGGCAGGGAGGGAGCTGTCTCGGCCCTCACCCTCACAGTGACAGACAGTACGCTATTCAGTTCAGTGGCAGGGACATGGGGGGAGGGGAGGAGTGAGGGTCAGGCAGCTGAGCTCCCCCCCCCTGTCTGTGAAGCCAGCCAGCCTCTCACTACGTAATGCAGGCAGGGAGGGAGCTGTCTCGGCCCTCACCCTCACAGTGACAGACAGTACGCTATTCAGTTCAGTGGCAGGGACATGGGGGGAGGGGAGGAGGGGAGGAGTGAGGGTCAGGCAGCTGAGCTCCCCCCCCCCTGTCTGTGAAGCCAGCCAGCCTCTCACTACGTAATGCAGGCAGGGAGGGAGCTGTCTGTGTGACACTGACAATCTCTGTTAAACTTTTTTTTCACTAAATTAGCATACAATTAAATGAAGTACTTTTGTGTGTTAAACTTTTAATTTCCCCTAATGTAAGTAACTTCATTTAATATTATTTTTATATTATTTTATGCTATTTCACCGAAAAAAAAGTGCATTAACTATTTAACTTAACCAACTAACTAATAGTAAAGTAATACTGTATAAAAACTAAAACAGAATCTTATATATTTATTATATTATACACTTACAGTGGTAAAGTTGAAGTTGATGATATTGTAACTCTGTGACGTGTGTGCACAGCTCAAACACTGTGCTCATCAGCTTCAGCTCACTGGCACTGCTGCTCTCCTCTGTCAGCACGTAGTAAGAAAATAATTATTAGTGCGTGCAGCAAAATGGCCTCTGGGGACCTCACAGAGCATGCTCAAGAGAGCGCGCACTAATCCGCGTTTGTGCGCACTAACCAGCGGTAGTGCGCACTATCCAGCGGTAGTGCGCACTAACTACGGATGAGTTAAAATACTGATTCTACATTCCCATTGGCTGTTTTCCAGGTGGTGCGAACCAGTGGGAGCCCAGAACCGTACATTTAGCTAACGAACTCCTTAAAAATTGATACGTTTTACTTAAAAGTTGCAATTTTTGGTAGTGCGCACTAGCATTAGTTAGTGCGCACTAACGGGAACTTTGGGCGCACTAACCCCGTTAGTGCGCACTAACTCTGTTCGTAAAAAAAAACCAAATCACACGCGAAAAACTAAACTTTTAAACGAATCGGTCGACCGAAGCCCGATCCGATTCCTAAAAACGAAGCACATCTCTATTGTTGGGGGGTCAGGGTGGATCCTGTAGATACAGAGTGAGAGTATATGTTTACATTTAGCCCCATGAAGATCATGTCTTCAGTGTGTCCCGCATGTGAGAAAATCTGTCAGGTTGAGAACCACTGGTCTAGATGATCTAGAGATAGACTGGGCAAACTGGTGGGCTAATTGGTAAAACTGATAATTTCCTTTACGCACATAGGTCACAAAATATGCTCACTTGCACTTATAAAAAGTCAAGTGCTAAGGAAAATAGGAAAATAACATTTGCAAGTAGGAATATTTTATTTAACGTGCACGCACTTGCGTGGACAATATAAAATTCATGTGCGTTCGCATCCATAAAGGAGCGTATATGGGTGCGCATATGCTGATTTTAAAGTTACCCTCCCTTTGCATCTTTTCTTTCATTCCTGATCCTTGCCAATTGTTAAGGTTATTTAAAAGACCCTCCAAAATTTTAGGATGCAAGCAGATGTACCTCAGTTAATAAGATACACCAAAAGTCCCATCTTGCACACCATTTTTCAGATAAATAGAATATATTTCCGCATGCCAAAAATCAAATGAGGGAGTATCTGTCTGCATATATTTAAATAAAATACATTTCTGAGCAACACATGTTCCTTTAATCAAAAATTTACAATCATATTTGCTACATATGATGTCATCAGAAAGTATCCCCAAAATACCTAAAAGGCCACCACAGATGTAAGGTGGATGTCCTTAGTGATATGCCTCGGAATCTCTTATAGGGGATTTGATGGTGGGAATGGGTTTGGGTTATGGAATTTGAGATTTTGAGTCTTTTTGACATAACTGACTATGTCCATGCTTTTATTATGTTACTGCTATAAGTTGGAAAATTAATAAAGACATATATATATATAGAATAGAATATATTTCTTATTTCCCAGTTCATTTTCCTCTTTTCATTATCCAAGGGATAGCATAGTGGTACACACCTGAAAGGTGCCAAGGTTCTTCTTCAGTGGTTCACATGTCCTCCCAGGAATGAATGAGAATTCATTCCACATTTAACCTCTAAAGGGTTAGTGAATCTCCTCAGATAAGAAACTTCTGCACGCTTTCAAAATGACATTCTCTAAGTTCCTGGATCCAATATGAACTTAGATGAAAGATAAAAACAAAACCAGTTTCAAAAATCTATCCAAAATGAGAAAAAGAAGGGTAGATAAACTTCTTTTCCAAATAAATACTTAACACAAATCCACTTTGTTGGACTAATGCAGTTGGCCCTCTATTATATACTTAATTATATTCAGAGCTGCAAAATGATTACTGTCAGAAGTAGCTGTAGTAAGAATAACATCCATGGGAAAGGGTAAAATGCTTAAATTAGTTAAATAAATGAAAAAGTAATTCTTTTGAGGGCAATTTTCAAAGTCATTCTTACTGCTAAATCAATGTTTTACCTGCAGAAATTGGGTTTTGAAAATGTCCTTTCCTATATGCAGGCATATACTTTAATTCACAGGGTGCATTCCTTTCAAACCTATCCATGACAGTATTTGCATGAGTAAGTGGATGCATAGATAATATTAATGCTAGTATATTTTTTATAACTTGTGCGGTAGGAATTGCACATTTTATAAAATCCAGTATATTTCTGCGCCAAAAGTATGCATGTCTGTTTCATTATGAACATATATTTTCAATACTTTAAAATACATATTTTCTTTACCCATTTTACAAGTATATGTGTATTTTATGCACAAAATAAATATGACATTGCACAAATAAATACTCAGATTTAAACATAAAGGCAGGCATATTTTAAAGTATATGTGAGTACTTGGAATCACCAATTCACTGATACCTCCACCAGTTCTTCATTTCACCTAGAGCCTCAAACACTTTTCCTTGACTCCCACCACTTCACCCACACCTCCCAACCAAAACCTGCAAAATAGTCTGTTTTCATTTGCACTAGTCAATTAGCAGGTATAAAAGTGTACATACAAGTTTCAGTAATGTATACGTGTACATACATTACAAAATAGCAAGTTTCATGTGTACTTCTTAACCCTACCCTGAAACAACTCTAGACTGCACATTCTTTCCCTGGCAAAATGCATGCATGAAATAAAAGAAATACATGCATACGTTTGATGTTTATAAAATAGTATGAGTGCACATATATACAATTTACTCACATATATGCTATTTCTACACTCAGAACCCCTTTGCAAATTCATTTTATTGTGTGGAGGTGGTGTTCCCATAAGCAGGGTTAAGCTGGGGTATTTTGGACAGTGGAAATTTTCTAGGAAAAGGGTTCCAGATTGTGTGAGTGGCAACCTCCACATTCTACTTTATCCCAATGGAGAAAAGGAAGCAAATTCAAAAAGGACGCATGACTTGGCAGAAAATCACCACTGATTTTGCTTTTTAAAAACTATGCACATTTTCTTGCCTGGAAAAAAGTACCCACAGAAATAGCAGGTTCAAATCTTTAAGAGCATTTTTTCTAGGGGCATTAAGGAAAACTAGGGATGTGCATTCATTTGAAACAAATGGGTAAAATGCAACAAATGAGACCATTTTTGTTTCATTTGTGGATCTCAAAAATGAAAGAAGAGTGTTCATAAATTTAGACAAAAAATTGTGTTTCATTGGTTTATATTTACCATTCAGTTCTGTGGCCCATTGAAAAGTGCTGCAGTGAGATTGGTGATTTATAGCAACCAACCAATTTCCAAGTGAGGTAGCAGCTGGGCAGAGCCAAGCCTGCCTAAGTAGGCAATAAGACAAAATGGAGGACCTATAAAAGGTGAAGCATTTTTTAAACTAGTCTTATAGCTGGGATCTGGATCAAGTGACGCTGACATCGTCCCATCGAAAGATTTGAGTATGTGCAAAGAAACTTCATTTTCTCATGCGGACTGCAGAGGGACAGCGTGTCTTTTCAGAAGCTCTCTTAGAATCAAAGAAACGCTTTAAAAATAATAAGAAGAATTTTGACATTGGCAAAGGGTTTTTTTTCTTATCTTCAACTGTAGTCAGTCACACCATTGCCAGTTTCACCAGTTCATTCCCAGTTCGCCAAGGCAAGGGGTAAGACTTCTAAACCTACCTAGTTTAATGACATTCCTTTTACCCTGTAAGCCCTGACCCTTTATACCCTGCTGACATGCTTATATTTTTTTTGTTTTATGATTTACACAACATTCACAGCAGAAGTAAAGTTATGTGGCAGGGGACCCCAGCATGTGCTTATGCCCATATGTATTTACACGCTAGTTTCATTGAGAAATCCAGAAATGTGCATACCCTACCCAGACCATGCCCACTAGTCCCCACCAGTTTTTTTTTTAGAAAAAAATGTTTGAGCGCGCATCTGGGCAGCTTTTAAAATCAGCTTGGCGTGCACTGGCCTGACATATTTGTGTATCTCCTGGTTTTGGCATGCGCCGGAGTTTTAAAGTTTACCTTTTAGTATGAGAGAGAGACAAAAGGCATTGCTTTCTGTTTGTTCATTGGGACAGGATAGCGGACTGGAAAAACAGAAGCAATCAACACTGATTTTTTGAATTTGTATGATTGTTGCATATTATACTACACTACTTATCTGAGGACAGATTGCAGAAAAGTGCAGCACAGTCTTGCCAGAACTTCTCAGTTTATTCCCTTTAACTGTTTTGGGGGAGTTTTGAGTGTGTGCAAAATGAGTCAGTCATCAGTGTGCACACCCATACACTGTGTATGTATGTATTTGTGTAACATCCCAACCCTTTTAACCCCCCCTCCCCCCCACCCCAGGACTCGTATACATTACTGAAACTTGTATGTACACTTTTATACCTGCTAATTGACTGGTGCAAATGAAAACAGACTATTTTGCAGGTTTTGGTTGGGAGGTGTGGGTGAAGTGGTGGGAGTCAGGGAAAAGTGTTTGAGGCTCTAAGTGAAATGAAGAACTGGTGGAGGTATCAGTGAATTGGTGTTTCCAAGTACTCACATATACTTTAAAATATGCCTGCCTTTATGTTTAAATCTGAGTATTTATTTGTGCAATGTCATATTTATTTTGTGCATAAAATACCTTGAAACCAAAGGAAAAATATGAAAATAATTACACTAGCAGCTGCTACTGTACCATCATCTCGCCAACGTCCCTCTCACACAGTCCTCATTCAATAACTCCATCAATATTTATAAGTATTAGAGATGTGAATCGTGTGCCCGATCGTCTTAACGATCAGGTTCGGATGGTGGGAGGGAAAAATCGGATCGTTAGAGATTGTGAATTGGAATCGTTCCGATTCCAATTCACATTGTTAAATTTTTAGTGAGGCCTGAGCAGATAAACAAAACCCCACCGACCCCCCCCCCCCCAAAAAAAATGTTAAATTACTTGGTGGTCCAGTGGGGGGGGGGGGTCCCCAGCGCGATCTCCCGCTTTCGGGCCATCGGCGCCATTTTGGCTACCACTGATAAAAAGGCGCCAATGGCCCGAAAAAAAACAACCCACCCCAACCCTTTTCAAATTACCCCTTTGCTTCTCCCACCCTCCCGACCCCCCCAAAAACCTTTTAGATGTACCTGGTGGTCTAGCGGGGGGTCCAGGAGCCATCCCTTCAATCGTGCCGGTGCCGGTGCTGGAGGTTTCAAAATGGCACCGATCGCCTTTGCCCTTAACTTGTCACAGGGAGCGACCGTCGCTCCCTGTGACAAGGTAAGGGCAAAGGCGATAGACTGCCAATATGGCGCCGATCGCCTTTGCCCTTACCTTGTCACAGAGAGCGACCGTCGCTCTCTGTGACATTGATCTGAGCAGTATGAGTATACAAACATCAGGGTAACATGCTCAATATGACAGTTATTACCCTCAATCATTAATCCTTATACTTCACTTTGATACAGCTCCAACACTGCTCTCTGCTTCAGTGGCGGGGATGGAAGAAAATTAGAATCAAAAAGCTACCAATAAGGGCCCTGAACTCAGCAGTCAGAGTAACGGATAAGTATGAGAAAATAAGTGTGAAAGCTTGCTGGGCAGACTGGATGGGCCTATTGGTCTTCTTCTGCTGTCATTTCTATGTTTCTATGTAAGCCTTCATACTGTTGATGTAACAACATAATTGCTCTCTGCTTCAATGGTAGGGGGGAAAGATGAAAAAGGGAATTAGATTCAGATAGCAAGCAACAAAGATATGAATTTGGTGGTCTTGGAAAACAAATATAGGGATAACTTGCTGATGCGGCTGTTACTACCCTTAACCATTAAGCCTGAAACTCTTGATGGAACTCTAACATTACTCTCTGTTTCTATGGCAGAAGGTAATGGGGAATTGGACACAAACAGCAAGCAACAAGGGCCATGACTTTGACAGTCTGGGAAACTGGTAAGTATGGAGGTGCTTGTATAGCGTGGCAGAAATTTCCATGAACTTGCTGGGCAGACTGGATGGACCATTGCTCCTTTTCTGTCATCATTTTTATGTTTCTATGATGCTTTCATTTCCTCTCTTGGCTTTCAATACCATCTTTATTCTGATGATTCTCACGCTTTTATTTATTTATTTGATTTTAATTCTGCTTTTTCAGTCAATTACTCTACATCTGAAATTTCATCAGGAATCCAGTCTCAGATCTTAGCCTGATTGTTTGATATTGATGCCTGGATATCACATTGCCACCTTAAATTCAAATGGCCACAACAGAGCTTCTTATCCTCCTTTCCAAGCCCACGTCCCCTCTTCATTTTTTCTATATCTCTGTGGATAACACTGCAATCCTTCCATTTCACAGCCTATGATCTTGTATTCATCTTCAATTGTTTTCTCTCCTTCTCTACACATATCTAAAACAATATTCAAATGTGCCATTTCTTCTCTATCATCACCAAAATCCAGCCCTTCCTTTCTCCTCCATGTTCTCATCACCTCCCACAGACTATTGCAACCTGTTCCTCCCAGGTCTCCTAGTGAGCCAACTCTTTCTACTACAATGAATCTATTCAAAATTCAGATGCACAACTTATCTTTCAGCAGAGTCACTACATCTAGATAGCCCCCTCTTCTCAAGTCATTACATTAGTTCTCTATCCACTGCTACATAAAGATTCTCTTACTCACCTACAAGAACCTTCACTTGGCAGCTCCTCACTGCCTCTCCTCTCTTTTCTCTCTCTACACCCTGACTCATGCACTCCACTCATCAGGCAAGTCAATCATATCTATTCCCTCCTCCTCTGTTTCCAACTCTGTGCTATCCACTAGTGATGTGCATTTCTTTTTCCCGAATTAGGCAATTTCAATGAAATTGCCTAATTTGGTATGGTTTGGGGGACCCGAAAAACAAAAGAAATTTCATGTGAAATCTCCAGGTTTAAAATCAGAAGGATGAATACATGCATGTAGCAAAGCCACCACTTAGCCAGATAAGTCAAATCTTATCACATTAATAGAATGATTCTGCTACATGCATGTATTCATCCTTCTGATTTTAAACCTGGAGATTTCACATGAGTATTTTTCTTAGCACTTGTAGGCTTTTACATGTGCAAGTCCACAAATTTTAAAACATGCATGCAGGAAGGAAATTGCTAGTTTTACCAATTCAACCACCAGTTTTCCCAGTCCATCTCTAGGACATCTAGACTCTCCAAGTTGTTCAGCCTGAACCTCCCCAGTTTACTCACACCCCCACGAATTTACAAATCTTATCTTTGTGTACCTTTCATCACTACAAATCACAAAAAATCTTCACTGATGTCTACTGTGCTGTTCGTAGCGCTGACTGTGCAAGTAAACCTGCCCCCCAAAACCTAGCCCACTATCAAAACTCACCTCGAGTTACTAGTTGCCCCTCTTAAATAATTTACTTATATGCGAGCCTTATAAAGAGGTTCTCTCTCTCTCTTGCTCTTTTTTTCTGAATTATAATCTTATGTTATACTTTCACTGTGTGATTTGTAAACCGTTGTGATGGTGTCTCCAAACGACGGTATAGAAAAACTGTTAAATAAATAAGTAAATAGATTGTGAAAATTATAGCAAAATGATAAATCTAGGCCTTAGATTGTGAGTCCTCTGGGGACAGTGAAATATCTACAGTACCTGAATGTAATCTGATGTTCCAAATAGCAGAATATAAATTATTTTTTTTTTTAAAAGTATTATTTTCCTACCAGTCTTCCCCTTATATATACACTCAGCCATCTACCCAAATAGTAGGTGCAAAGTACATAGAAACTGCTAATTTTCAAAGCTGATACATTGTATATAGGCTAAAAATGACTATGTGTATTGCAAATAATGCAGGTTATTCAAAATTGCCTCCTTTATGTCTAACAGGCCTGATTCAGCTGGCTGCTTGTAAAAGATTTTACCTCCTGGCACACTGTTTAAAAAGATGAATTTCTCAAAATTTTAATCTTCAGTCTAAATCATGATTAATCATAGGGCTGGATCAAAAAGGATTTCAGATCATTAGGTTCCTGGATTACAAATCATGAGTCATGAAGCTTAAATTGCCCTAGCTTTAATCTTGACCAATAAGTGTCACTAAGAGTAGCAAGAATGTTCTACTAATGATTTTCCTTTTCCATTGCAAGCGTACGTTTTTCTGCAGTTGTTAAAGTGAGCATCATGGAGCTATACATCAACCTGTTTGGGGTTTTTTTTTTTCTTAAAAAAATAATGCTGCATCACAGTTATGCAGACATATCCTGGCATTCCATACTGTATTTCACATTTGTTTCTGTCATGCTCACACAGTGCTCACTGAAGGGTGCTGATGTGATATGCCTCTCTCAAAATCAAAAATTATAGCTGTCTTTCTCTTTTTCAAAACATATGCATTAATCACAACTAAAACTGCAGTTTCAAAGATGAGATGTAGTTTCCTGTTTTCTGTTTGTTACTTTCCAGAGGGTTTCTTGTAAATTCTTTCTTTTTTGCAAATAAGCAATTGCATCTTAAATACTTTTTTTCTGCATAGCTTTCTGGGCATCATATTACTATTTTCTGAATTTATTAATGCATCTCCATGGAAAAAGATTTTGAGCATAATGCTTTCATAAATTCAAAATTATAACACAGTGCCATCTACTGGGAAAAAAGATTATATTCTTGTTATTCCTGAATCTTATTTTTTTTTAAAAAAGAATGTGCTTAATTAAGGATTAATTAGGGATGGCAGGATCTCCTCCAGCCTAGTTCAAATATGGAATCAATCTTCAAATTTGTGTCTCAGATTTACTCAGATAATCAGAATCAGCTATGAGCTAGTTCAATTGTGATATTTTTTTTTCACATTTGGATTTATTCCAAATTGCCTGGGTTTATACACAGGATTCAAAAGATCTATAGACTGTGTGATTCTTAGAATACCTAAAAATAAGTTTAACTTTACACTCAGTCATAGCCAAACTTGGCCAAAATATACTCAGCAACAGCTCAAACAATAGAGTGGATTGTATACCACCTAGAAACAGAAAAATAATTCCAGCTCCAGATCAACAGGAACTAGAGCATCATGATGCAAGAAGAAGCCTGAATAACTAGTCACACCTAAAATGAATATTTTCTTTTATTTTAAAATGTTATTTTTTTATGTTACCAAATATACATTCCAATAAAAATATGACAAAAATAATGATATTAAATAGGGAGAGAAGGAAATAAACCACAAAGAATTATAAAGTTTGGCACAGAAATCAGATCCAGGATAGACCTCTTCCTTTCCTGTAGGCTAATGCATTGGGGGGATATTTGCAATGTATGAGGGTACTTTGAGTCTATGCACATTGTAGTCAGATTTCAAAGGGAAACAACTTGAACACATATCTTGCATCTGATATGTGTCAGGCCACCGTGAGGGAGCAAAATAGCTTGCATACTTTTGAAAATGTCAAGTATATGTGATATTTTACTCTCTGGACCTCAACACGCCCCCAAGGAATGCCTCTTTATAACCCTGCTAAAAGCATGTGTGTGTTATGTAAGACTACATGGACTTTGAGCTGGGCAGAGGATGGCAATTTTCAGCTGAGTGATTTTTCCAGGGCCTGGGCCTGGCCAGCACCAGTTTGTATGACAAAAATGTATAATGGTGCAGCCTCAGCCTGCCAGTAACATTTGCAATAGCGGCAACTGTGGGACTGGAGTGTGGCTAACCAGGGATCGCTCCTGCCTGTGAAGACATTTTCAACAGGAGAATAAAAGAGTAAGATGGAAGGGGAGGATCAGAGAAAGACCTGGAGATGGGAAGGGTATTTTTGCTGTGGTGATAATCTTTTTTTTTTCTTCATGAAAATGAAAAAAAAAAATCATTCATTTTCTTTTGTTTCATTTCAAAAATGAAATAAAACAAAATGGGAAATTTCCTTAAAATGCACATCCCTATACACCTATCAAATTGTCACCTCATCAAATGTAAATATACTCTACCCACTTCCATTGCAGAGAAAATTACATCACAAACAATAAGTAAATGTCAGTAATGGCATAATCAACCTACATTTGTAAATTATTATACAGATAGAGTTAAATAACAGGGTAGGATAACAAGGTAAAGACATTGTTATGGTAAAGTTCCAATTAAAAGAAAGAACATTCTCAGGAACTTGTTGCAGGTTTTATTGCAGTCTCCTGTGTCAAAGCACAACAATGCCCTTCTTCCAGAAAGGAAAGAATTGGGCCAATCATACAGTTAATCTTATACCCCAAAGCTGCATGCTTTCTGGAGTCCCAGAGTTTTCTCCTTTTTTTATGCTAATGTAACAGAATGAGGTTTTCAGACTGAGTGGAATGGCCTGTTTGAAACTGGGTTCCTTTGTGGGTCAGTGATTTTCTCTGTGTTGGTGAACTTTCTGGCCACGTGGCAGGACACTGCAACTAGCTGAATAATGGGAGAGCAAAGATCCATGCTAACGACCTAAGACTTTGGTTGAAAATATTTAAACATAGCAATCTGGAGGTCACAGAACCAGCAACACTGAACACCTATACACTAGATGCTGCATTCTGGTGCTTCATGGCTTGTTATCTAGACCTCAGCCCTATACTAACCTCTCAAACACTGAGCCAACCTCTATGCCCCTTTTAATAGCTAAGCATCATTGTTCAAAAATACTACACTACCAAAGCTTCTGTGTGTCAGAGAACCAATCTATGGCCTTGCACCACCTATTGGACATAGATATGCTAAATAGAAAAGGTCCCAATGCAGACCCCTGCATCACTCCCCTAATGACCTTCTTCCATTTGGAAAGCTGTCCATTTAGTCCTATCCTCTGTTTTCTGTCTTTTGTCAAGTTACCAATCCACAATAGGACACTGCCTTTGATTGTGTTACCTCCCTATTTACTGAGGAGTCTCTCATAAGGGACTTTGTCAAATGTATTCTGAAAATCCAAATACACTATATCCACCGACTCACCTTATCCTCGTGTATTTACATTTTCAAAATAATCTAATAACTTGGTTAGGCAAGACTTCCCTCTGCAAAAAAAAACCCCTATTATGTGGTCAGTAATTTTGTTTTTAAGATTAGGTTTTACCATTTTGCCCAGCACTAACATCACACCCAACAGTCTGTAGTTTCCTGGCTTATCCTAGAGCCTTTTTTAAAAATTGGTGTCATATTGACCACTTTCCAGTCTTCTGATACTGTGCCTATTTTAAATGATAGGTTGCAAATCACTAGAAATAGGTCTGTAATTTCAGAGGCATGCACCCTGACAGAGAGTCAGCAAGACCCCATGGCGTATTATCAGGGACATGGTAACAAAGCAGGGAGACAGCAAAGCTAATAAGGTGTATCATCAAGGGCATGGCTGAAAGGCAGAATAGCAGCAGCACCAGCCAGGTGTAGCATCAGGAGCAGGGCGACAAGGCAGTGTGACAATAAACCTCTAAGGTGTAGTGTCAGGAAAATGGCAGCAAGGCAGAGTGGCATCAAGAACCTCAAAGGTAGATTTTAAAAGGGCCATGTGTGTGCCTGTATCTTACTGTGCACATAGGTTATAAACTAACTGCATCTTCATGCACACATCTTATATGCAGCACTTTGCTACAGCTCCCTGTAGGCACAGGAGTCTGAGAGGGAGAAGGAGAGAGAAGACTATTGGACTCAGTCTGATACGCTATATATGGACCATTGTATGGGGGCACTTTGATTCGGGATGAGTTTTCAGAAGGTGGGTTGGGTTAGGGGGGTGGTGCTACAGACACATTCAGAGGTATCCATTTTAAAATTGACATCACTAAAGAATTTTTGACCATATAAGTGATGAAAATTCAAAAAGGATTTGTACACTGCAGTCTTTGCTAGCAGCATTCTACAAATCAACTGCTTTTCATCACTTATAAGATCAAAAAAATATTTATGTAAAGCCAATATTAAAATGGACACCTATGAATGTGTCACCCTCCTAACCCAAACCCACCTCCTGAAAACTCATTCCGCATCAAAGTACCCCTTTACAATGGTCCATATATAGCGTATCAGACTGAGGCCCATAAAGAGTCTCTCTCTCTCGCTCTCTCGTCAGGGAACTGTGTGTGACACCATGTGATGGCTGAGGAACATTTGGAATTATGTGCCTCAGTCCTGGCCCCAGCTATTTCAAATTCATACAGCTCCTGCTTGGGCCACTTTTGAATACCATGGCTTTTAAAATCTACCTTTCAAAGTGTAGCACAAGATAGAGTGGCTGTAAGACCACCAAGATATAGTGTTAAGAGCAAGGCAGACTAGCCGCAAGAATCCCAAGGTGTAGGGTCAGGAGCAATGCAACAAGGCAGAGTGTCAGCAACACATCCCAGGTGTTTTTAGTTGTCCTTCCATTTGTATGGAACACAGCAAAGGCAGAGCGATGTTCAAGAAGACAAAATTTACCAACAAATCTGGCACCAGCCTTGAACATTAATGACTCAAAATGTCCCTTTCCTTTGAGAAGGCATGATTGCTGGGTACAAAAGATAATGCTGCATTACCTTGGCCAGACTTGTGGATATGTGTGTGCTCAATATGCCAGCAGATTTGTGGCCATGTCCTCATTGAGCTCTATCAGTGTGTCACTGATATTTTATTTGAATACTGCATAACCAGTAATGTACAATAAAAGTGGTCTCCCTATGCTGGGGTAGGGCAAGGGTCTCTGCTGCAACCTGCTCTAGCTATGGCCTGCAACAACAGAGATAGTTCTGTGGAGACAACATGGCTGTGCGAACTGTGGTGAGGGAAGGAGGAAGTGGTAGCTGACAGAGTACTATCATGCTCACCCTGCTCTCTGGGGTGGCCATTCTTTCCTGCACTACATGCCATTTGCCTCCACCTCTAGCACTCCTGTCATGAATCCTAGCCTCCAGTATCTCCTTCATATAAGTGATGCTGGGAACAGAGGACAAGACTCCCTTTCACTTGTGGGTCACAAACTATGGCAAGCATGTACATACTGTTTTCTCTGAGAGGTCCTAATCTCTCTTGCACTTGCTGCTGCAAGGAATCCACAAACCGCAACATCTCTGTTTTCATTCCCTGTTGCTCTTGGAAACCCTCTAACATCACCGCTAGAATTTTTACTATGGGGATGAACCCACCAGACATGGTACTTCTGGAACTCAAATCTTCCATGGCATCCTTGAAGGACTTTAGGACTTCTTTCAGCTGCCTCATCACTACCCAATCATGATGTCCCAGGGGTAATTCATACCTATATATATATATATTTCCAGAGATAGGTCATGAAAGTGTGTCTGTTGCTCCATTAACTTCTGAAGCATCAGATAAGTGGAACACCACTGGGTTCTAACACCTTGAATCAGAGGCTTACGAGGCATGCCAAATTCTTCCTATTTCTCATGGAAAAGCTGCCCATCATTCATGCTGTAAAGATATTGTACTCAGCAGTCCACAGGCTGCTCCCATCATACTCACCACCCATACACACCTCCCCTTACTGGCTCCTGATGTGGCACAGTCATTCCTGGTATGTTTGCAGTGATTCGCCACACACCAATGTGGCAGGATGCCGCTGACATCTGCTGGTCCCTCTCCTCCTTCCTCCATGGGTCCTTGAATAAGGCATACACCCAATGTCACCTTATTTAAAGGGCCCATGGCGGGAAAGCACTGGAGGCTTAATGAACACTCTAGGCTTATAAGAGGCCCTTGCTGACACTACACCGATGCCGCAGCAAAAGGTTTCACTACTCTAGTAGTAGTGAGTATTGCTCCAGCATCTTGTCTCTTGATTCTGTCACCAGTTTTTCAGTTCTAGCATCCTTGTCTTCAGCTCTTCAATTCTTCAACATCTCTCTCATTGCCCACCTGGTCTTCTCCTCATTTCTCAGCCCTTCTTAACCATCCCGCCTTTCCCTTCAAATGGATACCTGATATTGACTTCGGCTTGACCTCTGGATATGCTTGACCTTCGCCTGCCTCTGACCACTGTTTGCTTCTGGATAAGCTTGACCTCCACCTGCCACTAACCACTGCCTGCCTCTGGATACATATGACCGCCTCCTACCAATGACCACTGCCTGCTGCTGGATACACCTGACCCTTGTCTCCTCTGACTCAGCTGCCTAGACAAGTCTTCCCACCATCAGCAGAGGCCCCCACCTAAGTCCTGACAGCCCCAGCACCCAAAGGCTCAATCTGAGGGGAACATGGGCTGGTAAAGGCGAAGCTCCAGCTGGGCTGCTGATTTGTTGGGGTCCACTTGCTAGCAGGAATCTGCAAGGCTCCTCCCTGTAGGTTGTGTCAACCTGGCCTCAGCCTAATGGTCCACTAACACAACAGCTTTCAGCCATCCGATACTAGCTCTACCTTGTAATGCAAGGTGACCACAAGAGATGCCGTGGATTCTTAAATTAGTCCATATGCCTTTTCTCTACAGGCACTATTGTCCCTGATGACCCGAGAAAGACGACATATATTCTTTCTCTATTGGATGGAACAGCCCTCACCTTGGCCTCTCCCCTTTGGGAGCATGTGGATCCCCTTTTGTACAATTTGCAACAATTCATATTACTATTCAGGACCATCTTTGAGAAGCCTGGTCGCATGGCCACAATGGCTTCTGAAATAAGTCACCTCCACCAAGGTTCCAAAACCCTGCCAGAGTACACCATTGAATTTCAGATACTGGCCACAGAGCTCAACTGATGAGAGGATAGTCTCATGGCAATCTTTCTCAAAGGCATCTCCAAAGATCAAGGATGAACTTACTGCTTGGGATCTCCCTGTATCCTTAGAAGAACTCATTGTATTAACTGGGAAAATTGATTGCTGTCTTCAGCAGAGGGCACAAGAAGAACATCACATTGGCACCCCAGTTACAAAGCCCCTTTCACCTCTGGCTTCTGCTCCCTCAACCTCTACTGATCCCAAAGAGCCCATGCAATTGGGCTGTAGACGTTTGGCCCCAGAGAAGATGCTCCATCACAGATAGCAGTAGGGATGTGAATCGTGTGATCGATCCTCTTAACGATCGATTTTGGCTGGGGGGGGAGGGAAATCTGATCATCATGTTTGGTTTGTTTTTTTAAATCGTAAATCGGGGGAGGGCGGGAAAACCGGCACACCAAAACAACCCTAAAACCCACCCCGACCCTTTAAAACAAATTCCCCACCCTCCTGAACCCCCCCCACAATGTTTTAAATTACCTGGGGTCCAGTGGGGGGGTCCCGGCACGATCTCCCGCGATCTCCTGCTCTCGGGCCATGGCTGCGTTAATAGAAATGGTGCCGGTGGCCCTTTGCCCTTACCATATGACAGGGCAAAGGTAGCGCCGGCGCCATTTTGGTTCCTGACACCCGACGTCACAAGTGCAGGAGATCGCTCCCGGACCCCCGCTGGACCCCCAGGGACTTTTGGCCAGCTAGGGGGGGCCTCCTGACCCCTACAAGACTTGCCAAAAGTCCAGCGGGGGTCCGGGAGCGACCTCCTGCACTTGCGCCGTATTGCCAATATTCAAAATGGCGCCGGCGCTACTTTTGCCCACACTATGTCATACGGCCCGAGTATTGCAAAATGGCCTTGGCCGTATGGCCGTATTGCCGTATTGGAAAATGGCGCTGGCCGTATGGCCGGCGCCATTTTGCAATACGGCAATACGACCCGCGTGCAGGAGGTCGCTCACGAACCCCCGCTGGACTTTTGGCAAGTCTTGTGGGGGTCAGGAGGTCCCCCTAAGCTGGCCAAAAGTCCATGGGGGTCCAGCGGGGTCCAGGAGCGATCTCCTGTGCTCGTGACGTCGGGGGACAGGAACCAAAATGGCGCCGGCGCTACCTTTGCCCTGTTATATGACAGGGCAAAGGTAGCGCCGGCGCCATTTCTATTAACGCAGCCATGGCCTGAGAGTGGAAGATTACACCGGGACCCCCCCACTGGACCCCAGGTAATTTAAAACATTTTGGGGGGGTTCGGGAGGGTGGGGGATTTATTTTAAAGGGTCGGGGTGGGTTTTAGGGTTGTTTTAGTGTGCCGGTTTTCCCGCCCTCCCCCTTCCCCTCCCCCTCCCCCGATTTACGATTTGTGACGATAAATCGTGGGAATTCCTATTGTATCGTGCCTCTAACGATTTTTGACGATTTAAAATATATCGGACGATTTTTTAAATCGTCAAAAAACGATTCACATCCCTATTGACTTGGTCCTGAGTATGCCTGGTGCAGGGGCCCAGGCCTGACGCCACAATCTAACCTGAAGGCTGGGTCCCAATGCCAGGGCCTCAGTGTAGGCTGGGGCCAGGACCAGGCTTAATGCCATGACCCAACCTGGAGGCCAGGTCCCGACTCCAGGGCCTTGCCCCAGACCCAGGCCTGACACCACAAACCAACCCAGAGACCAGGTCCTGACACCAAGGCCTAGGCCTGAAACAAGGCTCGATGCCAGGGCCTCGGCCAGGAGATTAATTCTTAACACCTGGGCCTCAGCCCAGGGTTACGTCCAGGCCTCAGATCCAGGGCCTAGGAGCTCCTTTTCTCACATCCTCTTCTTTCTTCATTAGCAAGCACAATGACGGCAACCGCAGGGAAAGGACCTGTGAAGAGGAGCTCCCAGGCCTGGAAACTAAGACCTGGGCCTGACTCTGGGCCAAGGCCCAGGCTTTGGGTCCCAATCTCTTGGCCAAAGCCATGGTATTGGAACTGGGTCCAGGCCTAGGCCCCAGTGTCAAGACATGGCATCTGGGTCAAGTCGCAGTGACAGGCCTGGGTCCTGGCTGAGGCTTTGCTGTTGGGACTTGGCCTCCCAGTCAGGTTGAAGCATTAGGCCTGGTTCAAGGCTGAGGCCCCAGCATTGGGACCCGTTCTCCAGGTTTGGTTGTGGCTTTGGGGCTGGGTCCTGGCCAAGGCCCTGGCATCAGGACCCAGCCTCCAGGTCAGGTTGTGGCATTGGGCATGAGTTTGATCTGAGCTTCCACCATCTGGACCCAGTCTCCAGGTCAGGTTGCAGCATCAGGCCTGAGTCCGGGCAGAAATCCCTGCATTAGAACCTGATCTCTGGGTTGGGTCACAACACTGGATCTGGGCCTGGGTCTGGACCATGGCTGAGGCCATGGCTTTGGTGTTGGAATCTGTCCTCCAAGTCAGGTTGTGGCTTTGTCCAGGGTCTGGGCAAGAGTTCTGCATCAGACCCAGATTCCAGGCCGGGCCATGGTGTCGGGCCTGGGTCAGGATTCTGGCCTAGGCCAAGCCCCAGGCATCGGGAGTAGGACTAGGCTGAAGCATTGGCCTTGTATACACAGAGGCCACATCAGATCGCCTTGGCTTCAACCTATTCCTAGCCGGCAGATCCCTACCAGACAAGGTAAGTGGATCCTAGGCCTGGCATTTTGCTGGGAGGGTGGGAAGAAGGGCTCATTTTCATTTTTGGCTGTTTTGTGTGGTTTTTTTTTTAATTGCTTGATTCATTTTTTTCACATGAATGAAATGAATCCAGCAATCCATGAACCAAAATTATTGGAAAAAATCCTCCCAAAAAGGAACCGAAAAATAAAAATGTATTTTTTTCCCTGCACATCCTTAATACACAATGTATGTTTGTACATTGTTGACTGACTCCTTTTTCACATACAAAAAAACTGTCAGATAGAGAAGAAACTGACATGGCTGGTGGTTGTGCTTCTGTTCACTACAATCTGTCTCTCTCTGCAGATTATCAGTGCACTGTGCAAAATCAGACAAAAAGAAATCATTGCTGTTCACTGCTTCTGTATCTTCAGTCCACTGTCCAACCCCAGTGAACAGACAGAAATCAGTGCCTCTTTACTCTCTCACAGTGAGAGATCCCTGTTACTGCAGCAGTAAAGATTAAAAAAAAAGCTCATTGACTATTAGGGATGTGAATCGTGTGCCCGATCGTTTTAACGATCAGGTTCGGCTGGGGGGGGGGGTGGGAATCTGATCGTTAGAGATGTGAATTGGAATCGGTTCCGATTCCAATTTACATCACTAATTTTTTTTAGTGAGGCCCGCGCCGATAAAATAAAAACCCACCCCGACCTTTTAAAATTACCCCCTTAGCCTCCCCCACTCTCCCGACCCCCCCCCCCCCCCAAACTTTTTACACATACCTGGTGGTCCAGGGGGGCCGCGGGGAATGATCTCCCTTTCCCGGGCCATCAGCTTCGTTAATAAAAATGGTGCCGAGGCCCTTTGCTCTTACCATGTGACAGGGCAAAGGTAGCGCCGGCGCCATTTTGAATATTGGCAATACGGCCTGAGTGCAGGAGATCGCTGCTAGACCCCCGCTGGACCCCCAGGGACTTTTGGCCAGCTTGGGGGGGGCCTCCTGACCCCCACAAGACTTGCCCTCACTATGTCACACATAGTGTGACATAGTGTCACACATAGTGACATAGTGTCACACATAGTGAGGGCAAAGGCGATCGGCGCCATTTTGAGTATTGGCATCGGATGGCCGGCATTCACAAGGTCGCTCCTGAACCCCCGCTGGACTTTTGGCAAGTCTTGTGGGGGTCAGGAGGCCCCCCAAGCTGGCCAAAAGTCCCTGTGGGTGCAACGGGGGTCCCGGAGCGACCTGCCGTCCGATGCCAGGACTCAAAATGGCTCCGATAGCCTTTGCCCATACTATGTCACAGGGGCTACCGGTGCCATTGGTCAGCCCCTGTCACATGATAGGAGCACAAGATGATGCCAGTGACCATGTGACAGGGACTGACCAATGGCACTTGTAGCCCCTGTGACACAGGCTATCGGCGTCATGATGAAACCGGCAAACGTGGGTGTGAGAATGCAAGGATGGCTTTTGGACTCGCCTCTGGACCACCAGGGAGTTTTGGTAAGTCTTGGGAGAGTCAGAAGGGTGGGGGGGTTTACATTTTTATTTAGGAGGCCGAATAAAACAGAAATCTGTTTAATACGTGGGGAGTCGCGATGCGTTTCGCCTCCCCACGTATTTAACAGATAGGACAAAATAAGGTGTGGATTACAAATACGTGGAAAACGGATGCTCACCCCTAGTAAGGGCAAAGGGCCATCGGCGCTATCTTTATGAGTGGCAGCCGATGGCCCGAGAGCGGGAGATCGCTCCCCGTGCCCCCCCCCCTGGTAATTTTAAAAGGGTTTTTTGGGGGAGGGTAGGGTCGGGAGGGTGGGAGAGGCTAAGGGGGTTGGTTTAAAGGGTCGGGTGGGGTTTTTTTTTTATCGGGCCATCGGCGCCATTTATATTAGTGGCAGCCAAAATGGAGCTGATGGCCCGAGAGCGGGAGATCGCGCCGGGACACCCCCCCCCCCCCCACTGGACCACCAGGTATTTTAACATTTGGGGGGGGGGTTTGGGAGGGTGGGGGAGGGAAAGGGATTGGTTTTAAAGGGTCGGGGTGGGTTTAGGGGTTGTTTTGGTGTGCCGGTTTTCCCACCCTCCCAACAAATAATTCCCGTGCCCGATTTAACTATTTTTGACGATAAATCCGGGGAATTTGTATTGTATCGCGACTCTAATGATTTCTGACGATTTAAAAAATATCTGACAATTTTTTAAAATCATCAAAAAACGATTCACATCCCTATGTTTCCCTCTCCTTTTATAAACCTATTCTTTTACTCTAGCATGGCTTAAAAAAGGACACTCTTTCCCTATGAAATCTAACAAAAAAAAATGGAGTTTCTTTGCTTATCCTCAGACCTATCAATGGGAGAACATTAGTATAATGATCCAGGTGCCAGCTATAGGCTAGTTAAAAATTCTTCAGCCTAATTGGTTCTCCATCCTGTCTGCTTGCCTGCTTTTCCTGCTTCAGCTCCATTCAAACTACTTCTTCATAGACATTGCTTGGCTGCTATAGTTACTAGTTTCATTGGCCATAGACTTGAATGTAAAACATAAATGAATGAAATGTAAATTTTAACTTATATTTGTGTGCACCCTTCTTTTGTTTTTTTTTTTTTGGGGGGGGACCACAAATGAAATGAAAATGGTCACATTTGTTACATTTTATGCATGTTTTAAATTAATGTATAACTGTAGGATAAAGCAGTGGTTCTCAACCTTTTTCCCATCGTGACACACCTGATGGACAATAGGGATGTGAATCGTTTTTTGACGATTTAAAATATCGTCCGATATATTTTAAATCGTCAAAAATCGTTAGAGGCGATATTTAATAGGAATTCCCCCGATTTATCGTCAAAAATTGTAAATCGGGGGAAGGGGGAGGGCGGGAAAATCGGCACACTAAAACAACCCTAAAACCCACCCCGACCCTTTAAAATAAATCCCCCACCCTCCCGAACCCCCCCCAAAATGCCTTAATTTACCAGGAGTCCAGTGGGGGGTGGGGTCCCGGTGTGATCTTTTACTCTCGGGCCTCCGGTGCGTTGTAGAAATGGCGCCGGCGCTACCTTTGCCCTGTCATATGACAGGGCAAAGGTAGAGCCGGCGCCATTTCTACAACGCACCGGAGGCCCGAGAGTAAAAGATCACACCAGGACCCCCCCTCTGGACCCCAGGTAATTTAAGGCATTTTGGGGGGGTTCGGGAGGATGGGGGATTTATTTTAAAGGGTCGGGGTGGGTTTTAGGGATATTTTAGTGTGCCGGTTTTCCCGCCCTCCCCCGATTTATGATTTACATGATATTTAAAAAAACAAAACTGCGACGATCCGATTCCCTCCCCCCCCAGCCGAAATCGATCGTTAAGATGATCGATCACACAATTCACATCTCTAATGGACAATGCTCCCATGTGTGACACACCACTCACAACAATCCACAGCTAAACTAAAAACAGCCTCATTATTACATTTATTGTTAAGAATGACACAAGGGAAAGATTAGAGTACTCTCTCTGAACGGAAATACATTTTTGTACAAGCTACATTTTCTAACCCAGTGGGGCTACCAATGTTTTTCTTCTGCTGTCACTTTCAGGCCCAGCAAGGGAAGATAGAATCAGTTATCACTAGCTCGGAAAAGAAAAAGAATTGATGGGCTCCAGCAGGAATGGTGGATAAGATCCATGTCCTATTGGGCCCAGTCAGTGAAGAAGTCTGCCTTGTGAACTGTAGAATCTTTCGCACCCTCCCCTTCCCACACAATTAAAATTATACATTTATAATAGATTTTATATGGAAATTGACATTAAAAAAGACACTTGATCACATATGGCATTAGGTCTATCATAATGTGTTCAGGATGGGCTTAGCATTCAGAAAGTCACAAGTAAAAGAATTATAACAACAATATAGTAAAACCTCCATACTAAAACAACACTAACTGCTAGCATCCAAACAGTAGCAACCCTACTTATAAAAAGGGTAGACATGCTAATATTACATCAGGCCCTAAAATACCAATACACCTCATATTAGGAAAATAGAACAAGTCAGGCTGCTGTAGAACCCTTATAAATACTACACGCAGAATACCTCACCTCGGTCATACATGCAGAAAACAGACAGACCCTCACCAAATACAGAATACAAAGAGCATACTGGAAGTACAAATAAAAATTTTGCAGACAAAAACTAAACTGGAAACCACATCAGTAGAACAATGGAAAAACAGACTCGCCATTCCTCATAAAAAAAAATAAAAATAAATAAACAAATAAAATAAAGATATATATAATATATAAATTCAATCTGACAAATAAATAAATAATAAAATCATACTTCATAGCAGCTGAAAAATAGAACATCCAGCAATTAAAAACTCATAAAGATGTTCCAAACACTAATAAAACATTTGAAAATAGCAGACACAAACATCCATTAAAAATATGCTCTCCATACCTGAGAACATTTGATTTCACGGTGCCCTGTGATTGTCTTGGATTAGCAAGAGGAAGAGGAGGGGGGTTATTGCTTAAAATTTCTCCTCTCCCTTGCTTTCATATATGCACATACTGTCTCCCTTACTTACATGCTTAGTCTCACATACACAAACACTTAGTCTCTCACTCGTTTTTGCTCAGTCTTGCGCATGTGCACACAGACACACATATGCAGGCTGTCTCTCACTTTCACATGCTCAGCATCACACAGGCACACACACACACAGATTGTCTCTCACTCTCACACAGGCACATACATATGCACACACTATAGATATCTCTCACTCTCACGTGCTCAGAGTCACACAGTCACACACACACACACAGGCAGTCTCTTACCCTTACATGCTCAGTCTCACACAAGACACACATGCAAGCTGTCTCTCACTCTTATGCACTCAGTCTCACACAGGCACACACACACACACATGCTGTGTCTCACTCACATTCTCAGCCTCACATAGGCTGTCTCTCACTCGTGTGCTCAGTCTTACACATATACACTGACAGGGAGTCTATTCCTCTCACATGCTCAGTCTAACACAGGCAAAACACACACAGCCTCTCACTCTCACATGCTCAGTCTCGTACAGACACACATATATAGGCTGTCTCTCACTCATGCTCAGTCTCACACAGATACACAGACACACACTGGCTGACTCTCAACTTACATGCTCAGTCTCACACAGGCTCTCACTCACATGCTCAGTCTCACATAGGTTCTCACCCATGTGCTCTATTTCACACAGACAAACATACCAACAGGGAATATCTTACTCTCACATGCTCAGTCTCACACAGATAAACACACACACAGGCTGTTTCTCACTCATATAGGCATGACTAAACAGAAGCCATCTCTCAGCCTCACATTCTCAGTCTCAAACAGGCACACACATGCTGTCTCTCTTCTCCCAGAAGCACAATTATCAGTAGCCTGTTTAAAAGTTACCATCTTAGATTGTAAGCTCTTTGGAACAGGCACTAATTGCACTTGAATTTGAAAAGAAAATTTTGTAAACCACTTTGAGCATTAGTTGAAAAGACAGGCTAAAAATCACAAAATTATATTAAATATAGTTAAAAATGGATATTCACTTAGGTTTAATGAAATGGGTGGGTTTGCCTAGTCCTGACTTTCCAATCTGAATCAAAAGATGAATTATTGCCCCTCCCCCCATAACAGATCTGTTCTCCCTCTTTCTTGTTAAATGCTCGCTCATTCCCTGAACACCCTGTTCATGCTTTCACACCTTTAACCTCCCTTGCATGGTCTCTCATCCCTAGATCCCTTGCTTTCAGCTCTCCAGCACCTCTTGGTCACTGGCTCAACTCCCAGCCACCATTACTCACTCTTAACAGAGATGTGCAATTGTTTTTGCTGTATTAGACAATTTCAATTGTCTAATTCAGCATGGTTCGAGGGCAATGAAACCTGAAAATAATTTTTCCGAAATTTCAGAAAAATTCGTATTTCGGGGTTAGTGCGCACTATTTATTTTATTTATTTATTTAGAAGCTTTTATATACCGATGCACGTTGGGAACATCTCATCGGTTCACATTAAACAAAAAATGTAGCTAAACGCGCTTTACAAGAAACAAGGCCGGCACCATCTTAGAAAATGATGCGGGCCATCCATTGCTCCTACCATGTGACAGGGGCCAACCAATGGCACCGGTAGCTCCTGTCACATCGTAAGTGCAAAGGGCACCGGCACCATTTTGATTCGTGGTAGGCCCGATGGCCCGACGGCCCGAGAGGGAGACATCGCTCGCGGGACCCCACTGGACCACCAGGGCTTTTAGTAAGTCTTAGGAAGGGATCGGGATGGTTGGGGGAGGGGGGGGAGGGGGTTGTAATAAAGTAAAATTGAAGGGTTGGGGTGGTTTTTTTCCGATTCATTTTTTTTTTCGATTCATTTTCTGACTCGTTTTTCCCGATCCGTGCCGCCGAAAAACGATCCATGGGAAAACAAATTTTTCCAACGAAGCACCCAAACCGAAATCCGACCTGACATGGAAAAACTAAGCTCATCTCTACCGCTTAGTGCTGCAATTGGCTCTGCTGCTAGCATTCCATCCAGGATAAGAAAAAATACATTTGTCTTCTTCTCTATTAAGAATCTTCTTATGGTCAACTTCCCATAAGAACATAAGATATGACAGATTGGGTCAGACCAATGGCCATCATGCCCAGTATCCTGTTTCCAACAGTAGCTAATCCAAGTCACAAGTACCTGGCTACTGGCTAGTACCCAAACATTAAATAAATCTCAAGTTACTATTGCTTAATAATTAATAGCAGTTTATGGATTTTGTTAGGAATGCCGGCCGCAGTGCCCCGCGACCGGGTGTCATGGCCGCCGGCCTCAGCGGTCCACAGCCAGAGTTGGGTCGGTGTTCACAGAAGTAAATTTCTCACCGGGAGCACTGGAGGCTCCCACAGTGGAGGGCGGGCCTGCTTCGGTTTCTTAACGGCGGCTGCCGCTGTCTCGCCCGGCTGCTTGGTTCTTGGCGGTCCAGCTCCTCCCCCTCAGCCCCCTAGGGGTCGCGTGCACGACTGCAGTAAGATTTAAAGGAGCCATGACTGGATATTGTCATGGCTCCTCCTGGGACTCCGCCTCCTGGCTCCTATATTTAAGGCAAGGTCTGACACCCAGACCTTGCCTTGGTATTGAGGCAAGGTGCTTGGTTCCTGTGTTGTGTTCCTGGTTTGCTCTCCGACCCGCTTCTGCTCTTCTCCTCGTCGGACAGATTCTTTGGTTCCTGACCCTCGGACTGGTGGTGCTGTTCTTCTGGATTCTGACTTGGACTGGCTTTGGACCCTTATCCTTCTTGCTCCTTGATTGTCTTCGGACCATTCTCCTGCCTGCTCCTGGACTGGCTCTCGAACTCTCGCTGGATTTTGACCCTTGGACTGGATTGGGACTATCCCTGGATGTATACTCCTGGACTGACTACGACCTGCTGGAGGCGCCAGCCATCTGGAATCCACGACCTGCAGGAGGTGCCTGCATCCAGACCATTGTCTCTCTTCAGAGAGTCTCCTAAGTCCCAGTGGCCGTATCCCTACAGGCTCCTCTTGGGGGAATTATGCGCTTCCAGGGTGAAGTCTTCATCGGTACATCTTCGACAGGCCTTGCCATCTGACGGTAGAGACCAAAGAGGGCTGACTTCCCTTTTGGTAGTGCTGACTCTACCTCGGAACAAGGGTCCATGCTTGGATTCATAACAGAATACCAAGGCCATGTTCCAGGCAGAGGCCTCTACTCGCTAGGCCATTCCTGGACTGGCCCAGAAGGTTATGGAGCAGCAACATATACTGGAATCCATGGCAGCCTCCTTGGAATGACTTATCGCCCATCTAGATTCTATAGCTGCTGCTCAGGCCATTCCACCACCATTGCCATCGGTGGTGCCGAGTAATAACCAGTCCGTGATTCCATTACCGACTCCTCAACGTTATGCTGGAGATCCTCGCTTGTGTCAAGGATTTCTCGACCAGTGCAGTATGCACTTTCACCTTCAAGCTGCCCACTTTCCAGATGATTTTACCAAAACGACATATATCCTGTCGCTACTAGAAGGTAAGATCCTGGCCTGGGCCTCCCCCTTCTGGCGATGGTAGGATCCAGTCTTACAAGATCTTCATAAGTTCGTAGAATTGTTTCAAGCGGTGTTCGATGACCCAGGGAAACAAGTGGTTGCTGGTTCCAAGCTCATACAGCTTCGGCAAGGAGGACGACCACTGGCCGATTACACCATTGAATTCTAGGGGTGTGCATTCGTTTTGAACTTAAATGTAAAACGCAACTTATTTTTTTTTTTAACTTAAAAAAGTGATGAGGCGAAAACGATCGGATTTCCAACTTATTCAACATAGCTATGTTGAATACGTTGGAAATCGCGATTGTTGATCCTAAATAAAAATTTAAACCCCTCACCCTCCTTAATCCCCACCCCCCAAGACTTACCAAAATTCCCTGGTGGTCGAGCGGGGAGTCAGGACGCCATTTCTGAACTCCTTTGCGAGGAGCACGTGACGTCGGCGTCACGTCGGAGTGACTCGGCGTCACGTGATTCCCCCCGCGTTCGCTCCGGGACCCTCGTTTGACCTAAAAGGAACTTTTGGCCAGCTTGGGGGGGTCAGGAGGCCCCCCAAGCTGGCCAAAAGTTCCTTGGGGGGGCCTCCTGACTCCCCCAAGCTGGCCAAAAGTTCCTTTTGGGTCAAACGAGGGTCCCGGAGCGAACGCGGGGGGAATCACGTGACGCCGCATCACTCCGACGTGACGCCGACATCACGTGATTCCCCCCGCGTTCGCTCCGGGACCCTCCTTGCACCCAAAAGGAACTTTTGGCCAGCTTGGAGTTCAGAAATGGCGTCCTGACTCCCCGCTTGACCACCAGGGAGTTTTGGTAAGTCTTGGGGGGGGGGATTAAGGAGGGTGAGGGGTTTAAATTTTTATTTGCACATATGGACATAGACTCAACTTATGGAATTCTCTATATGTCCATATTGACCGCAAATGACCCCCCTTTCGACTTATGGACTTATGAACTTAAACTTTTGGTCTGCACATCCCTATTGAATTCAGGACTCTTGCATCTAAACTCCATTGGGAGGAGAACTGTCTCCGGTCCATCTTCTTAGAAGGCCTATCAACCAGAATAAAAGACGAAATGGCAGCCCGAGAGTTACCTCAATCCTTGGACACCATCGTGGACTTGGTAACCCGAATTGACTGACGACTACAGGAAAGAGCTCGGGAGAGATCAAGCACGAGGAGGAACATGGCAGGTGTCACCTCTTCTCGCTCTATAGCTGCTTCCCAAGCTACATCTAAACCCGAAGGAACTACGGAAGAACCTATGCAATTAGGTTGGGGTCCCCTTTCACCTGAAGAACGGCAAAGACGCCGCAGGACTGGCCTCTGTCTCTATTGTGGAGGAGCGGGCCATCTCATTGCCCGCTGTCCAACACGTCCTGGAAACTCCAAAGCCTAGGCTCCATCGGGGGAGTAACCCTAGGCATTACCTCTCTGGCTCCCCCACTTACTCTCTAGGTCACCCTGAGTTTTGAAGAGCATCGGTTCTCCACTCTGGCTTTAGTAGATTCCGGAGCTGGTGGAAATTTTATTCTACAAGATGTGGTAGAGCAACTACACATTCCTACTTGCTTGTGTCCTAAGCCGTTACTTATATCTTCCATTCATGGAGATCCCCTGCCGGGAGGATAACTCATCATACAGTGCCGATGGAATGCCACATTTCACCGAACCACACAGAAAATATCTCCTTCTATATCATCCACAGAGCCATCCATCCTATAGTCCTTGGTATCCCATAGTTACAACACAACCCACAGTTTGACTGGGCATCTTTAAAACTTATCCACTGGGGTCCCGCATGCCAAGAGACCTGTATTACGGGATCAAGTTCCCCCTGTAGCTTCATCTGCACTTCCCGGCTTGAGGGTCTGCCACCATAGTACAGTCAGTTTTCGGACATCTTTTCCAAGAAAGCTGCTGACATTTTGTCTCCACATCGAGAATTTGATTGAAGCATCAATCTGATTCTGGGTGCCACCCTGCCCTGGGGTAGGGTCTATCCGTTGTCTGCCTTGGAAACCCATGCTATGGCAAAAAAGATTCAGGACAACTTACAGAAAGGATTCATCAGATGCTCTAGATCTCCAGCCGGGGCCGGCTTCTTCTTTGTTGGGAAAAAAGATGGGACCTTGCGTCCATGTATAGACTACCATGGGCTAAATGCCATTACCATCAAGGACCGGTACCCATTACCACTTATAGCGGAACTCTTCGACTGTCTACAGGGTGCCAAGGTGTTTTCGAAGTTGGATCTCCGAGGAACATATAATTTAGTCAGGATTCATGAAGGAGATGAGTGGAAGACGGCTTTTAACACCAGAGATGGACACTATGAATATCTCGTTATGCCATTCGGACTGACCAATGCTCCTGCTGTCTTTCAACACTTTATTAACGAGATATTTAGAGACCTGCTCTATGTCTAGATGACATTTTAGTTTTTTCCGGTGATTTACAGACGCATCGTCAACATGTTGTTCAAGTATTGCAACGTCTGAGAGAAAATCGACTCTATGCAAAACTAGAAAAATGTATTTTTGAAAGAGAAGAATGACCTTTTCTGGGGTATATTATTTCCAAGCAAGGTTTTCAAATGGATCCCACCAAATTAAAATGCATCCAAGAATGGCCTCAGCCTAAAGGCCTTCAACGATTCCTTGGATTCGCAAACTATTATCGCAGTTTTATACAGATCTTTTCCAAATTGGCTGCACCCCTAGCTGCACTCACTCGTAAGAAGGCAAACATCAAGGCCTGGCCCTTGGATGCAGTAGAAGCCTTCCAGGCTCTCAAAGAATCCTTTCTTCAACAACCTTCTCTCAGACATCCTGTTCCCAGACGCCCGTTTACAGTGGAGGTTGATGCCTCTGCTGAAGGAGTAGGAGCTGTCCTGAGCCAAAATAATACATCAGGGAAGTCTCATCCGTGCTCCTATTTCTCTAGGAAATTTTCTCCAGCGGAACACAATTATGCCATAGGCGATAAAGAACTTCTAGCTATCAAGCTCGCGATTGAAGAATGGTGACAGTGGTTGGAGGGGGCACAACACCGTATCACTGTCTTCACGGATCACAAGAACCTGGTATATCTCCAACAAGCCCAACATCTGAACCCGCGCCAGGCTCACTGGGTGCTTTTCTTCACACGTTTTGATTTTTAGCACAGATATCGACCTGCTAATAAGAACGTCAAGGCGGACGCTCTGTCTCGCTCTTTTTCCAATGTTGACATTGAGGAGCCAATTCAAAATATTATTGATCCAGCTCGCATTATCCTCTCCGCAACGTTCACAGTCCCACCGGGCAAGACTGTGGTACCTAAAAGGCTTTGTACTAAAGTATTAAGATGGGGACATGATTCTCAGTTGGCCGGACATCCAGGCAGAGTTCGAACTCAGACGCTGTTACAACAATACTATTGGTGGCCTGACATGCATAAAGATATTCGTGCATATGTGGATTCTTGCCCAACTTGTGCACAACACAAGATTCCTATTGGGAAGACTTGGGGACTGTTACAGCCGCTACCCATTCCCCAGAAACCCTGGACACACATTTCCATGGATTTTATTGTGGATCTTCCACCATCTGAGGGCAATAGGGTAATATGGGTGGTTGTGGACCGCTTCTCCAAAATGGCCCACTTTATCCCGCTTCCCTCCCTCCCATCTGCTCCTCGTCTGGCTCAACTCTTTATGCTTCATATTTTCTGCCTCCATAGCATCCCATAGCATATCGTATCCGATCGAGGTCCTCAGTTCATGGCCCGCTACTGGCTCAATCTTTGCAAGAAATTTAATATTTCCCTGGACTATACCACCACGTTTCATCCGCAAGCTAACGGACAGGCAGAACGTACAAACCATACATTAAAGCAATTTCTTCGGATATACGTCAACTCCCGCCAGGACGATTGGGCATTGCTTCTCTCATGGGCTGAGTTCTCGCATAATTCGAATGTCTGCTCTGCTACGGGGACATCTCCGTTCCAGATTATATTTGGACGCCACCCCAGGCCGCCTCTACCTTTGCCATTACCGGTACCATCACCGGCAGCTCAGCTTACCGCAGCCCAGTTGCGGCGACTCTGGATTCAAACCCAGCACATTGTCCGGAAAGCTGTCCGTACCGCCAAGACATTCACTGACAAGCATCGACGAGCAGCCCCATGTTTTCGTCCAGGAGAGAAAGTATGGCTTAGCACATGGCATATCCGGTTGCGAGTTATATTGGACCTTTTCCTGTCTTAAGTCAGCTTGGTCCAGTAACTTACCAACTCCGTTTACCAACCACCTTGAAGATTCATAACTCATTCCATGTGTCTCTTCTGAAACCATTGGTCCTCACTTGGCCTTCCCGGAAAACTCCTGAAGTACCACAGTATAGGGCTGAGGATGAGACCATATACCAGGTACACGAGGTTCTGGACGTCCGGAAAAGAGGCAAAACATGGGAGTATCTTCTCTCATGGGAAGGCTTCAGACCTGAGGAGAATTCTTGGGAACCTGCTAAGAATATACTGGATAAATCTCTTCTCATGAACTTTCATGTTGACCACCCTGGAAAACCCAAGCCTTCTCGTGGGAGGCCTAAAGGAGGGGGTACTGTTAGGAATGCAGCCCGCAGCGCCCCGTGACCGGGTGTCATGGCTGCCGGCCGCGGTGGGCCACGGCCAGAGTCGGGTCGGTGTTCACAGAAGTAAATTACTCACCGGGAGCACTGGAAGCTCCCACGGTGGAGGGCGGGCCTGCTTCGGTTTCTTCACGGCGGCTGCCGCTGTCTCACCCGGCTGCTTGGCTCTCGGTGGTCCGGCTCCTCCCCCTCAGCCCCCTAGGTGCCGCGCGCGTGGCTGCAGTAAGATTTAAAGGAGCCATGAACGGATATTGTCATGGCTCCTCCTGGGACTCCGCCTCCTGGCTTCTGTATTTAAGGCAAGGTCTGACACCCAGACCTTGCCTTGGTATTGAGGCAAGGTGCTTGGTTCCTGTGTTGTGTTCCTGGTTTGCTTTCCATCCCGCTTCTGCTCTTCTCCTCGTCGTACAGATTCTTTGGCTCCTGACTCTCGGACTGGTGGTGGTGTTCTTCTGGATTCTGACTTGGACTGGCTTTGGACCCTTCTCCTTCTTGCTCCTGGATTGGCTTCGGACCATTCTCCCGCCTGCTCCTGGACTAGCTCTCAAACTCTCGCTGGACTTTGACTCTTGGACTGGATTGGGACTATCCCTGGACGTATACTCCTGGACTGACTACGACCTGCTGGAGGCGCCAGCCATCTGGAATCCACGACCTGCAGGAGGCGCCTGCATCCAGACCATTGTCTCTCTTCAGGGAGTCTCCTAAGTCCCAGCAGCCGTATCCCTACAGGCTCCTCCTGGGGGGATTACGCGCTTCCAGGGTGAAGCCTTCATCGGTACATCTTCGACAGGCCTTGCCATCCGACGGTAGAGGCTGACTTCCCTTTTGGTAGTGCTGACTCTACCTCGGAACAAGGGTTCATGCTCGGATTCATAACAGATTTTTCCTTTAAGAGCTTATCCAAACCTTTTTTAAACCCATTTATACTAACTGCTGTAACAACATCCTCTGGCAATGAATTCCAGAGCTTAACTGTATGCTGAGTGAAAAATAATTTTCTTTGATTTGTTTTAAATGAGCTACTTGCTAACTTCATGGAGTGCCCCCTAGTCCTTCTATTATCTGAGAGAGTAAAAAACTCATTTACATTAACTTGTTCATGTCCTTTCATGATTTTGTAGTCCCACATAGAAAAGGAAGCTGAATTTCCCACATCCTAGCCCATTGACTTCTTTCCCTGTTTCTCTGAGGCAGATAAGCATAATTTTGAGGGATTTTCCAGGTTTTACTCTCTGAGAAATATTTTTAACACTTCTTTTTTGTTAGTGATCTGACTTCTGTATCTCTTTTTCCTTTTATGTGTGAATTTATTGCATATTTCTGTATGTTGGAACCATCATATATACTCCAGGACAACTATATCATCTGCTCAACCTCAAAACAAATAAACACTGGACAATCTCCATCATCTTTCCAGGTAGCCAGTGGGAAAGAAGGTACAAAAATGTGTATAGGTTGTATTTTAAATTAAAAACTGGTAATATGAATGAAATAGAAACCATTTCCACTAAAGTGAAAGATTCTACAGAAAATATGCAGAAGGATCCATTTTTATTATGAATAAACTTTAAATTAGACATGAGCACTAGATGGCAGCAGGAAACCATGTTAAAAGGCTAAACTTAACACCATAAAATGTAACTGGTGAGATAAAATGTAATAGTTTTATTATTATGCTGTATCCATTCCATGTCATATTGAATCTCCTAATTATCAAACAGAAGTGATACTTTTACCATAATTCTCAACTCCAGTAGAAAGTGTTAAACTAGCAAGCCACATAAACTGAAAAATGAACTGTTAAAGTTTATGGTGGTTTTTTTGTATTGCTATACACTAAGGGGCAGATTTTCAAAGGGTTACACACATAAGATACGTGCGTAACCCCTGAAAAGCTGCCCCGTCCACCCCCTGTGCGCGCCGAGCCTATCTTGCAAAACGCAATGCATTTTTGCACCCCTCAATATGTCTTCACATCACGTGCTCTGCTTTCTTTTTTTTTTTTGAGAGAGAGAGAGAGAGAGAGATCCTGTGTATACAACTCAGGGCAGGTTTGGGTGTGTGTGTGTGTGTGTGGGGGGGGGGGTTACATACACAAGCTTCAAACAAGTTATCTGGAGACTACATTGTACAAATCAACTCCTCTTCTTGGTACCTTTCATCGATTTAAATACTAGAAATTCTTCAGTGAATTCACATTTACAGTTAATTCCTCTGACTGTGTATGTAAACCAAGTCCCCCCCCCCCCCCCCCCCCCCGCCCACCTCCAAACTCGCTCTGACTTGAAAGCCTCATGTGTTATTCTCATTCCCATTAACTCCTCCCACTTGCATATTAAATGTTAAATTTGCATACTAACACATGTTGCGCTACTTGTCATGTACTTTAGGGCCCTAACGCAAAATGATAAATGACCCAATAAGCCATATAAGGCCGAATATCCAACTAAGAGCCTCATTTACTAAGCATTTTTACCTTAGACACAGAACAAGCTCTAATGTAGCCAGATAAGTAGCTTCACCCGAGAATACCCTGTTCTGCATCTCGCTCATCCAGCTGTTTAGCTGGATAAACAGCCAGCTAAATGGTGGCTGTTGAGGGCACCCAATAATCAGACAGTACCACTTAGCTGGCTAAGCTGGAACTGAATCAGGTAAGTGGTGCAAAATATTGACCTCTATATGTAAAAGAAAATATTGTAGTTTGATATGCTGTTGTAAATTTGCCTCAAGCGTTTTGTTTTTAATTGGAGGTGGTTTTAAATAAAAGTTGTTGATGAAGATGATGTTAACTCTCTCAGGCCTATTTACTAAACTACATTTCAGACATCACAAGCATTAATGTACATTAACTCTTTCACTGATAAGAACATGGCATGCCTGCAAAACAGGTTAAATTAAAAAATATGCAGTAAAAGTGTTAAAATAGAGTTAATGCATGTTAAAAGCATTATTGTCATTTAGTAAACACGATTTTGCTATAGTACAGCAGTAACAACTCTTTCCGTGCTAAAATTCCAGTGAGCTCAGTATCATGAAAAATCATGCAATGAGCTCATTATATAAGACACGTTAATGCTGCCGATGAACAAAAGTTAACCCAGCTCAAGAGCTGTGGTTGACTTTCCCTGGCCAAGGATCAGAACATTAATGGTATAACTTCTGCATGTGCCCCCCGTGCAAAACCACCACAACCTGAACATTTTCAAAGCAGCTAGTTAAGCAATGGAGCCATAGCCTAATAGTGAAAGGAGCAGCCTATGAACCATTGAAGTTAGGGTTCAAATCCTGTTGATTTTAAGTAAACCATTTTACTAACCATTTCCTCTAGTATCAAGGTAGCTGCATCATTTATTTCTTTATAAATAAACATTTGATGTTCTGCCTTTATCAAGCTGGTCTCAAGGCAAATCACAATCAGGTACTTATCATGAGGTAAACAGCATTCATTATGTGATAAATACCTTAACACAGCAATAACATTTCAAATATTGTGTGTTATCTCTTTTCCCCATCATGGAAGCCCAACAAAATGTGACTATGGTAAGGAGCTGATTGGTAGGCAAATCTAAGCCAATCAGCTCATTACTAGGTAATCTCATGCAAATGAAATAGCACAGCTTGGATCCAAAATCATGCTATTTGGAGGAAAATTGGTTGAAACTGTAGCTAACTTTTCCAAGGAGCATCCCACTTTTTTATTTTATTAATTTATTTATTCTTCTCATATTTTACAATTCTTCTAAAAGCAGTCCCTGGGAATATCATTTAAAGGGCCCAAGCACTCCAAACAATGCCCTTCCCTCAAGTATATTAAAACCCCTCTCCCACCACACTCCCATCCCTTGAGTGTAATAAATGTTTTCAAATTCAACAGATCCCAAGGAAAGCCTTTATCTTCTCCCTGCCCTTCCCCATTTTTGTGAAAAGAAATCCCAGAGCTTGAACCCCACCCCACCCGCCACTCTAGCCCACCCCACATCATCCCTAGGTATCTCTGGTTGTTAGGATTCCTCCCATAGCTGTGCCATGGGAGGCCTCTCACCTCCTCTGGAGGCCGCTCCGAAGCCAGGGCCTCGCCTGAGTAATCCTCCGGATCTTGCTCCACAGCTTGGGAGGCCTTCGATGTCAGCAGGGCCTACCTGAGGCCTACTCCACTGCAGCCTGGATGCTCTGGTGTGGGCCACGCCCTTCTCCTAAGGGGTGAGCCCGTGGCTCCTCTCCACTCTTGTAGGGCCAGAGAGGTGTGGACCATCTGGACTCCTCCCAGGCAGTTGCCTGCTCCTGGGGTATAAAAGCTCTTCTCCAGCACTCATGCATTGCCTTGCATTGGAGTTACTCGTCTCTGGATGTCTCCTCTTCCAGCGCTCGTTCTTTGTTCCAGCTGGGTGTCCGTTGTCTTGCATGTTCCTGATGTTTCCTGATGTCCTTGATGTTGGTTCCTGTTGTTCCTGTCCCAGTCCTCACTCCTGACTGCCGGTGTGCAGTACCTTGCCTCTCACTGCTGGTGTGCAGTATCTCGCTTTGACTGCCTGTGTGCAGTACCTTTCTCCTGACTGCCGGTGTGCAGCACCTTGCTTTGGACTGCCCGTGTGCAGAATTTTGTTCCTGATTCCTTGTCTTTAGTATCTCATTCCCTTCCTGCGCTGGTCCCGCTCCCGCGGATGTAGGACAGGGTGGTCCGTGACTAGACCAGTGGTACTGGCTGTTTAGGGCGCCCTGAGGGACCGTGCTAATGTCTGAACCTTCCAAGTTCCTGAGTCTACGTCTACAGTCTATGGTTCCTGAGTCTTCGTCTTCTGTTCCTGAACCTCCATCTGCCCACACCCTGAGTCTGGCCTGCTGCCTTTTGCCATCCCAGCAGCAGGTCCGAAAGGGCCGGGAACGGTCGGAGGACTGTTCATTACCAACATTTCATAGTTGGTTCCAGAGGCCTGCAGGTCCAGCTGGGGGGTCGGGCCGTCTCTCGCTACCCACGCTGTCACACACTACACCTACCCTTGGCGCGGTCCTGATCCACCTGGGATTGTGCCAGGGGCCCAAGGGCACACTCCCTCTATGGCGGACCGCTCTCCCAGTGCTCCCCATAACAGAATGCAAGGCCTCTCAAGGCAGTCCGGAACATGACACTGGTAGTCCTAAGGAGCCTGGATCAGTCCCTACAATTCATCCAGGTGCCACAATTTTCAAAATGATGCCAGCCAGCTACTGTAATATTTTTGTCTCTATGGTCAAATTATGCAGCAGCAGGGCAGAGAGCGGGGAATTGTCTTTTTTTATTTTTTTGTTCGGTAATTTACTGAAAATATCTGATAATGTTTTAGATATTTGGGGTAAATTTATTTTCAGTTGGTTCTCTTTGAAACAAACTGAAAACAGACTTTTTGTTACAAAAAAAACAAAAAGAGTTTGTTTGAAGTGAATGTTCATCTCTAGTTTGGATGCAAAATGGAAGAGTGAGATGGGACAGGTTAGGACAAGTAAGATCCAATGAAGAAGTTTTGAGGAGCCATGTCATCATACCGCATGATTGAAGGAAGAGGGGCAGGGGCAGTGCAAGAAATAGATTGAGGATGTGACAATTGGAAGATCTGGCACATAGCAACTCCAAACCAGGAGAGGAACATCAGACTCCACAATCACTCCACTGTAGCTGGATGGCTATTCAACTTTCCTTCAGTCCAAGTATCAACTTGATCCATAGTTCCAACTCCATTTTCCTTTTCACTACTTTACCATTGACAAATCAGGCAATTCCAAGAGAACACCTGGCACCATTTTCTCCTCCTCTCTTGGAGCTAAAACAGGGTCTGCTCAGCTCTCTTCTACTCTGTCTGTGGGGTATTCACTGTGGAAAGGAGCAGGAGCTCTCCCAGTTTCTCCCATCCCACTGGTTTCAGTGCACAATGGCGCCAGATGGCTCTGAGACCAGCCTCTTTTCATTTTATGGTCTAATGCCTTATGATCTCAAAAATTGCAGGCCACATTATTTGAACCAGCTACTTCCTCAGGGAGCTAACTTGCATCTCGATGTTCTAGGCAATGCCTTAAAGGGCCAATCAGCTTAAAGTGACCAACCCTAAGTGTCTCAAAGATTCCAGGAGTCTCTAGAGACACTCTGTTCCACCCCCTGCTGTCCCTTGAGGCATCCATAGTCAGAAAAAATAACATTTTAAACTTACATAAGCATGATACATCCCCACCCCCACCTCAACCCCTTCTTCAAAAAATAACCTCTTGAATCTGTTCCCACCACTGTCGCCCACTCTCCCAACCCCTCTAGCTCACCAAAGTTGTTCTGGTAACTAGTGGTGGTCCAGAGCACTCTCTTGGTTCTGTTCGAGTTGTGGCAACTTTCCAAAACGGTATCCACCAACTGATATCTTACCTTTGCCCTAACATGTGATAAAAGCAAAGACAAGATGGCAGGCTAGCGCCATTTTGGAAAATGGCCATGATAGGTCTAGAGCCCAGGGGGACTCCGAGCCCACTATGCTACTAAGTCAACTTTGATAAGACAAGGGTGTGGGAGGGTGCGGGAAGGCACTAGTGGGATTTTTTTGAGCAAGGGGATGGCATGTGGGGTTGTGGGTAGGATCTATGCCACTACTTTTATATGTTTAAAATTTTATTTGTATGACTTTGGCCACCTCAAGAGATGGTGGAGGGGTGGGATAGGGGGTTTCCAGAGACCCTCTTGGATCTTTGGGACACTTGGAGGGGGTCACTTCTGGATAACTGATGGCAGCCCTACAGTTCAGGGCCTGCATCATGAGGTTTTTGCAGGGCTGTTATAAACTGCAGTATTTTACTGGTGGAGAAAGTACCATGGGGTCCGGTTTACTAAGCCGAGTTTCCAAGTACTGCAGCTTAATGAATCCCATGGTATTTTGTATTTTCCTCAATGGGGAAAATATTACAGCTTAGTACATAGGCCCTTGTATTTGTTTTCTTTCATAAATGTTTCTTTAATCCAAAGCAAATCTCCGTATATGTACATTTACCATTTTAAGAATCAAGATATTGATGCCATAAAAAGGCAGCTAAATTCCATAGAAAGTGATTTTTTATAAAGATTTATGATAGTAGATATTGCTGGAAGGAATACATTGAATTCATAATCATCTATATATACCCTTTTAGAGGGCAATTTTATTGTACGTGATAGAGTAAATTCTGTGTGTACCTTTTAACTTAGCTTTGAAAATTTCCACTTAAGTACCCAAATACGCTCACAGAATAATATGCATAAAGTTGTGCCTGCTCTTCAAAGGGTGTAAGTTATGTGGGTAAACTTATGTGCTTACTTTTTAAAATCCAAAAGTATACATGTACATTCCAAATGCATCCCCTCGAACACTTCTCTGCAGTCAGGGTAAAAGTACATCAGTAACCGGCTATATTATAATAGCCATTTATTGTGATTTTTGCATGTAAATGACTTTGAAAATTAAACCCTGATGGCTTGATTTTAAAAGTATTGCTTGCGCAAAAAATGGGCACATGCATATGTATGCGGGCCTCGCATGAGCAGCACGCATTTAAAGAAGCTGTGAAGTATGCACACACCTACCCGTGTGTGCATCAAGAAGAAGGGGGTGAAAAGGGGCTAGGGAATGGGCTGGGATTTGGTATTTTGGGGCAAGGCAAAGACTTACACATGTAAGGCCGCATTTTTAAAAAGCTGATCACGGCATGCGTTGGTTTGTTATCCGTGCAACTTTACTTTGAGATCTCCAGAAGCAGGTCTGGAGATTGTGAGCTTTAGAGCGTTTAGCATAGCATGAGGGTTCAGGGTCAAATGGGAGGCTTGCAGGGCGAAGAACCGGAGAGGTCTTGAATACATCAATATGAACCGGGCAAACTGGTGACCTACTTTGAAAAACTGATTTTCTTCCTCATGCGAACATCTTTTAAAATCCGCCTTCAGATGGGAGTAAAAGTCGCTAAAATCCTAGCCAAAACACGTGTGGGAGGGGTACTTGAAATGGCACATGCGTACGGGCGAGCACACTTACAATTTCAGCATCTCTCTGCTCAAGCGCCAATATACACGTTTTTGGGTGCATGCATGTTTCTTTTAAAATTACCCTTTCAGAGTGTAATTTTCAAAGGGATTTCTACAGGTAAAGTATCATTTTACCTGCAGAAATGTCCTTTTAAAATATTGTAAACAATAATATGCATCAGTGAACCCTACTACAAATAATCGGAGGTAAATCAATCAATACCAAATCATAACTCATACTCAATGAAATATTTTAAAATATTGTGCATTCTTTTATATGCATACGGGAGGGGCATTTTGGGGGGTAAAATATGGGCAGAGTTGAGACTTAGCCATATACTTTTTGATTTTAAAAGTGTGCTTGTATATTCTTTCAGCAAAACTGGGTGTACCAAATAGCACATGTAATTATGAATGTTTAGTTTTCTCAGGATAGTTTTCAAAGTGGACTTGGGCACATAAGTCCATTGAAAATTGCTGTAACTCGTGTGAATATTTGCCTGCTAACTTATTTGTGATTTTAGGACACATGGTTGTGTAGGGGGAGGACTAAGCCAGTTAGTGCTGAAAAATAAGTGGTGAACTATATATCAACCAACCTCGTTGCCTTGTGCAATAACTCTGCAACACACTACATAACAAGGTAACTGCTCGTTATGAGGACATTTGTGCGGGTGCCGACCCTGAAGCAGTCTTGTATTCTGACTGCTCCCCTTTGGTCGGCTCCCGTGTTTTATTCTTTATTATGTGTTCAAATCAGTTTTTTTCTTTTTTTGCTTTATACTAAAAAGTCCACTGCCCAATTCTCTCATCAGTTTACCCAAGTAGCAGACTGACCATTTACCTTCAATTTCTTAAATGCTTATGTTCACTTGCTACATAAGTTTTTTTACAGCTAGATCCGGTAGGGCTCAGGTCTGGTCTGCCAGCCCGACACGGTCCATGTTTCGGCGGTTGCCTGCTACAGGGGCTGCGGGAACTGGAATGGAACCGGGACTCCCTATGGACCTAAAAATACCACTTTTATTGTAACTTGATTAAATAACTCGTGCATAATTGTTTTAATATGTCGGTACCTCAATCTTGAGCTATAACTAATACTCACTGTTTTTCTTCGTGATCTCATTCCTGTGAGCGGCGCCTTCACTTCCAAATCCGGCATCTCTCTCTACACAGCTGTTTAATAAACCCTTTGACGTCAAACCGTGGGCCAATCACAATGTCTCCCTACGATCCTCAGTGGTAGCACCCTAGGGTGCTCTACTGCCATGGGGATGTGACGTCACCTATGGAGGAACTTCAAGTTTCTCATTTCATCAAAATCATCTAAGTCTGCATTATAGTGGTCGCATAGATGTAATATAGAGATTCAGGGGGGGTCTCTGCTACTTCGGAACTCCGTTATTTCTTGTATATATTTCTGGGTATTTTTTACTGCTCTTTCTAGTATTGTTCTCAATCTACTGTGGACCATACCCTTGTTTTTCCGCAACCTTACAGTCTATGTGATTTGTGGAATAAAGTTTATGTTGTCATATGCATCAAGGTAGCCTATTAGACATTCCAGGACGGAGGGTGTTCCGGTTTAAGGAATACTTCACATGTGATTCTATGAATGTTATTTATGCGTTATGGTGTCCATGTAACCTAGTGTACATTGGAAAAACCACACGAAAAATTAAGACAAGTGTCCAAGAACATTTGAGTAGATTACGGCACCAGACTGAAGGGGCACCGCTAGTTGACCACTGGCGGGAAAATGGGCACTCCATACAGGAATTCAAAGTGGCAGTCATCTTTCAAATCAAAAGGCATCCGAGGGGAGGGGACCTTAATTTGAAATTGGAACAGATGGAACAGCGGTTTATTCATACGTGGGGTACAGTTGCCCCCCAGGGACTAAATAAAGAAATAAATTGGTCCATTTTAGGGTGATGTAAATAATGGTCCAATTTAGGGTAATGTAAATAATGGTCCATTTTAGGGTGATGTAAATAATGGTCGTGAACGGACATTGGCGAAGACAAAAGTCGATAGTTCTATTATTGATCCCAGTGTTTCATCTAACATAGCAGAACGGGGGGTAGTCTCTTCTTTTGAGACTAATGTGACTCACCTATAAAAGGCTGGGGACAGTTAAAAGCAATATTGAAAAGAAAATGTTTTTTATCACATTATATAAACCTTTGATTGCATGTACAACCCCGGCCATAGGCAGATAAACTTTATTCCACAAATCACATAGACTGTAAGGTTGCGGAAAAACAAGGGTATGGTCCACAGTAGATTGAGAACGATACTAGAAAGAGCAGTAAAAAATACCCAGAAATATATACAAGAAATAACGGAGTTCCGAAGTAGCAGAGACCCCCCCTGAATCTCTATATTACATCTATGCGACCACTATAATGCAGACTTAGATGATTTTGACGAAATGAGAAACTTGAAGTTCCTCCATAGGTGACGTCACAGCCCCATGGCAGCAGAGCACCCTAGGGTGCTACCACTGAGGATCGTAGGGAGACATTGTGATTGGCCCACGGTTTGACGTCAAAGGTTTTATTAAACAGCTGTGTAGAGAGAGATGCCGGATTTGGAAGTGAAGGCGCCGCTCACAGGAATGAGATCACGAAGAAAAACAGTGAGTATTAGTTATAGCTCAAGAATGAGGTACCGACATATTAAAACAATTATGCACGAGTTCTTTAATCAAGTTACAATAAAAGTGGTATTTTTAGGTCCATAGGGAGTCCCGGTTCCATTCCAGTTCCCGCAGCCCCTGAAGCAGGCAACCGCCGAAACATGGACCGTGTCGGGCTGGCGGACCAGACCTGAGCCCTACCGGATCTAGCTGTAAAAAAACTTATGTAGCAAGTGCACATAAGCATTTAAGAAATTGAAGGTAAATGGTCGGTCTGCTACTCGGGTAAACTGATGAGAGAATTGGGCAGTGGACTTTTTAGTATAAAGCAAAAAAAGAAAAAAACTGATTTGAACACATAATAAAGAATAAAACCAAAGGGGAGCAGTCAGAATACAAGACTGCTTCAGGGTCGGCACCCGCACAAATGTCCTCATAACGAGCAGTTACCTTGTTATGTAGTGTGTTGCAGAAAAATAAGTGGTAGCAGGTTGGCTGGCTGACTAAATTACACATTTCTCCATGCCCAGGGACATCAGGATTAAATCTAGCCTGCTAGGTTGTAGCTCAAATGTGCTTAAACATGCCTAGCGATAGCAGCAGTTAAATTGCCTCTTAGTGACTTTCTAAATATTGACCCTACAAGGTCTCTTTTACCAATATTTTTCTCAGGTTTGCTAAATTTATGGGTGAGAATTATTTTCTAGACAGAAACTTCCATATGATTCTACAGTCCCACATGGCTTCCATATGATTCTACAGTCCCATATGGCTTCCATATGATTCCACAGTCCCATATGGCTAACAGTACTGATGTTTTGTGGACTTATTTGAAATTCTTGGATCTTATTGATTCTTGAAAGTTTTTGCATCCTAATGTGATATTATCCATTTTACTTCCACCCCATGCCATCTATTCTAGAATAGACAATTCATAACCAGAGAACAATGGACAAATTACTCAAAACCAAAACTGGAAATATAACATGGTCTAATCATGTCCCTACATATATAGGCCTTCGTAGTTTATTTTAACAATAGGGTTGAATTTTAGAGGCTAGATGATTAATTGCTATCTGATACAATGAATTAAATTACTGACATATTTAAAGAATATTTTTACAGAAATGACAATAGAGAATTTTCACAATACATAATCTGGGGTGTTTTTAAAGTTATTTCCAAGGGAATCTTAATAAGTAATGGCATACGACTCAAAAAATCTACTATAGATTCTATCAAAATCTAACTTCCAACATTAACAACGTAGAAGTACTAAGTTTAAATTCAACTAAAACTTTAAATTCAATAAATCCCTGGAGATGGATGGATTAATTGTGAAACGTTATAACTGTTCAAATATCAAGTATTTGATGGAGGCTATTATAGTGGTAAACTCACAAGAGGGTAAAAATGTAACAATCAACTCATATCACTTTGAATATAGATGTCAAAATCTTTTCCAAGATACTTATTACCAGACAAAACACCATTCTCTTAGAGTTGATTAGGAAATAATCAGTCATTCGGGGAGCAATACTAAAACTGTTCTCTTAGGTGCAAAGTCAATAAGTATTTTGTACCCTTAGACTTTGGACCTGGTTTTATTTATTTATATATTTTCATATTTATTTTTTTATTTTTATATTCTTCTATATTGCTCCATAGAATGGTTCTGGTCGGTGTGGTGTAGAATATTAAAAATTCAATACAGTCATTGAATACAAAATTTTCAATTATAAAATAAAACTGAAACTGTAACTTAAATATTGCATATAAAAAGGCTACATATTGCTACCTTCCCAGCCCAGCATAAAAACAAATAATTAAGGTGGAAAAAATACGTGTTTCACCTGTTTGCAAAAGGATAAATAATCCTTCTCTAACTGTACTTCATGTGGAATTAAATTCCAAATCTCTGGAGCAGCTACAGAAAAAAGGCTTTTCCGAATATAGGTTTTCTTTACCTCTTTAACTGTTGGAACCTGGAATAGACCTTCTGTAGCAGATTGGAGACTTCTGTCATTTTATCTATGCTGCCGGACAAGATGTTGTAAATACATTGCTCCTTCTCCATACACCACCTTAAACATCAAACAAAATAGTTTAAACTGCACCCTTGAACAGACTGGCAGCCAATGTAACTGTTTCAAAAATGGAGCTGCAGTCATTCTTCTAGGACATGAGTAAATTAATTTCACTGCCATATTTTGCATAACTTGAAGCTGCTGAATACTTTTTGCCAGTAGACCCACCAACAGCCCATTTCAGTAATCTAATATAGGTAACATCAAAGCTTGCACTACCAGTCTAAAAACTGCCTATGACAACATCCCTCAAATTCTCTTTATTAACCTCAATTTAAAATATGCCTTTCATCACATTTGAAATATGATACTCTAGTGACCATAAATCATCACAAAAACCTCTAAATTCCTAGCCTTATGAGCACTTACCAACTCCATATCCTCTAATTTATCCTTCAATAGGAAATTTGGGGAATCTCCCTCCACTAATATAAATCCATTCAGTTTTTCCTATATTCAGAACCAATTGGTTTCCATGAAACCACTGTGACAGCACTTCCAAGCTCTCATTAATTTTAACCGAAATTGCAATTGAATCCTCCCTGCTGGAACCACTAATTACCCATCATCTGCTTATAGAAATCCCTTAAAACTCAGTGACCTGCTGGCCAAGATGGCGCCTTGCTAGCAGGACGTGCAAGAGGTGAGCTCCCGAGCTGAAAGTTTTTTCCGCAAAAAAAAATGCCTAATACTAAAAGGAAAGCGAGAATCAGGGTAGAGACCCCGACAGCCCAGACTCTCGCTTCAACTCAGCTATCGATTGGGAACTTCTTCTTGCCAAGCGGCGTTAATACCCCGGGAGAAGCGGCCATTGTGAGCGCTGACGGTGAGCAAACGCCGACGCCACCAGGCCCAGACATCTCGTTGAGCCCCGGGGCTCCCTCTAAACCTTTGCCTCCCGGACTCATCACGCTCTCGGACTTGGGAACGGGAGTCAGGCCGGAGTTGCCAGGCTTACCAGACTCCTTCGAGGGAAGTCCGATGAGAGAGGAGGTGAGCCCAAAGAACGGAGGGGATGGACGCCCTCTGACTTCAACACCGGAGGAAGGCAAAGGACGTGCAGAGGCCTCAGGAGAGAGGCATGGAGTCTGCACGGAGAGAACAGTGAGTCAAAAATTATTTTCAAGCGTTTCACAAACGTCCAGCATTACTTTGGAAAATGTATGGGCAGTCCTTGTTGATTTAAAATCATCTATTGAGATAACAAATAAAACGCTGATAGAAATGCAGAATCGCGTTACCCAGATTGATCCGATATTATCAGCGCATAAAGAAAAGCACCAAGCCCTTGAAAATCGGGTGGAAATTGTTGAAAAAGCCCAGGTCGGGTTGATATACGGAGATAATGCAAACTCTAGGAAAATTGAGACACTGGAAAATCAAGCCAGATACAAAAATCTCAGGATATTAAACTTTCCTAGTATTAGATTGATATCCACTTACGAGATGTATAAAAAATATATATCAGAAGTTCTAATGTTAACCCCAACAGAAACACCAATAATGGAGAAGATTTTCTTTATAAGTCAAAGAAAAATGGAAAAGAAAGATCAAGAGGTGGAAATAGAAGAAAAACAGCAAGAAATGGAAAATATCACTGCATTTCTCGAACAGAGTATGACTGACCAAGTAGAACAACGGGGAACGTTATGTGTGAAATTCGCAAACATAGCTGATAGAGATAAAATATTGAGGTTATCTCTTAAAAATAGAGATAAAAAGTTTCTGGGCCAGAAAGTCTGGACATACCCTGACATAACCAAAACCACACAAATACGTAGGAAGAAATTTCTTTCAATGGGCCAAGAAGTGAAAACTCTTGGTGCTCAATTTATGGTTTACTACCCCAGTAAATGTGTGGTTAAATTCCAAAGTGAGAGGTTTGTGTTTTTAGAACCGCTTGAATTACGAAAGTTTATTGATGCAAAATTACCTAGTGCTTGCTGAGATCAGTTATAGGGTATAGTTTAAATACACTGCTTACCTGCTATTGTTTTAGTTAAAAAATGCTTTGAATTTGCTCAAACTACATCTTGGATCTCCTATTACTTTATAACGGGAGTTAGTTTATGGTTTGTTCCAAACTATATTATCTCTTTGGAAAAAGTTTGTATTATATATATTTCCTTGGTTAAAGAGTATAGTATAGTGTATGAATGGAAAATTTCCTGTATTATTATTTTTACCCAATCTGTGACATGCGGTATTGCTGTCTTGTATTTTGAAATGCATAATAAAATAAATAAATAATAATAAAAAAAAAACTCAGTGACCTATAGATAGCCCCACTGGACACATTGCAATTGGTGGTCCATGAGCCTATCTTGTGGACCACTGCACTTACCTCTAGCCCTAAACCCAATGGGGAGAACACCGATGCAGGGAAAGACCCCCAAAAGGTTGCACATTAGGCTGCCATGCTTGAATTGCCTCTGCTCCCTGTGATGCTGGCCCTTGCATGCTGCGCCATTCCTAGGCACGTGTGCACAACACTCTGCCAGATGTAAAGGGAATTGGCGGGAAAGTCTCTGTGGCCCCTATGGATGACATCATCAATGCTGCACCATAAAAGGGCAGTTCCACTGCATGAAAACACCTCAGCAATAGGTCCACTACTGCGAAGTAGAGCAAGTTGCCTCAGCCTTTCTGCCTGAGTTCCTGGTCTTTGTTCCTGTGTTTCTGGTCTTCATCTTTTCAGTTCCTGGTCCTTGTTCCTCAGTTCTTGGTCTTGATCTTTGTCCTGTGGTCAGTCTTCAGCTCTTCATCTTGTGGTTAGTCTTCAGTTATTTAGTGTCTTCCGTTTCCTGCCTGCCCTCCTGGGATGCTCCTCAGCCTCCTGCCTGCCTACCTGTCCTGTCTTTCTTTGGACAGACCTCTGGTTATGACTTCTGCCTGTTGAAACTTGACTACACTTGAATTCAGCCTGCCACTGACCACTGCCTGACTCACGACTATGCTTGAACTCCACCTGACACTGACCACTACCTGACCATGACCAAATGCTACCTGCCTTGACCACTGCCTGTCTTTGGTTATGCCTGAACCTCACCTACCCTGGACCCTGGCCAATGACCCAACCATTTCCACGGATACCAGCATGTCAGCAGAGGCCCCCGCCTAAGACCTGCTGGCTCCGGCATCCAAGGGATCAACCAAAGGGGAATGAGGGCTGGTATAGGTGAAGTTCCAGTTGAGTCTCTGCCACAACTAGCTCTGCCAGCCAATGGTGGGGACCTGCAGGGTTCCTCCTTGCAGGTAGCACTAACTCCACCTTGGTCCAAGGTTCCGCACCTACAAAATCACATAAATAATTTGAATAACAAAGGAGGCAGAGGGGAACCCTGAGGGACCCCACAATCCAAAGAAAAATCTACCAAGATCTTTCCATGTACCAGTACTTCTGTTCTCCCCTTCAGAAAGGAGTTCAACCAAGCTAGCACCTGACCCACCAATCCCACTTCTTGACATCTTTCCAACAAAAGATCATGATTAATTAGATCAAACACATAAGACAAATCTAAAAGAGTCAGAAAAATTGATTCTGACCCCATCTCTGCAATGCAATGCAAAACTTCTTCCTGAACAGCCACCAATGCCATCTCTGTGCTATAACTCATCAAAAACCATAGTGGCATTCATCCAAACCTTTTACTTCCTCCAAATAGGAGGTCAATTGAGAGCATACAACTCTCTCAATAACTTTAACAAGTAGTGGATTATTAGCTACAGGCCTATAACTAGCACAACTCTCCTTATTCACTAAATACTTCCTAAACAATGGTGTAATGCTTCAACCTATCTGTTAAGCAACCAATCTCAAGAGAACTATTTACAATGTGTTGCAACATTTGATCAAATTAAGAGGTAAAGATTCCAGCAAAAAAGGAGGGCAAGGATCTAATAAACATTGTGATAACTTTCCCAAAGTTAAAAACCCTTGAAGTTCCTGCTGTCCTATGGGAAATAACTCCTCTAAATCCCAAGGCTCTCCCTTCAACAACTCAGAATTATCCTGAACCCATTTATCCATTTTCTCTTGCCAAGCACCATATAACAAAGAATTACGTCCATCTTGCACCTTCTTAAGCCAAAAATCAACTATTACCACTCAAAGTTTCAGTGATAACCAATCCCAAAATCCTATTTATTCCTAAAGAAGAATATACCAGCTTAAAAATGTCTTTAGGTTTATTTTCAGCTGGCAATATCTTATTTACCAGATGGTATTTATTGGCCTCCTTCTGACAAACTAGCCTATTATCCCATCCATGAACTTTAACCAGTTTTGGGGCAGATTTTCAAAGCCCTACATGCGTAAATCCATAGGATTTACGCACGTAAAGCCCTGGGACGCATCTAAGTCCTGGGGCTTCAAAAAAGGGGCGGGGAGGGGCCCTGGGTGGGGTGGGCAGGGCCAAAGGCCTCCGGCACAGCAGCCATTTGCCGCTGGGTTGGAGGATCGTGTGCCGGCAGGCTGCTGGCACTCACAACTTGCACCTGCCCAGAGCAGGTGCAAAAGGTAAAACAAAGGTTGGGGGGGGTTTAGGATAGGGCTAAGAGGCGAGAGGGTTAGAGGAAGGGGAAGGGAGGTTAGGTTTGGGGGTTCGGAGTGGCCTGGGAGGGAACGAGGGAAGACCGCGGCCGTCGGTGCATGCAAGATGCACTAGTGTGCACCCCCTTGCTTACGACGACCCCCGATTTTATAACATGCGTGCACCTGCGCATGCATGTTATAAAATCAGGCATCCATGTGTGCATGCCGGGTAGTGTGCGCACATGGACGCCTGCACGTAGGTATTAAATTCTACCCCTTTTTATCTCATTTTCTCACCACTCTTCTATGAGTACATAACTCAGGTGAGAACAATGGATTAGTTGCCTTCTTTCTCCTATTTTGCCCCTTTCAAGAGCAACCTTATTCAGAGAAGCTGTAATTGAAGAATACCACTGCTCATTAATTCTACAACAACAGTAGTCCCATTATCAAATGGTAGATTATTCCAGTCTGAATAAAATGATTCCAAACTTTTTTTCACTTCTTCCACTTTCACCAAAGCTAATTTCCCCCACCTTACAGAAGAAAAATAAATCAATTTATTAAGTGACCAAATAACCTCTCTGGTCCCATTTACTCTCCTTAGACCTCCTCCCCCCAAAAAAAAAAAATCTAACACATGAATCTAACACATGACCCTTATTATGTGTCAGATTTGAATTAGTTGGTTCAAATCCAAATCCTCGATAGTTGACCCATAGCTTTGAGCCAACTTACACCTTAAATCCTCCACATGAAGATTAAAGTCACCTACTACAATTAATTTAGAAAAACTAACTGCAACTTCCCCTATGAGCTCTACCAAATCATCAATTTTGCTCCCCCAAATCCTGGAGGGGAATAGATCACCAATATCCCTAGCTTTTCTTTCCCCCAATTTCAATCAATAAACAAACACAATCTAAATCAGACCATGTGTTAATCTGAACTACACTCCAAACCAACATATATAATTGCTATCCCCTCCCCTCACTCCTAGCAATAAGCCAACATGAACTTCACTCAACCAAGATTCAGATTAAAAAAATAAAATTTACTCCTTCCTCTAATAGTAAATCATGCATATGTAACAACTTATTGCACACTGATCTAACATTAAGAAACCACAGTTTACCATAATTCCCTAATTTCCCTCACCTTCCTTCATAACCAGTGTCAGTGTAACTCATCGTTCCCTCTTCATCTTCCCCTCCAGAAGCTTAAATCCCTCCTCATAATGTCTTCTCAGACTTACCACATAAATTGATGACAAACCCGCACACATAGATTAAATAAAACACAATAAAAACCCAACTAACTCTCAAATCTCCCAAAAGTTTCCTAAAGGGTTTCATTAAGGGGCATTTCCCTTTAGCATACCATAGCGGTATGCCATTACGCAGCAGCTCAGCTTGTAATATGGAGCCTCCTCTGAATGGGAAGGGACAGAGAGCATGGCGTCAAGGCTGAGGGAGGGGCCAAAGCCCAGGTCTTTCTGGCCTTGTCCCTCGTCCAGCTATTTAGCACACAGTGGCTGTGAGATGGTGATTCTCTTCTCCCCTCAGTCAGTAGGAAGGGATGGTAAGTAGTGGCAGCTCAGCATGAAATATGGAACCTCCCCTGAACAGGAAGAGACAGAAAGCATGGCATCATGATAGAGGAAGGAGCCAAAGGCTAGGTTTTTCTGTCCTTGTCCTAGGCTTAGCTGTTCAGCTCGCAGTGACTGCAAGATGGTAAGAGTCCAGCAGCAACCCTCCTCTCCCCTCAGAAGGCAGGAAATAATATATTGGTAAGTAGAGGCAGCACAGCATGAAATATGGAACCTCCCCTGAACAGGAAGAGACAGAAAGCATGCATCATGATAGAGGAAGGAGTCAAAGGCCAGGTCTTTCTGACCTTGTCCCGGGCCCAGCTGTTTACCCCTCAGTGGCTGGGAAGAGTTCAACATCTACACTCCTCTCCCCTCAGTCGGTAAGAAATCTATGGTGACAAAGGGAAAATGTGTACGCCATGTAGACAAAGCACCCATACACTTATGATCCTGCTGTTTCTGTGAATACAATGTCTATGGAAATTAGCATATATACATTTGAAAATACACTCTATCGGGGTAATTTTCAAAGGAAAATGTAAATGTAACATACTATCATAGCAATTTTCAAAAGCCATTTACCCATATTAAGTGCACTTTTACCCAGGGAACGGGGAAAGGCAGAGCGGCTCGACGCACGCAAGGTGCATAATTGTGGACCCCCTTGCGTGTGCCGACCCCTGATTTTATAACTTGCATGTGCCTGCGCACAAGTTATAAAATCTGGTGTACATGGACGTGCGCCAGGTAGCGCGCGCACATGTACGCCACGCGCGGTCCTTTAAAAATCTACCCCTTAGTGAATAGGATGCTATTTATTGTGCATGCTAAACTGGTCTAATGAGCATGATAACTGTTAGCAATCTTTAGTGAATCATCCCCATACTCTATGAAGTAGCAAAAGGATCTTCAGTCTCATTCAGTGACAGATATTTGCTGAGAGCCCAACAAAAAGTGTATATTTGTATGCTATATGCTGAGAATGCATATAAAGATAATTTTATAATGGAATATGATCCCTATAAGACTAGCTTTAGTATTTAAAAGTCCATCTCTTGGATGAATTATGGAAAAAGGTACTCACTAATCCATATGATGGTCCTGCTCATTAATCCAGTCTTTCACTGATCAAACCAACATATTAACTCTGATTTCCCTCTGGCTCCAGAAACTTTATTTCAGGGTAAACATGTTGAAAGACTTACACTATGAGTCATAAACTAGTGATTCACCTTCTTGTAGCCACAAGATTAGTAATAGCTGCTGACTAGAAACAAGCTCACTTTCCAGTGCTGGAAGCCTAGTATAAGAATATGTAAGAAATACAAGCTATCTAATATATGACAAGATAAAGAAATCTCTTACATTCAGTACTGTGTGGCTATATTTCCTGGACTTTGTTGAGAGAAATGCAAAATTGACAAAGAAAGGCTGCCTGTCTGAATCACTTTCACTCATATTAAAGTTATCCAATTCTTATACAATGAGATTCATATTCCTGAACTTAGATTCTGTTTCTAAGGCTGTCCAGACATAGCTCCAACATGGTAAGGATGACCTACATTTGTCTATGGCAGGAAAGAGGATACTAAGTGAAAAATTCATATTCTATATTATTTAAACTAGAGAGCAAGGGTGCCAGGAGGTGGCCAGTGAAATTGGTATATCACTTCCAAGCAAACGCAGGAAGAGGGAAGAGAAAGTAATAAAATCAATCAGTTCAAAAATGCAGCAAAGGTGACTAGAAAGAACAGCTGCAATGCTATGATCACAAATGCTCGTACTCTGGGCAATAAAATTCCAGACATACAGGCCCTAATGATGGAGGCAGACTTGGACATTGCTGCTGTTATGGAGACATGGCTAATTGATTCTCATGATTGGGATATGGCCATACCAGGCTATAACTTGTTAAGGAAAGACAGAGGCTAGAAAAGGGCAAGGAGAAGCACTTTAGGGTAAAAACAATATCAAGCAATTGAACTGCAAGAATATGGGGTTGAGAAGAAGCATTATGGACTGACTCAAACAGAAGAACTGGACAGAGAGCTGATCAGACACCCAAAAGTTGGAAAAGAAGTGTTGCACATTGGAGATTATAATCTTCTGTATGTGTAGTGGAGTATCCCTTCTGCTGAATCTACAAGAAGTAGAGAGATGGTGGATGCCCTTCAAGGAGCTCTGCTCAAACAAATGGTAATGGAACCCATGAGGGAGGGTATGGTACTTGATCTACTGCTCACTAATTGTGACAATGTTCAAGTAGTTGGGATATGCAGAAGAAAAAAAAATTGTTTTGGTTCATTTATTCGTTTCTTTGGGACCCTAATTCATTTCATTAGTTTCAAAGCAAAAAAAAAAATGCATTTATTAGTTTGATTCGTTTTTCATTTGCCATTAAAGTTAATGGGGGAAGTGTTGCAGCCTATTTTTGGCTGCAGAATTGGGGTTTTCTTATCAATTCGGATGAAACATCTGGGGAGCAATCATCAGAAGGGGAAAAGAGCTCCAAGGTACTTAGACTGTGGCAAAGTGTCATTAAAGTGGCATGAATAGCCTAAGGTACAGTAAAGGGGCAAAGGGTTACCAGGAGAGGCAAGAGTGCTTCAACAGAGGTGCAAAGCAGCAGCGAGAGTGTCGAAAACACCCCACAGCTTCAAAAGAGGTCACCAATAATAGTTGCATTAACCCTCGAAGGCAGCATGAGAGGCAAAGTAGCACGACAAATGGCATCAACATCCTATAGCACAATGAAGGGGGAAGCAAGCAGAAAGGGGGAAGCAAGCAGAAAGTGTGTCAGAAAAACCCCACAGACAGACAGACACAGTGCATGAGGTCAGGCCCTTGTAGTGACATAAGGGGCGAGACAGACGGGCACAGCGAATGAAGTCAGGCCCTTGTTGTGACATAAAGGGCGAGACAGACGGGCACAGCGGATGAGGTCAGGCCCTTGTAGTGACATAAGGGGCGAGACAGACGGGCACAGCGAATGAAGTCAGGCCCTTGTAGTGACATAAAGGGCGAGACGGACGGGCACAGCGGATGAGGTCAGGCCCTTGTAGTTTATTTATTTATTTATTTGCTCTTTTATACCGACATTCGTTGGCGTACATCACATCGGTTCACATAACAACAATTGGAATAGTATGACGAGGGTCGTACTATTTTACATTTAACAAAAACTGGTTGGAATTGAGTATACAATGTAACAAAAATTTGCATTTAACAATAACTGGTTGGAACTAAGTATACAATGTAATAAAAATTTAGGGAACGAGCTTTAAATAATCGAGTGGCGGAGAGTCTTGAGGGGCACATGTATCAGTATAAACATTTGAGCAGGGGAGAAGGAGGGTGTTAAAAGGGGGGGGTGGGTTAGGTGGGGTGGTGGTAGGCGTTTAGGAATAACCAGGTTTTTAATTTCTTTTTGAAAGAGTGGAGGGAGGGTTCCAGTCTGAGTTGGGGGGGAAGCTTGGAAGTGTGGGGCCCGCTACAGAGAAGGTGCGTTGTCTGGTGGAGGAGAGTTGTGCTAGTTTGGGGGGAGGGATGATAAGAAGGCCTGAGTTTTGAGATCGCAGATTTTTCTGGCTGTTGAGTAGTTGGGGAGGGTCGTTTGTCCACTTGATGTTTTGGTTGCTGATGGTTTTATGAAGTAAGGTGAGTATTTTATATTGTGACCGGTGGGGTATGGGGAGCCAGGTCTCACCCCTTAGTGACATAAGGGGTGAGACAAATAGGTACAACAATGAGGTCAGGCCCCTGTTGTGACATAGTTCTTATGGCCTGGATTGGCCACTGTTGGAAACAGGATGCTGGGCTTGATGGACCCTTGGTCTGACCCAGTATGGCATGTTCTTATGTACTTATAAGAGGTGAGACAGACAGGCATAGCAATTAGGTCAGGCCCTTGTAGTGACTTAAGGGCGAGACAGACAGGCACAGCAAATGAGGTCAGGCCCCTGTGGTGTTGATAGGGGCAAGACAAGGAAGCAGAGTAAATGAAGTCAGGTCCATGTGCTGATATATCTGGAGCATATGAGGCAGGCAGAGATGCAGCAAAGGCTTTAAAGTGCTTTTATTCATCTTGCCATTCACGGGAAAATCTGGAAACCCAAGCAAATGCATGTTTATTTTCAAAAATACAAACTTTTCCATCAACTGTGGTGCCAGTCTTAAGCAATGAGGGCTCATGATAACCCCTGTCATTGAAAAGACACATTCACTGGGCACACTGGTTGGTGAACAGGATAGATATCACTGAGCCACTTTGGCTAGGTGTGGCCAGATAGTGGACTTGTGTGCCCAATATGCCAGCACATCTGTCTCCATGTCCTCAGTAGGCTCTGTGAGATACCGTGTCACTGACATTTGTGCTGGTTTCTCCTTTGCTTGTGTGGGCGGTGAGTCCTTCTTGTTAGCTGCTTTCACTTTAGCCTGTGCCAGAAGAGATGATTTTTTATGGGCAACATGGCTTTGGGTACTGAAGTGGAGGAGGAAGTGCTGTCGCTGACAGAGTACTGTTCCTGCATGGGCTTGCAGTACCCTCTGAAGTAACCGCTGATTCCTCCTCTGCTTCATGCCTAATCTGTCTCTGCCTATGGCGCTACAGTTCACCTTTTCTATCAGCATGTTCTTCACAAATGTGAGACAGTCAGACTGTAGGGTGAGTTTCCCTTTCAAACGGGGAACACAGACTGTGGCGAGCATGAATGTGTCGTGTTTTGTTAAAGGTCCTAATCTCTCTTGCACCTGCTTCTGAAAATAGTCCAGACAACGCAGCACCTCTGCTGTCATTCCCTCTTCCTGATTAAAGCCCTCTAATTTTTCCTCCAGAAAATTAACTATAGGAATGATGTCACCCAAGGTGGCACTTCTGGAACTCAGCTCCTCCGTGGCATCCTTGAAGGCCTTCAGGATTTTTAACCAGCTGAATCATGACTACCCAATCATGATGCCCTAAGGGACTATGCACACCTATCTTCATTTCCAGAGAAAGATCATAAAGGGGTGTCTGCTAGGGATGTGAATCATTTTTGAACGATTAAAATTATCTGACGATAATTTTAATCGTCCAAAATCGTTAGAGTGCACGATACAATACAAATGCCCCCGATTTATCGTCAGGGGCATTTGTATTGTATCGTTAAATAGGGCGCGGGAAAACCGGCACACCAAAACAACCCTAAAACCCACCCCAAACCTTTAAAACAAATCCCCCACCCTCCCGAACCCCCCAAAATGTTTTAAATTACCTGAGGTCCAGTGGGGGGGTCCCGACGCGATCTCCAGCTCTCTGGCCACGGCTGCGTCCGTCGACCGTATGACATAGTGAGGGTAAAGGTAGCGCCGGCGCCATTTTGAAGATTGGCAATACGGCCCGCTTGCAGGAGGTCGCTCCCGGACCCCCGCTGGACTTTTGGCAAGTCTTGTGGTGGTCAGGAGGCCCCCCCAAGCTGGCCAAAAGTCCCTGGAGGTCCAGCGGGGGTCCAGGGATGATCTGCACGCGTGACGTCGGGAGCCAGGAACCAAAATGGCGCCGGCGCTACCTTTGCCCTGTCACATGATAAGGGCAAAGGGTCACCGGCGCCATTTCTCAACGCAGCCGTGACCAGAGAGCTGGAGATCGCATCGGGACCCCCCCCACTGGACCCCAGGTAATTTAAAACATTTTGGGGGGGGTCCAGGAGGGTGGGGGATTTGTTTTAAAGGTTCGGGGTGGGTTTTAGGGTTTTTTTGGTGTGTCAGTTTTCTCACCCTCCCCCGATTTATGATTTTTAACGATTTAAAAAAAAAAAAAAAAAAAAACCACCACGATCAGATTTCCCTCCCCCCCAAGCCAAAATCGATCGTTAAGACGATCGATCACACGATTCACACCCCTAGTGTCTGCTGCTACACTAACCTCTGCAGCATCATATAGATGGAATTCCACCAGGTGCCAATGTCTTGAATGAGACGCTTGTGAAGCATTCCCAAATCAGTCTGCTTTTGCCAGAGAACCTGCCCCACCTTCACACTTCTGTGGAAGTACCCTGCTACTTTCCTGCATTTCTGTATTAACTCCTGCAGGTATTCATTGTCTTGGTGCTTGGACTCCAACCCCAGAGCTGACTTCACTACCAGGTGCAGAGTATGTGCAAAATATTGGATGTTCTGAAAGCCCCCTTCAAATATTGCCTTTACCATGTTTGCACCATTGTCTGTGACAAAGAACCCTGCCTGAAGATTCTTGGCTCTCTGGTGTAGCTGCCAGCCCTCCAGCATGTCTCTGATGCATGATAGCATATTGGCCGAGGTACGGGCCTCGTTCATCAAGTGGGTGTGCAGTAAAGCCCACCTGCACCCTGATACTTGGTCACTGATAGAGCTGCTGCCTGCCCCTGCCTCAACCAGGTCCCACCAGTGTGCTGTCAGGCAGAGGTAAGAATGTGAAACATCCATGGTGGTCCAGACATCGCAGGTGAAATGCACACTCCCCTCTGCCTTGGCTAGCAATGTCTGGATGCGACTGCGACACTGGTTGTACAGGCTGGGGATGACCCAGAACTCTGCTTCACCTGACTATGCTACGGCCTATCTTCAGACCCAGACCTCTGCTTGTCTGACTACGTATTGCCTATCTCCAGATCCTGACCATCACTTCATCTGACTACGCTATTGACTATCTCCGTGATCAGACCTCAGCTTTGCTTGACTATGCTCTTGATTATCTCCATGATCAGACCTTAGCCTTGCTTGCCACTACCACTGGATCGCTGCCAGCTCTGACTCAAGCTTGCCATTGGATGCCTCTTCTGCCTACTCCCTGGACATGGATTCATCAGGCTTCGGCCTACCTTTGCTCGAGTGCCCTCTGTCTGCCTTTGTTTCTTTGGCGCCTGAGTTTCCAGGACATTATCCAGTCCATAATAGGACTGCACCATCTCTCACCTGCTGTCTTTGGGCTGAACCAACTTCTCCTGCAACACTACACAGAGGCCCACCTAAGTCCTGCCGGCCCCGGCACACAAAGGCTCAACCCGCGGGGAATGAGAGCTGGTATAGATGAAGCTCCAGCGGCCTCTGCCTACCAGCCCACTCCACCTGCCGACGGTGGGGTCCTTACCTACGGGTTGCGTCAACCCCATCTCGGCCCAAGGGTCCACCTCTGACCCAACACTGTGAACTCACTGTAATGCTGCTTGTAGTTGTACAATGCCAGACAGCCACTGCAACTCTCCCTCCCACACCACCCAAGCCCTGCCTGCAACCTACCCCAGGGGGGTAAGATCAGCAGCAAAATGCCACTGCTGGTAGCTTGTCACTCCTTTTCTCTTAGTGGGTAAGACAGAGAGACACTCTGAGTGCAGTAAAAAAAAGTGCAATAAAAAAAGCCTGGTTGCCTGGCACAGCATCAAAAAAGGATAAAAATCTTTTTCAGAAATTGAATAGCTCAGATTTTCAAGAATTGAATAGCTCAGATTTGAGACACTCTGAGAGAGCTCAATCCAGCAAACAACCTTCACAGATAGAAACTAAGAAGAAAGTGCACTGTGGTACACTTGCCCAAGGTAGAAAAAACACCAGGATTAGCATCAATAGGTCCACAGAGCAGTGATTGACTGAATTAGAAAAAGGCTTTGCTTTGATATGTTGGCATTCTGGTCTCCTTGCCAACCTGTCCAACCCACTCTAAGACAGGGCTGTGAGGTCACTTATGATTCGCAGGAAAGGGCTGGTTGCTATGGATACTCCCACATGACCTCCAATTGCAAAAGGCTGATAAGAAAGCACTGTGAACCAAATGAATGAAACTAATATGATATGTATCATTCGTGGGGGGTCATCATTTGTTTCACGGTCCCATGACTGAAACGAGTAGTTACCTATTCATTGCGGATGTCAAATTTGTTGTAAACGAATGCACATCTCTATCAAGTAGGGGCTGACCTGAGCATCAGTGATCATCAGACAGGATGGTTGAATATCACAAATAGGATACAGAGAAGTCACATGAAGACCCAAGTTTGGAATTTCACGAATACAGACTTTGTCAAAATGGAACTACCTGGAGAAAGAACTGTAAAACTGGGAGAAAATGGGAGAACTGGAACAACAGTGGGCCAAATTAAAAGGAGCTATTACAAAGGCAATAAATCTATATGTTAGAAAAGTAAACAACAGGAAAAAGAAATTGATCTGGTTCTCAAAGGAGGTGGCTGAAAAAATAAAGGCAAAAAGCACAGCGTTCAAGATGAAAATAGTGAAGGAATTCAAAGGGGTATGGGATAAACACTGTGGATCCCTAAATGCTAGAGGTTGAAAATAAATAGGAGTGCATGGTGGTAACTAGGGATGTGAATCATTTGTTGACGATTTAAAAAAATCGTCAGATATTTTTTAAATCGTCAAAAATCGTTAGAGTTGCGATACAATAGAAATTCCCCCGATTTATCATGAAGAATTGTAAATCGGTGGGGGGAGGGCGGGAAAACCAGCACATAAAAACAACCCCTAAACCCACCCCGACCTTTTAAAATGAATCCCCCACCCTCCCGAACCCCCCAAAATGTTTTAAATTACTGGTGGTCCAGTGGGGGGGTCCCAGCGCGATCTCCCACTCTCGGGCCATCGGCGCCATTTTGGCTGCCACTAATATAAATGGCACCGATGGCCCGATAAAAAAAAACCCACCTGACCCTTTAAAATGACCCCCTTAGCCTCCCCCACCCTCCCGACCCCCCCCCCAAAAACCTTTTAAAATTACCTGGTGGTCCAGTGGGGCACAGGGAGCAATCTCCCGCTCTCGGGCCTTCGGCTGCCACTAATAAAAATGGCGCCGATGGCCCTTTGCCCTTATCATGTGACAGGGTATCCGTGCCATTGGCCGGCCCCTGTCACACGGTAGAAGCACTGGATGGCCAGTGCCATCTTTAAAAATGGTGCCGGCCATTTTAAAGATGGTGGGCGCCATCTTTAAAGATGGCACCGGCCATCCAGTGCTCCTACCATGTGACAGGGGCCGGCCAATGGCACGGATACCTGTCACATGGTAAGGGCAAAGGGCCATCGGCGCCATTTTTATTATCGCAGCCGATGGCCCGAGAGCGGGAGATCGCTCCCCGTGCCCCCACTGGACCCCCAGGTAATTTAAAAACCTTTTTTGGGGGTTCGGGAGGGTACGGGAGGGTTTTTTTTATTATCGGATCGGGCGCAGCCGATAATCAAAAATCAAATCGGGCCGGGCGATAAAAATTTTAAGATTTGGATCGGAACCGGAACCAATCAGATTCCGTTTCCGATTCACATCTCTAGTGGTAACTGGGGATAACTTGCTGGTGTGGCAGTTGCTACCCTTAACAAATAAGCGTTGATACTGTTAATGCAACTCCATCATTGCTGTCTGCTTCAATGGCATCGGTTAAGGGAAATTGGATTCAGATGGCAACCAATGATGGTCCCGACTTTTACTATTTGGGGAACAAATAAACATGGGGTAACTTGCTGATGTAGCACTTACTACCCTTATTACTAAGCCTGATAATTTTGATGCATCTCCAACATTCGCTCTGCTTCCATGGCAATGGTTATGGGAAATTGGATTCAAACAGCAATCGAGGGCTGTAACGTTTACAATCTGGGAAACTGTTAAGCATAGGGTAACCTGCACAGTACAGCAGATACTGGCAAAAGCTTTCTGGGCAGACTGGGTATATCATTTGGTCCTTTTCTGCCATCATGTCTATGTTTCTATGTAAAGAATCCCAAAAAAGGGAATACAGGGATGAATATCTGTTAAAACTGAGAGAGATGAAGAAATAAATATGGAACGCAAAAGGTCTAATGGAAGAAAGGATTGGCAAAAAGGTAAAGCAAGGTGACAAAATCATTTTCAGACATATCAGAGAAAGAAGGGAGACTAGAAGTGGTATAGTGAAACTGAAAGATGAGGAACAATGTGTGAAAAGAGATATGAAGAAATGGCGGAAATATTGAACACATACTTCAGTGTTCACTAAAAAAGACCCGGGAGAAGAACCTTTGCTGGTTGAGAAGTTTGGTAAATGAAACTCCAATTACAGAACAGAATATATGGGAAGAACTAGGCAAACTGAAAGTGGACAAAGCCATGGGGCTGGATGAGGTACATCCCAGGATACTGAGGGAGCTCAGAGATGTGCTGATGGGTCCACTAAAGGACCTGTTTAATAGATCCCTGGAAAAGGGGGTGGTACTGCAAGATTGGAGAAGAGCAGCTATGGTCCTGCTTCACAATTGTGGGATCAGAGAGAAGGCTGGAAACTACAGTCCAGTTAACCTCACCTTGGTGGTGGGAAAATAATGGGAGATGCTACTGAAGGAAAGGATAGTCAACTATCTACAATCAGCTGGGTTACTAGATTTAAGGCAGCATGAATTCATCAGGGGAAGGTCCTGTCAGACAAATCTGATTGATTTTTTTGATTGGGTGATGAGAGAATTAATGAATGAAGAGCGCTCGATGTGATCTACTTGGATTTCAGCAAAGCTTTTGATACAGTCCCACATAGGAGACTTGAGAATGAAGTGAGAAGCTTGGGAGTGAGCGCCGAGGTGATGGCATGGATTACAAACTGGTTGACTGATAAGAGACAGCATGTAATGATAAATGGAACCTACTCTGAAGAGAAAACCTTGTTAAATCGAGTGCCATAGGGATCGGTATTAGGACCGGTTCTGTTTAATATCTTTCTGAGCAACATTGCAGAAGGGATAAAAAGTAAAGTTTGTCTATATGTGGATAATACTAAGATTTGCAACAGAATGGACACACCTGTTGCCTGAAGGAGTAGAGAGAATGAAAAGTGATTTAAGAAAGCTTGAAGAATGGCTGAAGATTTGACAGCTGGATTCAATGCCAAGAAGTGCAGAGACATGCATCTGGGGTGTGGTAATCCAAAAGAGCTGTATATGATGGGGATGTGAAAAGCTGATGTGCACAGAGCAGGAGAGGGATCTTGGGGTAACAGTGTCTGGTGATCTGAAGATAGTGAAATAATATAACAAGGTGATAGCTAAAGCCAGAAGAATGCTGGGCTGCATAGAGAGAGGACTAACTGGTAAGATAAACGAGGTGATAATGCCTTTGTACAAGTCCTTGTGAGGTCTCACCTGGAGTACTGTATTCACTTCTGGAGCTGATCTTAAAAAGGATAGAGACAGGATGGAGGTGATCCAGAGAAGGGTGACCATGATGGTGAAAGACAGGTTGGAGTTGTATCCTCCTTGTGACCTTGACTGTGGATCTATGGGCATAAACACAAGGAATGAGATTTCATACTGGATTGCCCCACAAATAAGCCTTGATACTATTAATGCAACTCCATCATTGCTCTCTGCTTCAATGGCAATGGTTAAGGGAAATTGGATTCAGACAACAACTAACGAGGGTCCCGACTTTTACTGTTTGGGAAACAAATAAGCATCAGAGCATGTGTCCAGGCCATCTGCCAGGGACTTATTTGTGTTGTGTGTTTGCATGGATGGGTAGGGGATGCATTAGGCATCTTCATGTATCCCTTTTGTTGCTTTCCCTTTGACCTACCCAGTTGTGATATTTGAGAGAGAATCCAGGATTCCCACAACTGCCATATCATTACCTCTACCTACTAGTCTTGCACCCACATGCTCAGCTGACCTGCTGACTTGATGGTAAATGCCATAGTTATCATCCATCTTGTAGTGACACTTGAGTCTTCCTGCTACCTTACTGGCTTCTATCATTTACGCTGTTTTCTGTGTAGTTCTTGAATACTGTGTGCAATTCTGGTCACCGCATCTCAAAAAGGATGCAACTGTACTGGGGAAAGTGCAGAGAAAGGTGACCAAAATGATAAGGGCATGGAATGGCTGCCCAATGAGGAAAAGCTAAAGAAGTTAGAGCTGTTCAGTTTGGAGAAGAGACGACTGAGCCAGGATATGATAGAAGTCTACAAAATAATGTAAATCAGTTATTTGCTCTCTCAGATAATAGGACCAGTGCTTAGCTAAGCTCTGGAATTCATTGCCAGAGGATGTGGTTACAGCAGTTAGTGGAACTGGGTTTAAAAAAGGTTTTGATATGTTCCTAGAGGAAAAATCCATAAACTGCTATTACGGAAATTAATAGGCAATAGTAGCTTGTGATTTATCTAATGTTTGGGTACTTGCCAGGTACTTATGACTGGATTGGCCACTGTTGGAAACAGAATACTGGGCTTGATGGACCCTTGGTCTGACCCAGTATAGCATATCTTATGTTCTAACTGATGCTTGGGCTTCAGTCCAGTCCAGGGCCCAGATCCAGGCACAACTATGTGATCAGGCCCAGAGGCTGGGTGCTGACACTGGGGCCTTGGCCCAGACTCAGGCGCAACACCCGAGCCTTGTCCTAGGCCAGGGCCCATGCCTAGGACCATGCTGTGGCCAGCCTAGAGGCTGGGTCCCAACACTGGGGTCCCCACCCAGATCTAGGCCCTGATGCTGTGGTCTCAGTCTGGAACCAAGAAAGACACTGCAGACTGTCTCAAAGGCTGGGTCATGATGCGAGGCCCTCAGCCTGACACCACAGTCCAGCCTGGAGCCTGGGTCTCAATGGCAGGGGCCTCACCCTGGAACAGGCCTGATGCTGAGGTTCAGCCTGGAGCCAAGTCCTGATGCCTGGGCATGAGCCTAGACTAGGGCCTGGACCCAGACCTGATGCCATGGTTCAGCCTGGAGGCTAGGTTCTGATACCTGGGCCTTAGTCCATTGTCAGGCCCAGACCCAGAGCCCAGGCCTCGGAGCTCCTTTTCTGTGTCTTCCTTCATCGTCTCTTCTTCTCCAACTGACGTCTTCCACTGGGGTCGTTGCACCGGAGTTAATTAACTCTAGTGCATTCTCCCCAGCAGAGGATGCCATTTTGATATACAAAAGCTAAGTCAACTGCCGCATATCAAAATGGCGTCCTTCCCTGGGGAGGTTGTGCTGGAATTAAAGCATAACCAACCCAGTAGACGAGGTCAGTTGGTGAAGAACAGCCGAAGAAAGAAGACATGAAAGAAGAGCTCCAGCACCTGGGCCTTGGCCTAACCCTTGGTTAAGGCCCAGGTGTTGGGACCCGGTCTCTGGGATGGACCCCAGCATTGGGCCTGGGTCTGGGCTGAGGCCACTTTGTTGGCCGGGATCCATGCCGAGGCACCTGCATCAGGACCTGGCCTCTGTGCATGTTACACCTTCTGTTAAGGTTAGTATCTTCCACTCCATGATTGTTTCCCCATGCCTTCTGTTAAAGATAATAACTGCAACTTGTACAGGTTACCCCCCCCCCCCCCCCCAATGCTCCCTTTTATCATTTCCAACAACTAGTAATTAGCAATCCCCAGTATATATCCTATGCCCTTTAAAGTCATTTACATATTTTGTCCTTACCACCTATTCTGGGAGGGCATTCCAGGCATCCACCAGCCTTTCCATGAAGAAATATTTTCTTTTATTTTTGTAATTAAGTCTTTATTAGAAGGTAAATGTTATCAACAATAAATCAGTGAAATCAACAAAAATATGACACAATTTCAAGCATGTTAGTCTGAACTCTTCAGCAAAACAATAAATCAGTAAATCAATAAATCAATTACACTGGCTGATGGCAAATGGAAATGCATCTTGTAAGCCCACGCTTTTCAAATTTAACCCCTCTCCCCAACCAATCTCCCCAAAAGATACTATCCCCCCCAACTATCCCATCCCCTCTACCTCCGTGACCACAATTATGTTTCTAACATTTAGTCTTCCACTATATATATGGTCTCCAGATTTTCTCAAAGCCAGCCAATCTATCATTTCATATGGCTGTTAATTTCCCATGTAGAAAATTCTCTCAATCCTAGAGGAAACATCTTCTAATGATAGTTATTTCTGCTTATGTCACCAATAGGCAATCTCACATCTTGTTGCTATGATAATTTGTACCATCAAATGTTGCTTGTTGTCATTCCCCACCTCAGATGGCATGTTTAGCAGACACATTTTGGGATCTTCAGGAATAGAGAACCCAAGCATATCCTGAATCAATCGCAATATCACATCCCACAGTTTACCCACCTCTGGACACTCCCACTATAGATGGAAAAAGGTTCCTACAGAACCACAGCCTTTCCAACACTTATCACTTGTGGAAGGGAACATTTTACTTAATCTAGCAGGAGTCAAATACCAACTGTATAACAATTTATATCTGTTTTCTTTCATTATGGATGAGACAGATCCCCTGCCCATAGCCAAAAAGCATTGTTCCCATTCAGTATTTTCTGAAATATCTCCCAAATCGGCCTTTCATGCTCGCTGATATTCCATTTTCATGTAAGGCTCCCCATTTAACAATGCATAGATTCTAGAGATAGGTTTTCTACTCTCGCTACATCACTTTTCTACGCTCGCTACATCACGGAAGCCTACAAAACGTGTTTTGCCCTTCTTCAATTCAGTGCCTATCTTTTCTGTACATAAATAATGGGCCAACTGGTTATAGGAGAAATGATCATTCTGTGACATTTGGTAGACCTGCTGCATCTTATCAAAAGACTTCAGACCCTGACCGTCCCATAGCTGCTCCATCCTAATTATCCCCTTCCTTTTCCTTCTTCTTATTTCCCTGGCCTCCAGACCCAGACTAACGTTTTTTATTGTACAGGAACGAAGTACGGTGATATACTCATCTATCTCCCACCAATCTCCTCCTCCGCTTTCCCCATATTTCCATAGTCAACCTAGAGAATGGTGATAGCCTCTTGACTAATAACTTCCCATCCTCCCATGCCCCAATCTCCAAGGAAGGATTGCTGTCTCAGCCTGAACAATATTTACCCAAGGTTTAAGTTCCACTTTCATATGCCAGTGCATTAAGGCACTCAGCTGAGCAGCTGCATAATACCACAGTAAATTAGGTACTCCAAGTACCCCTTTTGATTTCCCTTGATAAAGGACTTTGCCAGACACCGTTGGTGGCCTATGATTCCATATAAAACTAAGCAGCTTGCACTGTCAAAGCTTCAGAAGTCTATCTGGAACTCTCACTGGAAGTGTCTGAAAGAAATAACAAGAGTGCAGTACGATGTTCATCTTACTGATAGCCACCCATGAAAAATCCATCCTATCCTATCTATCCAAGTCCTTTTGTACCTCAGATACAAGGGGATCATAGTTCTACCCAAACAACTCCTCAACCTTCAGACCTATTTTGACCCCCAAATACTACACCCGTTTCTTGCCAATTTTAAAAGGAAGTTTACCACCAAGTTCCACAAATTGTCTATTGGCAACAGATATCTTCAAAATCTCTGTTTCGTATTCATTAACCTTAAATCCCAAGATCCCCCCAAATGTTCTCATTTCCCCTAATAGCTTCTCAAATGAAACTTCTGGATCAGTGACTATGAAAAGTAAATCATCAGCAAACAAAGAAAGTTTGTAGTGAATTTCCCGTCTTTATACCACTAATTTGTGGATTTTGTTTATTCCTCTCTGAGAAGTGCTCCAACGATAATGCAAACAGAAGAGGAGACAGCAGGCAGCCCTCTCTACTTCCTCTCTTTACCCCAAAGGAACCTGAATATCCACCACTGACCTTGATGCATGCCTGAGGTGTATCATACAACCTCTTAATCCAACCAATAAAGTTCTTTCTTAACTGTATTTTTTCTAACACACTAAAAAGGAATGGCTATGAACGCTATCAAAGGCTTTTTCCGTGTCAATCATTAGTAGCACCGCTCATATATTCCCTCATTGTGCTTTTCAGATTAATTCCAAGACCCGCCCCGCCTGATGTTGTCTGAAGCCAACCTCCCAGGGACAAAACCCGATTTGTCAGCATGAATAAGCAAAGGAGCCACCACACCCAACCTTACCGCTAACTAGGGGTGTGCATTCGTTTTGACCGCATATGTAAAACGCAACTTTTTTTTTTTTTTAACTTAAAAAAGTGATGAGGTGAAAACGATCGGATTTCCAACTTATTCAACATAGCTATGTTGAATACGTTGGAAATCGCGATTGTTGATCCTAAATAAAAATTTAAACCCCTCACCCTCCTTAATCCCCCCCCCAAGACTTACCAAAACTCCCTGGTGGTCCAGCGGAGAGTCAGGATGCCATTCCTGTATTCCTTTGCGAGGAGCACGTGACGTCGGCGTCACGTCGGAGTGACGCAGACGTCACGTGATTCCCCGCGCGTTCGCTCCGGGACCCTTGTTGGACACAACCGGAACTTGGGGGGGCCCCCCAAGCTGGCCAAAAGTTCCGGTTGTGTCCAACGAGGGTCCCGGAGTGAACGCGCGGGGAATCACATGACGTCCGCGTCACTCCGACGTGACGCCAACGTCACGTGCTCCTCGCAAAGGAATACAGGAATGGCGTCCTGACTCTCCGCTGGACCACCAGGGAGTTTTGGTAAGTCTTGTGGGGGGGATTAAGGAGGGTGAGGGGTTTAAATTTTTATTTAGGGAATCGGTGCACGTATGGACATAGACTCAACTTATGGAATTCTATATATGTCCATGTTGACCGAAATTGACCCCCCCTTTAGACTTATGGACTTATGAACATATTTTTGTCTGCACATCCCTACCGCTAACACCTTAGCTAAAATTTTTAAATCTTTATTAATCATTTAAATAAGTCTTTAAGAACCACAGAGCATGTAATCCCTACCCCTTTTGCTAAAATAGTTATCCCTGCCAAATTTGCATTAGAAGAGATAGTACCATCACTTCGCAGAGAGTTAAACATTTTAACCAATGGTTGTGTAAGAATGGAGTGAAATGTTTTATAGAACTTGGTGGTAAACCGATCCAACCCCAGTGATTTTCCAACTTTCAAATCCTTAATTAGCTGAAATACTTCAAATTCCAAAATGTCTTTATTAAGTCTCTCTTAAGTTCCCCAGATAAAATCGGAAGGTTTATGCCCTCTAGATACTTCTCGATACCCTGCATATCTATGTGTGCATCAGAGTCATATAACTCTTCATAAAACTGCATAAATCTTTTACTAATATATCCTGTGGTATACAGAAATTTACCCTTACCATCTATTATCTTGGCAATATGATTTTGAGTGGCCCTTTCTTTCAGCTTCCTTGCCAATACTCGCCCTGCATTATTGCCAAACTCAAAGTGCCGCTGCTTAATTAAATCCAATTGAAAAGCTATTTTAGCTATGTCCACTTTGAGCAATTCCTTTTTAGCTTCCTCTAGTTTCTGCAGCTTATGGCTCTCCAGGGACCTCTTTTGACCCAATTCAAGTTTGGCAATCTTTTGCATAAGCAGTATTCTTTTCCTCTCCCTCTCTTTTTTTGAGAAACGAAGCACACAAAATCACCTTACCCCCTAATCACCACTTTCAGGCACTCCCAGATAGTCCCAGACAAGAACTAATTTTACCATTGAAGTATAAATTCTCTCTCATATCCTCTATGTGAGAATCATTGAATATCTTCTCATCTAAAAGCCTATTGTTAAGATGCCAGTACTTTATACCCCATCCCTAAATTTTGTTTGCAGATACGCCCATACTGGGGCATGATCTAACCATGTGTTATTACCAAGATCAGCTTCTCCTATTTGGCCCACCAAGACTTTATCTATTAGAAAATAAATTAACTGTGAATATGACTTGTGAGTCTGAGAAAAATAAGTGAAGTTCAGAACCATAGGGTTCCACAATTTCCAAATGTCTACCAACCCACTGTCCACGATGAACTTTTTTAGAGATTGCCTGCTTTTCATTCCTCCAACCCCCTGTATTATCTAAATAAGATATTTTGTAATTTTAAAGTCACCCCCAATAATAAGATGCCCCTCTGCCCATGAGCTTAGAAATATTGTCTAGGAAAGTCCCTTGTTCTGAATTCAGAGCAAATATGTTAAGCATTGTATACATCTCATCATCTATCAGAACCTTAAGTGGAATATATTTTCCCTTGACATCCCTCAAAAAGGCTCATACATCCACTAGCAAGGACCGGAAGAATAGTATAACCACTCTGCAATATTTACTACCGCTAGTCACCAATGAAACATATTGTGAGAAAGCCTTGTCCCATATAGCAGCCACTCTTTGTACTTAGATAAGTATGTTTCCTGACAAAATATCACATTTGCTCTGAGTGCAGTCATTTCCTGGAAAAACAGTCTCCTTTAAACTGGAGAGTTCAGACCCTTCATGTTCATAGATTCAATTTTCAAGACCCCCCCCCCCCCCCCCGCCATTATATGTTATCTCCTCTCCCATCTATCATTATGCACCAAAACAATTCTCATAGCACTCCATCAGTCACACATACCCCCAAAAAAAATCCATCCACACTCCATTCTCCAGAAAGACCACCCTCTGTTCCACTACTCCTTTCTCTTCCTCCCCTCCTCCCTCATGCCCCTCCAAGATCTTGTCTACTGACCTTCCATGTGGAATAAAATCATCTTGTTAAGATACAACCCTTTCTTCCTCCTCCCAAATCATCCAACATATCAAAAACAAGAAAGATAAAATAAACCAATTCTCCTCCTGCCCCATATCTTTAAATAAACATCATTTTTTTAAAGAGCATTAAGCCCCTTCTAAGCTGGAGCCATACAGTTTATTATAAAATACCATAGTTCCATGCTGAGCCACACTTCTCAACTCATTGCCTCCTATGATGAAGCCAAGCTGCCTGATTGATGCCTCAACCTTCAGCCACCCTTTGCCCATGCACTGCCATCTTGGAGTTTCTCCATGCAACTTGTCACCTTCCTGACCCTTGCTGCTGCTCCATGTTGTTGGATCTCCAACTTATCCACATTCATTATAGCCCACTGCCTCCTGGACAGTTTTCACATGTGAAGTCACTCCACAGATCATAAATCTCAAACCAAAAGGGAATTGCCATCTATGCTTTATATTATTGCTGGAAGTTGGCTAATTATGTCACAAAATACCCTTCTCTTGTAAATAGTAGATAGCACCAGATCTTGATAGATCTCAATCCTATGTCCTTTCCATTTTAATGGGCCAGACTTCCTAGCAGTGTTTGCCACTCTTTTCTTCAGCAGAAAACTATGAGAGCAGGCAGTGATGTCTCATGGTTGGTTATTGCGTACCTAATCCAAGGATCTATGGGCCCTCTTCAATTTGATCATGGGCACCTCTCTATCCTTTCATCCAACCTTGTGTCTCCCACCAGTGAAATAAGTCAGAGGCCTGCTCAATCAATGTAGATTCCGACTTCTCAACCCAGCGCCCCAGGTCGGTAATGTTACTCCACATATCTTCCACCATTTCCATGGTTTCTCTTATGATTCCAGCCATGTTGTTTCGGAGATTACGGAATCAAGCCTGGAATTCCACTCACATTAGTGCACTGTCCACTGCTGAAATGTCCTGTGACATTTCCTCATTGGGCCCGATCACACGAGCTACCACAGCACTTATGGAGGAAAAGTGTTTCAGATCTACTCACTTTTTCTACAAAGCCATTGCAGCCTCTGTCTCTAGCTACACCAGCATGCTGGCTATCAGGGAAGTACTCTATGTGCTCGATTGAGATGTGCATTTGTCCCGGGTTGGGGAGCCCAAAATCCAAAGGAATTTTTCCCGAAATTTTGTGAAAAATTTGTTTCGGGGTTAGTGCACACTAACTCCCCGTTAGTGCATGCTAACGAAAATTTGTTAGCATGTGCTAACGGGAGTTAGTGCACACTAACGGGGATTTAGTACGAACTAACCACATTAGTGCACACTAAACCGAAATTTGTGTCTCCCCGAATTTTAAAGGCCCGAACTGCGGGAAATAGGAGATTTCCTGCGGCGGGCCAAAAACGAAGCCTGATCCACTAGGTTCAGGCTTCGCACATCCCTAGTGCTCAATGAATGGGGATTATGGCAGATTTGGGACAGAAGCCTCAAACCTATGCAGCCATCTCGCCCAATGACATCACTTCCCAGTCAAGAAATATTTTCTGATGTTGGTTCTGAGTCTTCCCCCTTATAATTTCATTTTCTGACCCCTAGTTCTACTGTTTCCTTGCCAACAGAAAAGGTTTGAAGTTTGTGCATCATTAATAATCTCTCCTATATGCCTCTCATCTAGGACATACATATTTAGATCCTTCAGCTTCTCCTCATAAGTCTTCCAATACAGACCCCTCATTATTTTGGTCACCTTTCTCTGGACTGCTTCCATCCTTTATCTCTTTTGAGATACAGTCTCCAGAACTGAACACAGTACTGTTGTAGATCTTAATATCATCTGCAAAAGACAAACTTTACCTACTATCCCTTCCGCAATGTCATTCACAAAAATATTAGGGGCGTGCATTCGTTTTCGATGTATTGGCAATCCGCAACGTATATGTCCCTATTCGTTGTATTCGTGGGGTCACGAACCGTATGGCGAACCCCCACAAATACAACGTATCTAACAAATAAACCCCCACCCTCCTGACCCCCCAAGACTTACCAAAGGTCCCTGGTGGTCCAGCGGGGGTCCTGGCATGATCTCCTGCACTTGAGCTGTCGGCTGCCGGTATTCAAAATGGCGCGATAGCCTTTGTCCTCACTATGTCACAGGGGCTACCGGTGCCATTGGTCGGCCCCTGTCACATGGTAGGAGCAATGGATGGCTGGCGCCATCTTGTGCATCCATTAGAGTATGATCTGTTTACCATTGCATACTATCTTCCATCAGTCAACCAGTTTGTATTCCATTCCACCATCTTGGTGTCCAATTCTAAGCTTCTCATTTTATTCACAAGCCTCCTATAGGAGACAGTATTGAAAGCTTTGTCAAAATCCAAGTTAATCACATTAAGTGTTCTTCCTTGATCAAATGCTCTTGTTACCCAATCAAAAAAGTCAATCCGATTTGTCTAATTGGGCCTTTCCCTGGTGAATCTTTGCTGCCTTGGGTCCAGCAACTCACCAGATTGTAGATAGTTAACTATCCTTTCCTTCAGCAGGGTCTCCATTAATTTCCCCACCATTGAGGAGAGGCTGACCGGCTTATAGTTTCCTGCCTCCTCTCTGCTACTGCTCTTGTGAAGCAGGATGACAACTACTTTTCTCCAGTCCTGCGGCATTACTCCCATTTTGAGGGATCTATTGAACAGATATTTTAGTGGACCTGCTAGAATGTCTTTGAGCTCCTTTAGTATCCTGGGATGTACCTCATTTGGCCTCATAGCTTTGTCCACTTTCAGTTTTCTTAGCTCCTCCAAGACATTCCTTCTGTAAATGGGGTTTCATCTACCCACACTCCCATCCATGGTCTTGTCAACCAGCAATGGTCCTTCTTCAGGGTCTTATTTTGTGAACACCAAACTGAAGTATTTGTTTAATATTTCTGCTATTTCTTTGTCTTTCTCCACACATTTCTCTTTTTCACCTTTCAGTTTCATTATACCAATTTGGACCTTCCTTCTTTCTCTTATGTATCTGATCAAATGTTTTGTCACCTTGCTTTACCTGTTTGGAAATCTTTTCTTTCACTTGACCTTTTGCTTTCCTGATTTCTTTCTTCATCTCCTTCAGCTTCACCAGATATTCTTCCCTGTGTTCCTCTGTTTGGGATCCTTTGTACTTCTCAAATTCTGTTTGTTTTGCTTTTTGCCTTTATTTTTTCATCTATCTCCTTTGAGATCCAGATTGGTTTCTTTATCCTTTGCTTATTTTGTGAACATATAGATTTTTTGCCTTTGTAAAAGCTTCTTTTGATTTCGCTCACTGTTGTTCCATCTCACCCATTTCCTCTCAATCTAGTTTATCCTACAGGTACGAACCCAGTTACACAAAAGACTGTATATTTGAAGTTCAAAACCTGGCTCTTCATGTGACTTCTTTCTCCTGGTTACAATATTGAACCATACCATTTGATGATCATTTGTATTCATTTGAGCCCTCACCCAGACTTTAGAACCACTATCCCCATTTGTGAACACCAGGTCAAACTTCACTTCCTCCCTTGTGGGTTCTAGTAGCATTTGTTGAAGCAGAGCCCCTTGAGGGACATCCACTAGCTCTCTACTTCTTGCAGATTCTGCAGTAGGGATACTTCAAACAACGTCTGGCAGATTAAAATCTCCAATGAACAATATTTCTCCTTTCCCACCTTTTGGATGTCTTTGACTAGAGGTCTGTCCAGTTCCTCTGTTTGAGTTGGAGGTCTGTAGACCACACCAATTTAAATGGAAGCACCATGTTCTTTTTTTAAGACAACCCATAATGCTTCTTCCTTACCTCATGTCCCTTGCAATTCAGTTGCTTGGATATTGTTCTTGACATAAAGAGCTACTCCTCCTCCTTTTTCTCCCCTATCCTTCCATAACAAGCTATAGCCTGGGATGGCTGTATCCCAATCCTGACACTCATTGAACCATGTCTCTCTTGTTGCGGAGCGCTCGGAGAACGATCCCACTTCCTGAGAGAGGTATGTCCTTGGGCCGCGGCTCAACCCCAGAGGATTCTGAAGAGGGCCGCGGGAGGCGTGGCATGCCCGAGCATGGGTAGGACGGAAGCAAGACTGGAGTGATGACCAGGCAACAGGCCCTCCTCCGGACCTGCACGCTTCGGAAGACCCAACAACACAATGTTGGTCTTGTGAACAGTCCTCCGACCGTTCCCAGCCCTTTTGGACCTGCCGCAGGGTACGGCACGAAGCGGCAAGCCGGACAGAGGCCAGGACAGCGAAGACTGGAACATAGATTCTGACGAGACTCAGGAACAGGGTACTGGAAGTGCAGACGTAGACTCAGAAGCAGTGTACTGGGAGTGCAGACGTAGACTCAGAAGCAAGGTACTGGATGTGCTGACGTAGACTCAGAAGCAGGGTACTGAAGGTGTAGAGGTCGATTCAAAGGCGAGGTACTGAAGATGCTGAGGTAGGTTCAGAAGCGAGGTACTGAAGGTGCAGATGTAGACTCAGGAACTAGGACTGAAGGGAGACTTGAGCACAGTCCCTCAGGGTACCCTGCTCAGACCACTCCTGGGACTGAGACACGGGCCACCCTGTCCCACGCATCCCCAACACTGCATTGGAGGGCAGGTCACGGACCACGCAGAGAACAGGAAAATGCAGGAGAGAACCAGGCGAAGCGAACTCCGATGCTGGGATACTGACATCCGAAGCCCCGTCGGCTGGCAGGAAGGGAAGCTCCAAAGCGCAGGGACGAATCCCACCTGTTGGCCACTCCAGGGCCCAACAGGCCAGAAGGCTCAGGAGCCAGACAAGACGAAGGGCAACACATATGGGACTGGATCAAGAACTGGATCTGGCACCGACATCAAGGTAACAGGGAAGAAGCTGGATTGCTGCACACCGGCAGCCAAGGCAGGAGACAGGGTCAGGAACAAGGACTTCTCAGAGACTTAGAAACGAGGTACATGGCTTGCATCACAGATGGCCCTAATCAGCCCGCCCCGAGGGCTGGTCACGGACCACGGCGTGACTTGCCGCGAGGTACCAGGACATTGGAAGACACAGGATCAAGGTGCTAGCTTTCAGGAGATTCAAGGCAAGGTACTTAGCTTTCAGGCGAGTTTCAGGAACAAGGTACAAGGCTTGTAATATCTGGACTGGATCATGGATACCGGATAGGAATCAGACCTCAAGGCAGGAACAGGAACAAGCGAACATCAGGACTGGAACAACTGAAGACATCAGGACTGGAACAACTGGACAAGAAGCTTCAATGGAAAACATGGAACACTGGACCTTGCAGAAGGCTGGAACACAAGGCAGCTCCTGGAACGAGGATCTCAGGAGTGACCAACTCCTTGCGAAGGCAAAGACAGACTGGACGCTGAATCCCTTTGAGAGCTGAGGTGGACAACGCCCAGGGAGGAGCCAGCAGGGGCCACACCTGGCTGGCCCTTGAAGAACAGACGACAGGCGCGCGCTCGCTCCCTAGGAAGCTGGAGAGATGAGTGCTGGAAGCTAGTGGCATCCTCAGCCACGTGGAAACCCAGGGAAGCAGCGGAGCAGCCCTTGGCTAGAGCTGGGTGAATGCAGGTTGCTGGAGCGGCTCCCAGCCGCCAGGACTGAAGCAGAGAGAGAGAAGTGCTGGCTGCAGGACGAGCAGGGAGCTGTAGCAGGCTGCAGGCAGAGAGGTAAGGCTGGCTGCAGGAAGCTGTGGGAAACTGCAGGCACCAGCAGGGACGGCTCCCTGCCGGTCGAGGACCCGGGCAGAAGCAGGCACAAGCAGGGACAGCCTCCCTGCTGGCTGAAAGCCCCGGGATCGGCAGAGACGCGTCGGGGAGACACAGGGGCTGACACAGCTGACTCAGCCACATGGGAAGGCTCCCGGTGGGCAGACCCTGCAGCGCAGGGCTGGAGGCAGCCGGGGAGGAGCCCGGACACTGCAGCAGAGCTGCCGTGGAGGCAGCAGCGTCAGCGGCCCGACTGGCCGCATGGAGATGAGGGCCTGCCCGTGCTCCTCGCGGGCAGGATCGTAACATCTCTGATAGCAACAATGTGCAAATCTGCTTCCACCATTAGGGCCTGCAGATCTAGAATTTTATTGCCCATACTATGAGCATTTGTAGTAATAGCTTTCTGATTTTCCTCCTCTTTTTTACTACTCTGTCTAGTCATCTTTTCTGCTCCTTTGCTTAAATGTGAAATATTGAGTTCATTGATTCTTTTATTTTCTCCTCTTCTTGTATTTCTTGAGAGTGACATTCCAATTTTGTTGGCCACCTTCTGTCACCCCCATCCTCTAATTTAAAAAACTGATGCTGTATGACTTGAATTTCTTGCTTAGGATCTTCTTTCCTGCCACTGACAAATATAAGCCATCCTTACAGGATAGTCTTTTAATGTTCCATAAACAGCCCTAGCTTCTGTTGTATCCAAATCCACTTTCTTTATACCATGTTTTGAGCTATGTTCAAATTTTCTATCTACCTTATCCTTTATTTTCCCTTTCCATAAACAGTTACTATTTCATAAAAGGCAATATTATTTGCCATGTGTCTAATCTTTTTCCCCAGATTTTAGAAATCATTCAGTACTGCTTGGTTACTGTTTCTAAGAAGGTCTTGGTTTCAAGAGCAGCTTGAAAAGGCATTATGTAAGAGTATCATCAGGGAAAGTGGATTCCTCTTTGTCACAGGCCTTATTCTACCTAAATCCACTAAAATCCATTTATTACTAGATTTTTTAACTCCACTGTGCAAGTGAGGGAAGATATCCTGGTGTTGCTCAGTTGAGGAGACAAGGTGTCTCAGGGTCACAGGGCTTATTCTACCAGAACCTACTGTAAACCATTTTTCTTGGGTTTCTGAATCTTCTGTAGTAGTTGGGGTTGATATTCTGGATATTGTGAGGAAGGGAAAGGTTTTCAAAATGAGTTGGATCCTTTTTACATTACAGACAGCTGGAGGCAAATTGGACAACCCTTAAGTCTACAACTGGTATGCCTTGGGATATAAACACCTCAATTGTTACACCAAATAAAAGACATTCTGCTCATAACAGTCAGTGAAAGTGACTTGCAATGAGTTTTGTTGATTACTTAGTGAAAGTGACTTGTAAAGAATTTAAATATTTTTTATTTTTATTTATGTGCTCTTATATACCATCGTTTGGAACTGGCCTTCACAACGGTTTACAGATGAAACAATGATACACATAACTTTATGTCGGAGACTATATTTAGCATTTAACAGAGAACATGTAACGTTTAACATAATATTAATGGTTAACATGAAATTTTTTAACAAGAAAGTTTAAAATGGTTGCATTTGAGAAGTAAGGAAGATTACAAAGGGATGGGGTGGAGGTATTGATTACTTACAAATTGTTTGATTTGTACTAAATCTACTAATACTCAATTAATCTAAGTCATTGGAAGAACTATTTAAGAAAGAGTAAACCTAGGGGTGGGTAGGTGAGGGGAGGGTGAGAGGGAGGGATAAACAAGTCCAAGAGATACAAGCTTTTTTTTTTTTTTAATAATTCCTCTTAAACACGCATAAATGTAAACAAAAAAGGGCTAGTAAAAGGTAGAGGAAAAAAAGTGACTTTCACAAAACCCAGTAGCACAATTTAAGCAGAATATCAGCTAGAGAAAGATAAGTTAAACTTTGGTACAGTTAAATAATTGTCCAGCAGGGCACCTTACCTGCTTCTCATCTCTGCTGTGACTTGGAGGCTTCTGTCATCTGTGGGCACTTTCTGAGACACCTTGCCCCAATGAGGACAACTGAGGACTATTAATTGCAGCGTTCTGCAGTGCGTGAGGAGGACCTTGCCTGCTTCTCATCTCTGCTGGGACCTGGAGGCTTCTGTCATCTGCAGGCACTTTCTGAGACACCTTGCCCCAACGAGGACCCTGAGGACTATTAAATTCTCTTATCAGGTTTGCATTCTTTAGGCATTACAGATACAGTGCTAAAATGGTTTCATTCGTACTTAGCCAATCGTTCTCAGCAAATTTGTTTTTGCTAAATCATTCATCAGACCAGTATTCAGTTTCTACAGGTATTCCTCGAGGGTCCTTAATGTCCCCAATTCTTTTTAACATATACCTTCTACCCTTGTGTCACATTCTTGCTGCTCTAAATATACAATTCCACATTTATGCGGATGATATCCAATTCTTTGTCCCATATAATAATTCATGGCCAGATAATTTGTCAATATCACACTTTATTTATCTACTATTAGTATTTGGCTTTCCCATAATAGATTAAAATTGAACCCTGCTAAAACGGAACTACTTTACTAGCATCTGTATCCTGTTCCCACAATCGGCCCTCCCTCCCACCTATTTTTCAATGGTACCTCCATTCCGATTCAAAATAATGTCACTAGTTTAGGAGTGACCATCAATTCTGATTTATCCATGACAAAATACATTTCTACGGTCATTAAAAAATCTTTCTTCAAACTTCATCTTTTGAAACATGTACGTCCCTTGTTATTTCCACAAGATTTTCATACAGTATTGCAATCATTAATATTTTCAGGTATATACTACTGCAATGCCCTCTACATTGGCTTGCCCGACTCCTCAATATACCCTCTACAATTAGTGCAAAACTCAGCAGCTAGAATTCTTGTTGGTTCATCTCACAGAAATCATATCTCACCTATATCTTGCTCCCTTCACTGGCTTCCAATAAAATTTAGAATTATGTATAAAGTTTTAACAATTATTCACACTCTCGTCCATAATATTTCTTATACTTGGCTTTGTACGACTCTATGCATTTATAAATCAGCTAGACAACTGCGATCTTTATCAAAAAATTTCTTAGATGTACCTACTGTCAAACTAGCAAGACTTGAATTTTCTCGTAAAAGAGCTTTTTTGTAGCAGGCCCCTGCCTTTGGAACTCTTTACCGGACTCCTTGTAACTTATACCATCACTGCAACAATTTAATAAATCCTTAAAAACGTATTTGTTCCAAAAAGCTTTCAATACTTCCTCTTCAAAATGATCACAATTTCAACCTTGACAGTTAAGGCACCATATAATATCGCTGAGGTGCTCTTTGTCTGTTTGTTTATGAAATTGATGTGATATAGATTTTTGTCTGATAATCATTTTATTGATGAATTTTTATTTAAATTATGTATGTTTTAAATCTGTAAACCATTTTGACTTAATCTCCATTTGTAAAGGTGGTATACAAACATTTTTAAATAAATAAATAAAATAAATAATCATGGCATCCTGCAACGTGCCGCTGCCAGCGCGCCAAAGCCGCTCATGAAAGGGGCAAGCCCCTTATGCCGTTTTTTTCCCTGCTGTTTTTAACATATTGCTGAAGATAGATTTCTTTTGTCATCAGTTATTGTACCAGTTCCTGATCCGGTTTCCTTACATTTTTTAAAGGAAGGATCATTTAGTATTGTAAATGATGAACCTGTAGATGTTTCTTTTAGAGATTTGGAGAGCTATTTCTAGAATTGAAAATACTTCAACAAACTTAGGGCAGGATTCATCATTCCTCGCAGAATGATGAATCCCGCAAAAAAGGGGGTGGGGTGTAGGGGGGGCAGGCCTGCGAAAGGCCGCAGCCATTCACACCGCGGCGGTGCAATTTTGCCGGCAGCGGTGGGGCCAACTGCAGACTTTCACAGCGAGTAGCAACACCATAAAAGGTGTAGTTATTCGCCACTCTGTTGCTGGTGATAATATTCCTCACATTATCGCCGGCAGCGGTGCCGCGGCCAATTCCTTCCCCTCCCTGCCCTGACTCCTCCCCTCCCCCTAATTTGCATTATATCGCAATGCAAAAAGGCCCTTTTCGCATGCAGTAATGCTTTGAAAAATAACCCTCATATACTGAAAAAGCCTCCCTTAAATTATCTGAATTAGACAATTAATATAGCTGGGTTTAAAAAAGGATAAATTACTGGAGGAAAGGGGCATAAACTTTTATTAGCTAAGCAGACTTGAGGAAAGCCTCTGCTTATCCCTGATTATTAGCAGCATGGGATCTATCTGCATATTTCTATTTATACTTGAACGGTTTTTTATTCTATATTTCTCATGGATCTGTCTATATTCCACATGTGTGACAGAGGTGAAGAATTCTGCTAGGTTATAATTTCAATTTAGGGATCTATAGCAGTCTGTCTTGTTCTATTTTCCTAATAAGCGGTGTATTGAGTTTAGGGCCTGATATAACTTTGCTGTGTTACCATTTCATAGGTAGGGTTGTTATTGTTTGAATGCTGACAGTTAGCTCTGCTTCAGCATGGGTTATTTATTTATTTATTTGTTTGTTTGTTTGCTATATTGTTATAGTAATTATGTTTACTTATGACTTTCTAAGGGCCAAGCCCACTTCCAATACCCTTTACAAAAGGCCTGATAGCATATGGGTTCTAAGAGTCATTTTTGAAAGGGTTTTCTAGTTGATACCACAGCAGTGCATGTGAATATAATACAAATGATGTTATAAGTGACATTTTTACTTATGAAAAGTGAACTTTAAATGGCATTTTTCATGTAAGAGCTCCTTTTTTAGGTTATGGAATAGGTTAATAAGACATTTTTAAATAAATAATTAAAGGCATACTTTTTAATTTTGGCTGATAAGGCCTGGCCACCCGGGGCTGGAGGTGGGGAGGGGCAAGGCTGTAAGATTCACCTAGGGCACCTAATATCTTTTGCACCAGCTCTAAGAGAGTGCACCACACACAGACCCCCACCATTCACCCATTTCCCACATCTCCAGGGAGCAGATGCTGAGGAGGCTAGTTGGGTTCCAGGGAGATGGCAGGGTTGTCAGCTTCCTAGAAATACTATCAGTGATACTTTATCACAGTTGGGAACTATGACCCCTGCCTCCTCCCTTCCCAGCATTTCAAATAACCACAAGGGCCTGACATCCATGAAATTACAGCACTGCTTCCTCCTCCTCTCCCTAAACACATGCACTTAGCTCTCTGGGCAATTTGACCTATACCACTCCTTAGGAAGGGGAGAAAGCAATCTTATCCCTGACCTCAGATAACAGATTGCCTTGAGTTGCTCCTGGCTAATTGTATTATGGTTATTAGTGTTTTTCATTCTTATTATACTAACTCAATTTTTGTAGAAAATAACTGAAAAAAATGTTAAATGGATTATGCAGAAAATGTATTCATTGTATATGAAAACATTAATTTCAACTTGCTTTGTCAGCACTGTTAAATGAATGAATGAATGAATACATTTATATTCACATTAATATGATGATTATTGACATTAACCATTATTGCATTCAGATTTAAATTTTCTGCTTTACGTTTCAGTCTAACAAGTCACAGCATTCATTACAGTCTGAACTTAGAGGAATGAAAAATATCTATATAATTTATGGAAAAAGCTGACACAGAAGTTGAATAGCTTATTTTCTATTACTCATACACAGCATTGGTTGATTAAGATGTCTTCAGGCCAGTAGCAAAATGGTTCAATTGACTTTTTAAATTCTTCAAAGTTTCCAGTGTACTGTTTTTCATTGTTAGATTCATTTTGTAAAGCAGCAGTATATAGGGACAGTCACATTAAAAGAATGTTTTGTCATAAAGTTAACTGCATGTAATTATGAACTTCCTGGGATCATTCAAACAATAAAATTGTTTTGCAGCTTTGGTACAATGTTGGTGCACAGAGCTGGAATAATAAATATATTGTTTCACTACATTTTGTAGAGGATCTTTCTCATTAACTAGGGCAGCATGACACCTGTCTTAGCTGTTTCCACTTGTACAAATACATCTAACACAAAAAAAAATCATAGACCATAGTCTTGGGCATAAATGGTTGCAGTCTTTTATTAGAATCCTTACAAGGAAATCTAATTCTGGGTGCTTGATCCTTTCAAAAAATAACCTAAACTAGCTGACAGCCATAGAAATTCCTGGAACGCCCCTATGACTGCCCCCCTCCCCCAACCCCAGCAAAGCCTGATCTCCTGATCCAAAGCCCCAGCACACCCTTCTCAGCTTGCCCCCCCCCCCCCCACCTCTCCCACAGCCCCAAGAGTAGCACAGCCTGCCTCCCCCCTCCTCATCCCCAAACCAGGCTGCCCTTCCAGCCACAGCCCCCAGTAGCAATACAGTCACCCATGGAAATTCCCCGGAGGCTACTGTTTATTGCCCTCCACCCTCCATCCCCAGCACAGAAAACCCTCCCCCAAGTCCTAGCACAGCCAGCTTTCCCTCCCAGGCCAAGCCCCTCCCTCCAGACCCAGCACAGCCTTATCCCCAGGCTAAGCCTTTCCTTCCAGCATGAGCAAAGTCCGCTTCCAAGCAGCTTGACCCCCAGTCACTCTAACCTGTAGAGATTTCTGAGGCTAGGAGATCATTTTACCGAGTTCAACCGAGTTACAACCTCTTACCAACTGGTATATAATCAAACGTGTCAATAAGTGCAAAACACTGTATAGCCCTCCACCCGCACCCCACTTGCTGCTGGGTTACTGTCTGTATCTTAATTTTGTTCAATTGTTAGCAATGTAGAATTTTTAAGAAGTTGGGATGTTGAAACTAATCTAAAGTACTTTTAATCTATTGGTTTGTTTTATATTTGTCTCTCAGTTATCCTCCAGAGACTATAATTAATCTACTTATAACTACCTAAACACTTACTTGACTCTTGTTTGAACTAATTCCCTATTGTATCAAATAAAAAAATCTTTTGTTGAAAATTTATGGGACATGGTGTTTTGGTATACACTTTACAGTCCTCTGTGCTGGAAAGAGGGCGGGGAATGTGGGACCTGGAGCTGTAGAAGCTGAAGCCTAGATGGCTTATGGTATCCTCTGGAGTCCGGGGAAAAGTAAAACATTGAGCATTCTGTCCTCTGTTGCTCGATAAAGTGCATGGGCTTTGGAAGCTAAAGCTTAGATGGCTTATGGTATCCTCTAGAGTTCTCTGCTGGGGTTGCTGTGAGAGGTGTGCAGATAAACCTTCTAGTCCTCAGCTGCTGGAAAGAATGCAGGGACTGTACTGCATATAATGGAAGCAGTGCATGCAAATCTATCTCATGCATATTCATTGTGGATTCCCTGTAAACCTGGCCTGTTTGCAACTCTCGAAGACAGGAATTGGCCACCCCTGCTCTATGGAGTAATTTTATAACTTATCTGTATTGGTACAAAATCTGCAGTTACTTTTACATATTTTCCCTTTTAAAATGTTCCCACCAAAACTGCCCAACACTTACACCTGCTAATATGTGTGCATCACTTTTTCAGGGGAAAAATGCACACATTCTTTTGAAAATGTAAAAGTATGCATGTAATTCCAAACGCCACCTGCAAGAATACCTCTTCACATTTCAGGTGAAAGTATGTGCATAGAAGCCCTATGTGCATACTTTTACCAATCGATTGGGAGAAAGGTTTTAAAAAAAAGGCCATTTACACAGGTAAAACATGGTCATAATAAAAGTTCCATGTGCACTTTCCTGCCCCAACCTCCCTCTGCCCTGGCAATACTACTTTATGCTGGCAGGTAAAAGTACCTGCACTGTTATCAGTACTTTGTATCTGAATAGAGGTGCGAGCAGTTTTCCACAGGGCTTTTTACCCAGGTAAGCAGCTCTTTACCCATGTAAAAATCTTTAAAACTTGCCTATATAAATTACCTCTCTGAAAATTGCTAGCCCTGTATTAGAATAAAATTACATATTTCCATTAGCTTTGTAGTAGTAGGGACATACCCCAGGTTAGGGTTAGGTCAATCAGACCAATGCTCTGCTTCGAATCTATCAACCAACTCGGCAATTAAGATCTTCACAGCCAGGCTTACTTGACATCCCTTCTGTGAGGCATGCCCATTTGTCTTCAACTCGAGAAACGGCTTTTTCTGTAGCTGCCCCCTCCATCTGGAATTCTTTACCTTTTGAGATCCGGAAGCAAGAAAACTTAAAGAAATTCAGGTCTGCTTTAAAAAACTTCCTCCTACAATATGCCTAAGGTGTTTGATAAATATCTGACAATTGCAGTGTTATGTTATGTTATGTTTTGATGATGTCTGTATTTTATATTTGTTTTTGAATTTGTTTTAAATCTGTGTATGTTCCACTGTAAATTGCCTAGGCCAAAAATTTTATGTTAGGCAATTAATACATTTTAATAAATGAAAAAAATGAAAATGTGCTTTTAATAGTCAGTAAGGCGCTGAATAAACAGAAGTTAGACTGTTTGTATTTTTAAATAGTCAGCCAATAAGCAGTAAGGGGCGGATTTTCAGACTCCAGGCGCAAACAAAAGTACACTGGATTTTAGTAGATACACGCGGAGCCGCGCGTATCTGCTAAAAACCTGGATCGGCGCGTGCAAGGCTATCGATTTTGTATAGCCGGCGCACGCCGAGCCGCGCAGCCTACCCCCGTTCCCTCCAAGGCCGCTCCGAAATCGGAGCGGCCTTGGAGGGAATCCTCTAACGCCCTCCTCTCACCTTCCCCTCCCTTCCTCTACCTAACCCACCCGCCCGGCCCTGTCTACACCCCCCCCCTTACCTTTCTCCGGGGATTTACGCCTCCCGGAGGGAGAAGTAAATCCCCGCGCGCGAGCGGGCCTCCTGCGCGCCGGGCCGCGACCTGGGGGCGGGTACGGAGGGCGCGGCCACGCCCCCGGACCGCCCCGGGCCGTAGCCACGCCCCCATACCCGCCCCCAAAACGCTGCCGACATGCCCCCAAAACACCGCGACGACCGGGCCCGCCCCCGACACGCCCCCCTCGGAGAACCCTGGGACTTACGCGAGTCCCGGGGCTCTGCGCGCGCCGGTAGGCCTATGTAAAATAGGCTCACCGGCGCGCAGGGCCCTGCTCGCCTAAATCCGCCCGGTTTTGGGTGGATTTAGGCGAGCCGGGCTCTGAAAATCCGCCCCTAAGTGTGTTTATTTTTTATAGTCTGTAAGGCAGCTAATAAGCAGAAATTAGTGTTTTGTTTTGTTTTTTAAATATACAAAGTAGCCAGAAGCTAGAAAAAAGCTAGGAGCAGTATATACCTAAGTAAAAAGGTTGAAAAGTTCAGTTCAGTTACTCACCTTGGAAAGGTGTTAAGGTAGTGTGATTTTGCACAGTCTTGCACACGCTGACCCAGGATTTTAAAAGATACGCGTGGCTACACGCGTATCTATTAAAACCCGGCGTACTCTTGTTTGCGCCGGATGCGTGAACATAAGTATGCATGCGCGTACTTTTTTAAAACCTGCCCCATAGTGAATTTATTAATACATTTAAAGGATGTTAATTAGTCACATTCCTACTCCCATAGCAACCTAAAACTTAAGTAGGAACTGAGCAAATTTGAGGTGAAGGCAGCAGTCCAGCAGAAAGAGGGAAGCTTCCCAGGCTTTTGCATCAAGTGTCACATGTATTATTTTTTTACCCCCCGAAGAGAAATTGTACATGTGCACTGCAAATACTACAGAACTCAGCTGCCAGAATACTTACTGGTAAAGGCAGAAGAGATCATATCACCCAAACACTTGCAGATCTACACTGGCTCCCAATAGAACAGAGAGTTCAATTTAAAACACTATGCACAGTTCATAAGCTAATTAATGACGAAAATTCTGACTGGCTAAACACCACATTACGATTACATGTCCCTCAAAGAAATCTCAGATCAGCCAATAAAGCTCTGCTAACCATACCCTCAGTCAAAACAGCAAAGTTGACCCAAGTTAGAGAGAGAGCACTTTGGCAGGACCATTATTATGGAACACATTACCACTGGAATTAAGACTAATGAAGGACTTAAAACTCTTTAAAAAAGGCTTAAAAACATTATTCTTCAAAAAAGCATTTCACAGTGAGGTAGCGGAATAACAACACATACACAAAGCAGGAAGTCACCAAGAAAAAGCAGAATTGCTTATTTTTTTATTATTTTCTCACAATTAAGTATTAAATTAGAAAGACAGTTAATCATAAATGGTAACCACACCCATTCCCTATTTAGAGTATATTATTGAACCATGTAACCGTATAATAATGGCACCCTATGGATAATTGAGAAACCACATATTTGTGCCTAACTGTAAACTGTTGTGATGGTGCACTACTAAACGACGGTATAGAAAAGTTTTAAATAAATAAATAAATAAATGCAAAGAGCTCCTGGCTCTCAGAGAATGAGTTCAATATCTGGAGGCTAGAGTGGCAGATGTGGAGGAGTTGAGGCAGACAGAGAGGTATATAGATGAGACCTTCAGGGATATAGTAGCCAAGTCCCAACTTCAGACTAGCAGCCCTGGTGCTCCTTGGAGGAAGAAGGTCTCATGATTGGAGAACATCAACCTGGTGCAGCAGGAAAGGATCCTGGAGCAAGGACCTGCTGTCCAGATAGTGCATTGTCCTTTCGCACTGAGGATATCTCCCCAAGGCCTACTGACCAGAAGGGAAGGGTTAGGTTGGCCATCATAGTTGGTGATTCGATTATTAGGTGGCTGGTGAGCATGAGGATAACCTGGTAACATGCCTACCTGGTGCGAAGGTGGCGGACCTCACGCGTCACCTAGATAGGATTTTAGACAGTGCTGGGCAGAAGCCAGCTGTCATGGTACATGTGAGATCCAACGACATAAGAAAATGTGGGAGGGAGGTTCTGGAAGCCAAATTTAGGCTCTTAGTTAGAAAGCTTAAATCCAGAACCTCCAGGGTAGTATTCTCTGAAATGCTACCTGTTCCAAGCACAGGTATCCAGAGGTAGGCAGAGCTCTAGAGTCTCAAAGCGTGGATGAGACAATGGTGCAAGGAAGAGGGATTCAGTTTTGTAAGGAACTGGGGAACCTTTTGGGAAAGGGGGAGTCTCTTCCGAATGGATGAGCTCCACCTTAACCACGGTGGAACCAGACTGCTGGCGCTAACCTTTAAAAAGGAGATGGAGCAGCTTTTAAACTAGAACAAAGGGGAAAGTCTACAGTTGCTCAGCAGCGCATGGTTTGGAGGGAGGTATCTTCAAAGGATACTAATGATGCAATAGAATTAGGGCATCCCGACAGTGAGGTTCCAATAATAGGAAAAGTAGTCCAAGTGCCTATAACTAAAAACACAACTGAGCTAAAAAATTCTAGCTTATCACCATCAATTAAAAAGCAGAATGAAAATACAAGCAAAAACAAACTTTGAAATGTTTGTATGCTAATGCCAGAAGTCTAAGAAGTAAGATGGGAGAATTAGAATGTATAGCAGTGAATGATGACATAGACTTAATTGGCATCTCAGAGACATGGTGGAAGGAGGACAACCAATGGGACAGTGCTATACTGGGGTACAAATTATATCACAATGACAGAGTGGAGTACCCGGGAGGTAGTCCAGGATGTCATAGAGTCCAACAGGATAAACATCCTGCGTGAGACTAAATGCACAATTGAATCTTTAGGGGTAGAAATTCCTTGTGTGTTGGGGAAGACTATAGTGATAGGAGTATACTACCATCCACCTGGTCCAGATGGTGAGACTGACAGTGAAATGCTAAGAGAAATTAGGGAAGCTAACCAAATTGGTAGTGCGGTAATAATGGGAGATTTCAATTACTCCAATATTGACTGGGTAAATGTATCATCGGGACATGCAAGAGAGATAAAGTTCCTGGATGGAATAAATGACAGTTTTATGGAGCAATTGGTTCAAGAACCGACAAAAGAGGGAGAAATTTTAGATCTAATTCTCAGTGGAGCACAGGATTTGGTGAGAGAGGTAATGGTGGTAGGGCCACTTGGCAATAGTGATCGTAATATGATCAAATTTGAATTAATGACTGGAAGGTGGACAGTAAGCAAATTCATGGCTCTTGTGCTAAACTTTCAAAAGGGAAACTTTGATAAATGAGAAAAATAGTTAGAAAAAAACTGAAAGCAACATCTACAAAGCTAAACAGTGTGCAAGAGGCATGGTCATTTTTAAAAAACACCATCCTAGAAGCACAGTCCAGATGTATTCCACACATTAAGAAAGGTGGAAAGAAGGCAAAATGATTACCGGCATGGTTAAAAGGTGAGGTGGAAGAAGCTATTTTAGCCAAAAGATCTTCATTCAAAAATTGGAAGGAGGATCCAACAGAAGAAAGTAGGATAATGCATAAGCATTGGCAAGTTAAATGTAAGACATTGATAAGACAGCCTAAGAGAGAATTTGAAAATAATTTGTCCGTAGAGCCAAAAACTCACAGTAAAAACTTTTTAAAATATATCCAAATCAGAAAACCTGTGAGGGAGTCAGTTGGACCATTAGATGATCGAGGGGTTAAAGGGGCACTTAGAGAAGATAAGGCCATCATGGAAAGATTAAATTATTTCTTTGTTCGGTGTTTACTGAAGAGGATGTTGGAGAGGTACTCATACCGGAGAAGGTTTTCATGGGTAAAGATTCAGATGGACTGAACCAAATCACGGTGAACCTAGAAGATGTGGTAGGCTTGATTGACAAACTGAAGAGTAGTAAACCATCTGGACCAGATGGTATACACCCCAGGGTTCTGAAGAAACTAAAAAATGAAATTTCAGACCTATTAGTAAACATTTGTAACCTATCATTAAAATCATCCATTGTACCTGAAGACTGGAGGATAGCTAATGTAACCCCAATATTTAAAAAGGGCTCCAGGAGCGATCTAGAGACCAATTAGCCTGACTTCAGTGCCAGGAAAAATAGTGGAAAGTGTTCTAAACATCAAAATCACAGAACACATAGAAAGACATGGTTTAATGAAACAAAGTCAGCATGGCTTTACCCAAGGCAAGTCTTGCCTGACAAATCTGCTTCACTTTTTTGAAGGAGTTAATAAACATAAAGATAAAGGTGAACCACTAGATATAGTTTATTTGATTTTTCAGAAGGCGTTTGAAAACATTTCTCATGAGAGGATTCTAGGAAAAGTAAAAATTCATGGGATAGGTGGCAATGTCCTTTCATGGATTACAAACTGGCTAAAAGACAGGAAACAGAGAGTAGGATTAAATGGACAATTTCCTCAATGGAAGGGAGTGGGCAGTGGAGTGTCTCAGGGATCTGTATTGGGACCCGTACTTTTCAATATATTTATTATAAATGATCTGGAAAGAAATACGACTAATGAGGTAATCAAATTTGCAGATGATACAAAATTGTTCAGAATAGTTAAATCACAAGCAGATTGTGATAAATTGCAGGAAGACCTTGTGAGACTGGAAAATTGGGCATCAAAATGGCAGATGAAATTTAATGTGGATAAGTGCAAGGTGATGCATATAGGGAAAAATAACCCATGGTATAGTTACACAATGTTAGGTTCCATATTAGGAGCTACCACCCAAGAAAGAGATCTAGGCGTCATAGTGGATAACACATTGAAATCATCGGATCAGTGTGCTGCGGCAGTCAAAAAAGCAAATAGAATGTTGGGAATTATTAGAAAGGGAATGGTGAATAAAACGGAAAATGTCATAATGCCTCTGTTTCGCTCCATGGTGAGACCACACTTTGAATATTGTGTATAATTCTGGTCGCCACATCTCAAAAAAGATATAGTTGCGATAGAGCAGGTACAGAGAAGGGTGACCAAAATGATAAAGGGAATGGAACAGCTCCCCTATGAGGAAAGACTAAAGAGGTTAGGACTTTTCAGCTTGGAGAAGAGACGGCTGAGGGGGGGTATGATAGAGGTGTTTAAAATCTTGAGAGATCTAGAACGGATAAATGTGAATTGGTTATTTACTCTTTTGGATAATAGAAAGACTAGGGGGCACTCCATGAAGTTAGAATGTGGCACATTTAAAACTAATCAGAGGATGTTCTTTTTCACTCAACGTAATATTAAACTCTGGAATCTGTTGCCAGAGGATGTGGTTAGTGCAGTTGGTGTAGCTGTTTAAGAAAGGATTGGATAAGTTCTTGGAGGAGAAGTCCATTACCTGCTATTAAGTTCACTTTGGGGCGGATTTTCAGACTCCGCGAATAGGCCTACTTTTGTTTGCGCTCCAGGCGCAAACAAAAGTACGCTGGATTTTAGTAGATACGCGCGGAGCCGCGCGTATCTGCTAAAAACCTGGATCGGCGCGCGCAAGGCTATCGATTTTGTATAGCCGGCGTGCGCCGAGCCGCGCAGCCTACCCCCGTTCCCTCCAAGGCCGCTCCGAAATCGGAGCGCCCTTGGAGGGAATCCTCTAACGCCCTCCCCTCACCTTCCCCTCCCTTCCTCTACCTAACCCACCCGCCCGGCCCTGTCTACACCCACCCCCCCCTTACCTTTCTCCGGGGATTTACGCCTCCCGGAGGGAGAAGTAAATCCCCGCGCGCGAGCGGGCCTACTGCGCGCCGGGCCGTGACCTGGGGGCGGGTACGGAGGGTGCGGCCACGCCCCTGGACCGCCCCGGGCCATAGCCACGCCCCGTACCCGCCCCCAAAACGCTGCCGACACGCCCCCGAAACGCCGCAACGACCGGGCCCGCCCCCCGACACGCCCCCGACAAGCCCCCCTCGGAGAACCCCGGGACTTACGCGAGTCCCGGGGCTCTGCGCGCGCCGGTAGGCCTATGTAAAATAGGCTCACCGGCGCGCAGGGCCCTGCACGCCTAAATCCGCCCGGTTTTGGGCGGATTTAGGCGAGCAGGGCTCTGAAAATCCGCCCCTTAGAGAATAGCCACTCCCATTAGCAATGGTAACATGGAATAGACTTAGTTTTTGGGTACTTGCCAGGTTCTTGTGGCCTGGATTGGCCACTGTTGGAAACAGGATGCTGGGCTTGATGGACCCTTGGTCTGACCCAGTATGGCATGTTCTTATGTTCATTCTTCCTTACTAAACTATTCACACAGGGGAATATTTTCAAAGACGTACACGCGTAAATCCAGGATGATTTACGTACGTAGGGGGATTACGTGCTCCGGGCCTATTTTCAAAAGTCCCGGCAGCGTGCGTAAAGCCCCAGGATGCGCGTATGTCCTGGAGCTTTTCTGAATGGGCGGGCAGGGGGCTAGACTGGGTGGTCTGGGGGCATGGCTGGGTGGTCCGGGGGCGGTCCAGGAGGCATAGCCGAGGACTCCGGCACAGGGGGATCACGTGCCAGCAGTCAGCCAGCGTGCGCAAGTTACGCCTATCTCTGGCAGGTGTAACTTCCAAAACATAAGTACGGGGGGGGGGGGGGTTCTTTAGGGCTGGGAGGCGGGACATGGTGGGGAAGGGAGGGGAAGGTAGGAGGGAGGGAACGGGGAAAGCCAGTGGGGCTCCCCGATGGCTTGGCGCGCGCAATTTACTCTAGTGTGCACCGCCTTGCATGTGCCGACCCCTGATTTTATAACATGCGAGCCGCTGCGCGTGCATGTTATAAAAATCAGGCATATATTCGTGCGCGCCGGGTTGCGTGCACAAATGTACGCCCACGTATATGTTTTAAAATCTGCCCCACTCTGTCAAGTTCCTTGGGGAGCATTCAGGAAACGCAATCTTCAAGTCAAGCCCAGATTGTTTATTGAACTGAGGTTGGGGCTCTGACTGAGCCACTCCTGACATTTCTCCTTTTTGTTTCTAAGCCACACCAGTGTAGCTTTGGCTGCATGCTTCAGATTGTTGTCATACTAAAAGGTAAACTTCTGTCCCAGTTTTAATATTCTTATAAAGGGCAGCAGGTTTTCCTCAAGGAATTTTCTCCATTCATTGTCCAGTCTGGCATGACAAGTGCCCCAGTTTCTGTTGATGAGAAATATCCCTATAACATGATGCTGTTACCACCATACTTCACAGTAGTTATGTTGTTTTCTGAGAGATATGCTGTGTTGGGTCTACACCAAATACAATAGGGATGTGAATCGTTTTTTGACGATTTAAAATATCGTCCGATATATTTTAAATCGTCAAAAATCGTTAGGGCCACGATACAATACCAATTCCACCCAATTTATCGTTAAAAAATCGTAAATCGGGGGAAGGGGGAGGGCAGGAACTTACTTACTTGCCCTAAACCAGTGGCAGGAAAACCAGCACACTAAAACCCCCTAAAACCCACCCCCGACCCTTTAAATTAAATCCCCCACCCTCCCGAACCCCCCCCCAATGCCTTAAATTACCTGGGGGTCCAGCGGCGGTCCGGAACGGGCTCCTGCAATTGAATTGTGTTGTCTTCAGCCGGCGTCATTTTGCAAAATGGCGGCCGCAAAATGGTGGCGGCCATAGACCAACACATTCGACTGCAGGAGGTCATTCCGGACCCCCGCTGGACTTTTGGCAAGTCTTGTGGGGGTCAGGAGGCCCCCCCAAGCTGGCCAAAAGTCCCTGGGGGTCCAGCGGGGGTCCGGAAAACGATCTCCTGCCGCGAATCATTTTCCGTACGGAAAATGGCGCCGGAAGGAGATCGACTGCAGGAGGTCGTTGAGCGGCGGTCCGGAACCCCCGCTGAACGACCTCCTGCAGTCGATCTCCTGCCGGCGCCATTTTCCGTACGGAAAATGATTCGCGGCAGGAGATCATTTTCCGGACCCCCGCTGGACCCCCAGGGACTTTTGGCCAGCTTGGGGGGGCCTCCTGACCCCCACAAGACTTGCCAAAAGTCCAGCGGGGGTCCGGAATGACCTCCTGCAGTCGAATCGTGTTGGTCTATGGCCGCCGCCATTTTGCGGCCGCCATTTTGCAAAATGGCTGTTACGGCTGTGGCTGCTGTGCTACCGCCTCACCACCAGGGGTCCCTCTAGTGCTGGCTCTCCTGACAGGCCCAGTCCATCTCCTATGTCCACTCTATGCTCTGGGTGTGCCCTTATAACCCTGCCTGACAGTTGCCTCGGCATCGAGCTCTCCTGGGCTCCCTGCTCTAGCCTGCCTTGCTCCACTTATGGTGTGTGGCCTACGGGCATTCTGGGTGTGTGTGGCCTACGGGCCTTCTGGGTGTGTGGGGCCTACGGGCCTTCTGGGTGTGTGTGGCCTACGGGCCTTCTGACCTGCCTTGCTCCGCTTATGGTGTGTGGCCTACGGGCCTTCTGACCTGCCTTGCTCCGCTTATGGTGTGTGGCCTACGGGCCTTCTGGGTGTGTGTGGCCTACGGGCCTTCTGACCTGCCTTGCTCCGCTTATGGTGTGTGGCCTACGGGCCTTCTGACCTGTCTTGCTCCGCTTATGGTGTGTGGCCTACGGGCCTTCTGTGTGTGTGTGGCCTACGGGCCTTCTGACCTGCCTTGCTCCACTTATGGTGTGTGGCCTACGGGCCTTCTGACCTGTCTTGCTCCGCTTATGGTGTGTGGCCTACGGGCCTTCTGTGTGTGTGTGGCCTACGGGCCTTCTGACCTGCCTTGCTCCGCTTATGGTGTGTGGCCTACGGGCCTTCTGTGTGTGTGTGGCCTACGGGCCTTCTGACCTGCCTTGCCCCGCTATTGGTGTGTGGCCTACGGGCCTTCTGTGTGTGTGTGTGTGGGGCCTACGGGCCTTCTGACCTGCCTTGCCCTGCTTACTGTGCCCTGACCCAGCCTGGACCCAGACACTGCTGGATGCCGCCTGCCCTGACCCAGCCTGTACTTAGACACTGCTACTTGCCGTCTGCCCTGACCCAGCCTGAACCCAGACTCTGATACTTGCTGCCTGCCCTGACCCAGCCTGGAACCTGACACTGTTTCTAGCTTCCTGTCTCTCTCCACCTGGAGCCACCCTGCTGGGTGGTGTTCACGACTCCTGACCGGAGCCCAAGCGTAACAGTATGCCGAAGCCTTCAAATTTCCAGGGGAAGAGATAGGTCTGTGTCCTGCCGGTGAGTCAACTTTTTCACTATTCAAGATGCCTTCTTCTTTAAAGTTTTATACCTGCAATTCCTGTCAGACTTTGAATTATCCAAGCTATCAGAACTGTCTAGCCTGTGAACTTGTTGGTCAGGAACACTGGTCATGCAATAATTGCAACAAGAAAAATGTCTCTGTCTATCAGGAATGTTTGAACTGTCTGGCTCCTAAACCAGGGTGGTGGAAATGCTCCTGTCTTCCGTGTTTGTTACCACCAGGCAAACCCTGCCCCCGTTGTTCTGCTCTAGGACCAGCTGTGCCATTAGAAAAAGCTATCAGCTCTCCTAACCAGTATTCTGTTTCTGGCTCAACTAAAACAGACATTTTTGCTGGCAGTTTGTGGATAGAAAAACCCAGGACTTACCTGGCCAAGAAGGCTTCTGTGAGACCAGTGCTAGAGCCTCGGGAACAGGTTTCTCTACAAGGGAGAGAGCTGATTAACTCTAGCAGGGCTCTGCTTCCCACAGCTGCCAAGTGGACACTAACGAGCACCTTCCCTAGACGTCCTAGAACTGCCTGTGCCTTCTCTAAACTGCTCCTCCAGAAACAAAATCAGGAGCATCAGACTTTGGCTCGAGGTATCAAGCCCACGGCAGTACAATCTGTGTCTTCCATGCACACTACTTCTAACCATGCTACTCTGCCATCTGAACCTGCTGCACTACCCCGAGAAGAGCCTGAGTCTGCTGAACCGGCCCTGCTGCCACCCCTGGAGGGGTCCGAACCGGTCCTACTGACAGAAGTTCTAACTCAGCCATCTGAGCCTGCCGAACCGGCCCTGCTGCCGTCTTCGGAGGGGTCCGCACCGGTCCTGCTGACAGACTTTCTAACCCAGCCATCTGAGCCTGCTGAACCGGCCCTGCTGCCGTCCTCGGAGGGGTCCGAACCGGCCCTGCTGCCGTCCTCGAAGGGATCCGAACCGGCCCTGCTGCCGTCCTCGGAGGGGTCCGAACCGGTCCTACTGACAGACTTCCTGAGTCAGCCATCTGAGCCTGCTGAACCGGCCCTGCTGCTGCCATCTGAGCCTGCCGAACCGGCCCTGCTGCCGTCTTCGGAGGGGTCCGCACCGGTCCTGCTGACAGACTTTCTAACCCAGCCATCTGAGCCTGCTGAACCGGCCCTGCTGCCGTCCTCGGAGGGGTCCGAACCGGCCCTGCTGCCGTCCTCGGAGGGGTCCGAACCGGTCCTACTGACAGACTTCCTGAGTCAGCCATCTGAGCCTGCTGAACCGGCCCTGCTGCTGCCATCTGAGCCTGCCGAACCGGCCCTGCTGCCGTCTTCGGAGGGGTCCGCACCGGTCCTGCTGACAGACTTTCTAACTCAGCCATCTGAGCCTGCTGAACCGGCTCTGCTGCTGCCATCTGAGCCTGCCGAACCGGCCCTGCTGCCGTCTTCGGAGGGGTCCGCACCGGTCCTGCTGACAGACTTTCTAACTCAGCCATCTGAGCCTACTGAACCGGCCCTGCTGCCGTCCTCGGAGGGGTCCGAACCGGCCCTGCTGCCGTCCTCGGAGGGGTCCGAACCGGTCCTACTGACAGACTTCCTGAGTCAGCCATCGGAGTCTGCTGAACTGGTCCTGCTGCCACCCCTGGAGGGGTCCATACCGGTCCTGCTGACGCCCCCGGAGGGGTCCGAACCGGTCCTGCCAACTGACTTTGTTACTCAACTATCTGAGCCTGCTGTACCGGCCCAGCTGCCGCCCCGGGAGGGGTCCGTACCGGCCCAGCTGCCGCCCCGGGAGGGGTCCGTACCGGCCCAGCTGCCGCCCCGGGAGGGGTCCGTACCGGCCTTGCTGCCGCCCCTGGAGGGGTCTGTACCGGCCTTGATGCCGACCTTGGAAGGGTCCGGACCGGTCCTACTATCGCCTCAAGAAGGGTTACAGACTATTTCTCTGCCCCAGGTGGGGTTTGTGTTCCCCTTGTCACCCCAGGAGGGGTTATGGAAATCTGCACCGCCTCTGCTAACCCAGGAGGGGTCTAACCCTGCTGCCTTGTCCCAGGAGGGGTTATGGACTATTTTGCTGCCCCAGGTTGGGGTTGTGTCTGCCTTATCACCCCAGGTGGGGTTATGGACTGCCTTACTGCCTCGGGAAGGAGTTGAACCTGCCGCATCACCCCCGGAGTGGTCTCCCGTTATTCTTGATTACCTCCTGCACAGATGGGATCCAGGAGGAGGGGGAGGCCTTGAGGGGAGGGTACTGTTACGGCTGTGGCTGCTGTGCTACCGCCTCACCACCAGGGGTTCCTCTAGTGCTGGCTCTCCTGACAGGCCCAGTCCATCTCCTATGTCCACTCTATGCTCTGGGTGTGCCCTTATAACCCTGCCTGACAGTTGCCTCGGTGCTTCGGCATCGAGCTCTCCTGGGCTCCCTGCTCTAGCCTGCCTTGCGTGGCCTTCGGGCCTATCCTTGCCTTGCTCTGCTTATGGTGTGTGGCCTACGGGCCTTCTGGGTGTGTGTGGCCTACGGGCCTTCTGACCTGCCTTGCTCCGCTTATGGTGTGTGGCCTATGGGCCTTCTGTGTGTGTGTGGCCTACGGGCCTTCTGACCTGCCTTGCTCCGCTTATGGTGTGTGGCCTACGGGCCTTCTGACCTGCCTTGCTCCGCTTATGGTGTGTGGCCTACGGGCCTTCTGGGTGTGTGTGGCCTACGGGCCTTCTGACCTGCCTTGCTCCGCTTATGGTGTGTGGCCTACGGGCCTTCTGTGTGTGTGTGGCCTACGGGCCTTCTGACCTGCCTTGCCCCGCTATTGGTGTGTGGCCTACGGGCCTTCTGTGTGTGTGTGTGTGGCCTACAGGCCTTCTGACCTGCCTTGCCCTGCTTACTGTGCCCTGACCCAGCCTGGACCCAGACACTGCTGACTGCCGCCTGCCCTGACCCAGCCTGTACTTAGACACTGCTACTTGCCGCCTGCCCTGACCCAGCCTGTACTTAGACACTGCTACTTGCCGTCTGCCCTGACCCAGCCTGAACCCAGACTCTGATACTTGCTGCCTGCCCTGACCCAGCCTGGAACCTGACACTGTTTCTAGCTTCCTGTCTCTCTCCACCTGGAGCCACCCTGCTGGGTGGTGTTCACGACTCCTGACCGGAGCCCAAGCGTAACAATGGCGCCGGCTGAAGAGAACACAATTCAATTGCAGGAGCCCATTCCGGACCACCGCTGGACCCCCAGGTAATTTAAGGCATTTGGGGGGGTTCAGGAGGGTGGGGGATTTAATTTAAAGGGTTGGGGTGGGTTTTAGGGGGTTTTAGTGTGCCGGTTTTCCTGCCATTGGTTTAGGGCAAGTAAGTACTTCCCTCCCAACGTTGATGAAGTATTAAGGCATTTGGGGTGGGGGATTTAATTTAATGGGTCGGGGGTGGGTCTTAGGGGGTTTTAGTGTGCCGGCTCATGATTTTAATGATTTTCACGATATTTTAAACACCCAAACGGCAACAATACGATTCCCTCCCCCTCCCAGCCGAAATCGATCGTTAAGACGATCGAGGACACGATTCACATCTCTAAAATACAATGCTTTGCAATCAGGCCAAAAAGTTATATTTTAGTTTCATCAAACCCCAAAACCTTTTACCACATGGCTACAATATCCCTTGATATTGTTCTTTTGCATACTTATAATGGGCTTTTATGGATAATGGCTTCCTCTTTCTACCCGTCCATATAATCCAGATTTGTGGAGTGTTTGGGCTACTATTATCACATGCACACTTTGCCCAGTCTTAGCCTTGGATGCCTTAGCTCTTTCAAAGTTACCACTGGCCTCTTGGTTGCCTCCCTGATCAGTCTCCCTCTTTCTTGGTCATATAGCTTGGAGGGTTAGTCTTGGTGGTGTCATACATCTTCCACTTCATAGTAATCATATTGCCTATGCTCCAAGGGATATTCAAGGATTTTGATTTTTTTTTATGCAGATCCCCAAATCTGTGCCTTTCTGCATCTTTGTCTTGGAGTTCTTTTGACAGCTCTTTGGGACTCATGATTTTGGTCTTTGATTTTAAATGCACTACCCGGCAGAGAGAACCAACAAACCTGCTGAATTTATCCCGTCATCATGTGAATCATAACAATTTAATATAGTTGGGGGTCAATTCATTTAATGTGTGTTTCTGAAGATGATTGCTTACAGAAGAACTTTCAGTATTTACATCTGCTACAGAAGTACAAAGGAGGTGGACATTTATCTTGCTTATTCTATATTTGTATTTTTATTTCATTTTGTAAGGAATTATGAAATATATTTTTTCCTTTGCAGTTGTGTGGTAGGATATACGGATATATGCAACAAACACTATTTTAATACCTTTTACTTTCAGGCTATAAGAGAAAAAAGGTGAACATTTTGGAAGAGGGTGTAGACTTTATATAGCCATTCTATGTGTCTTCTCAAGTATCTTGTCCCTTGAATACTTTTTTTTTCAACTCAAACTTTATTGAAGAACAGTAGTAAATATGAACATTTACTCATCTAAAACTAAAACAGAACCAGGAACATAAGAAATTGCCATACTGGGTCAGACCAAGGGTCCATAAAAGCCCAGCATCCTGTTTCCAAAAGTGGCCAATCCAAGCCAAAAGAACCTGGCAAGTACCCAAACACTAAGAAGATCTCATGCTACTGATGTCAGTAATAGCAGTTGCTATTTTCTAAGTCAACTTGATTAATAGCAGGAAATGGACTTCTCCTCCAAGAACTTATCCAAATCTTTTTTAAACCCAGCTACACTAACTGTTTCAGAAGTCATCCCAAATTTTGTAGAGTTTGCATAACAAGTTGCAAAAGGCACGAAGCATAGTAACCTATAGTTCCTATTTGGCATAAAATTATCATGGCCTGGAATGCCCCATTTACAGAATAAACACTAAACTTGCACAATGTTTTCACAGTTTTGCAACAGTTATTCTCTAGGAGGAATGATGAAATACAAACTTTATATTGTGCTTATTCTTTTCATGTACCTTCCAGAATTTTTGCTAAGTTTTTGGCTGATGCTCATAGCAACAGTGCAAGCAATAATCTAAATAATAATAATAATAAAAAGACTCTGGCACTTTATCCATTTTTATTATATAGCCTTTTTCATTTTAAAAAGCATACAAAAATGTTTTATAATCATATAGGGCTTGATTCACCCAAATTCTTTTTGACATTAAGAGGTCAAATAGTGGAAAAATCCTTCATCCCACTGTAATAGTAGCTGCTGTTTGGGAGACATTTGGCAGAAAACATTTGTAAGGGCATGGAAACAAATATTCAAAGCACAAAGAAGGAGGAATCACCAGAGAAACCAACAGCATCTAAGTACCCTTTTACCCAAAAACATATGTATTCTTTATTTGCCTCTGGCAGCCCTCAAATTCAAATATATTTAATCCTGTTTGAAGCTGGTATATGTTCAGGCTGGAGTACTATCACAACCAAGCAAATCCTCTTACTTTCAATAGGAGTGATTTTGACTCTCTTAGAACTGTTTTATATTTGTGGAAAAATAGAAATGCTAGTTATTAAAAAAACAAAACAAACAAACACATATTACTATTTCTACCACAAAAAAATGTTGATGTGCCAAAGACACTTCTAAATGCCCATTGTCATTTTTTTCTGTTTGAAATCACAACACTCAATTTACAAAAAATGTTTTGACATAAAGTTATGCATACAGTAACCCATATTATATTCATACAACTTTTCTCATATTCTAAGTTTACTTTGCACCCTCTTTCTCTCACACACTCATTTAGTCACAGCTCAAACTCAGCCTAGTGTTACACCTTCGATAGCTTTTAGATGTTGAATCACAGGGTTTGCTCACAGGTGCAAAATTTAGGGATGTGAATCATTTTTTGACGATTTAAAAAAATCATCAGATATTTTTTAAATTGTCAAAAATCGTTAGAGCCGCGATACAATAGAAATTCCCCCGATTTATCGTGAAAAATCGTAAATCGGGGGAAGGGGAGGGCGGGAAAACCGGCACACCAAAACAACCCCTAAACCCACCCCGACCCTTTAAAACAAATCCCCCACCCTCCCAAACCCCCCCAAAATGTTTTAAATTACCTGGTGGTCCAGTGGGGGGGTCCCGGCGCGATCTCCCGCTCTCAGGCCATTGGCGCCATTTTGGCTGCCACTAATATAAATGGCGCCGATGGCCCGATAAAAAAAAAAAAAAACCACCGGACCCTTTAAAATGACCCCCTTGACGCCCCCCCCCCCCCAAAAAAAAAACCCTTTTAAAATTACCTGGTGGTCTAGCGGGGGCGCGATCTCCGGCTCTTGGGTCATCAGCTGCGTTAATAAAAATGGCGCCGATGGCCCTTTGCCCTTACCCTATGACAGGGCAAAGGTAGCGCCGGCGCCATTTTGAATATTGGCAATACGGCCTGAGTGCAGGAGATCGCTCCCGGACCCCCGCTGGACCCCCAGGGACTTTTGGCCAGCTTGGGGGGGGGGGGCTCCTGACCCCCACAAGACTTGCCAAAAGTCCAGCGGGGGTCCGGTAGCGACCTCCTGCACTCGGGCCGTATTGCCAATGGCGCCGTATTCAAAATGGCGCCGGCGCTACCTTTGCCCTCACTATGTCACAGGGGCCAACCGCGCTCCCTCTGGACCACAAGGTAATTTTGAAACCTTTTTTGGGGGTTCGGGAGGGTGTTTTGATTATCGGATCGGACACAGCCGATAATCAGAACTCAAATCGGGCTGGGCGATAAAAATTTTAAGATTTGGATTGGAACCGGAACCGATCAGATTCCGGTTCTGATTCACATCTCTAGCAAAATTAAATTTATCTTCAGTTCATGAAAGCTGGGAAGGAACACTAAGCATGTCAGCCCGCTCTCTCACAAAAAATCAGAATACCCATGCTGATTGGTGTTCCAAAAGACTTTGCTTTATTTACAGAAAACATAGTAAAACCCAAAAGTGAGGAACTTATCAATACAGTACTCACATAAGGGTAGATTTTTAAAGTTATGTGCGGGCATAGATTTCTTCACGCAACCCAGCGTGAACAAATCTACGCCCGATTTTATAACATGCTCGCGCTGCTGCATGCATGTTATACAATCCACGATCAGCGCGCGCAGGGGGGTGCACAATTGTGCAACCTGCGCGCACCGAACCGAGCAGCCTGCCTCGGAGGGAACTTTTTTTCTGGCCCCCCCCCCACCTTCCCCTCCCTTCCCCTACCTAACCCACCCCCCAGCCCTAACTAAATCCCCCCCACCTTTGTGCAGAAAGTTACGCCTGCCCGAAGCAGGTGTAACTTGCGCGCCAGCGGGCTGCCGGCGCGCCATTCCCCGGCCCGGGGGCTGGTTCGGAGCCTCGGTCACACCCCGGAACACTCTCGGGCCAGCACCACGGCCTCACCCCTGGAACGCCCCCAAATGCCGCGCCGCCCCCAACACACCCCCAAACAAAGCCCCGAGACTTACGTGTATCCCGGGGCTTTGTGCGCGCTGGCGGCCTATGCAACATAGGCGCGCCGGCATGCAAGTCCCCTGCGCGCATAAATCCGTCTGGATTTATGCATGCAAGGCTTTTAAAATCTGCCCCATATTGCAGAATTCAGTAGCACAGAATACTTGTAATATCAGAACATAAAAAGACATACAACAATCCTCCTGTGTATTTAGCCAAATTTCTGGTACCTTTAATTTATATAAGTTTAATCAAATGACAATAACAGACTCTCTAGTTTCCACTCGGCAGAAGAGAAGCTCTCATCAGCTAGTTGAACCAGAACCTTCTCTCAGCTGTCTCTCACAGACTCCCTGTGAGACACTTCCTCTCCTCACTAGAGGTCTCACTTCCTCCACAGGACATAAAGCATGACAAGATGTAGACACTTGTAAACCATACTTCCCAAATTAATTTTCTGCAAAGGAGAACTGTACAATGTTACTAACATGTAATTGTATACTTGCACACCACAGCCTTTCTAAATACATACACATTTTTTTCCACACATACGTCTCACAGCAACTTCAGCACACATCCATGGAATTACTTACTGAGGGAACACTAAATAGCGGTATCAGTCTACACTGAGTAAACTCAATTCTGCTTTCATCATGATGACTCCTGTTGGCTTCTAAGGGGTATGTAATTAAACCTGGTACATGTGGATTGCTTGTCATTGCAGAGGGAAGAAGTGGAAGAGCTAATACACACCAAGTGAGGAGATAAAAGTACAATGGAGAATTCCAAGAGAGCTGTAAACTGACATGAGTGCATATTTAGAACCATCTGTCTTCTGGGTAACTAAGGATCTTTAAAGAGCAGTGTGAGAGGACATGATTGGGAACAGAAGGAAAATTGCAAGAGGGAGATCAAAAGAGAAATCTGTCTGCCCTGACTTAGAAAGGCACCAGCATCTGACAATTCCTTCCTCTAGGATTACCTTGTATAGGTACCTCAATGGCTGCACCACACAGTTTGTTGCCACCTCATAGATTACAGTCATGAGTACTGTGCTCAAACAAAAAAAAATTGGTTGGCTTCCAAAAGCTTTTGACACACATATTACCATTCTGTTGGACTGACTCTATGGATATCGACCTTGCTTTGTTTGACTACGCCACTGCCTATCTCCAGGCCAAGACCTCCGCTACGCCTTACTATGCCGCTGCTTGTCTCCAGACCCAGACCTCTGGTATGCCTGACTACGCTGCTGCCTGTCTCCAGACCCAGACCTCTGCTATGCTTGACTATGCTATTAACTTCTCCGTGATCATACTATCACCTTGATTGACTAACTCTATTGATTTTTCCTTGATAAGACCATTGCTTTGATTGACTACACTATTGAATTCTCCGTGATCAGACCATCACCTTGATTGACTAACTCTATTGACTTCTCCGTGATCAGAACTCAGTATTGCTTGCCACAACCTCTGTTTTGCCACCGGCCCTCATCCAAGCCTGTCAATGACACCTCTCCTAGCCTTCTCCCTGGACATGGACTTACTAGGCTTCAGCCTTCCTTTGCTCAAGCGCCTCCAGTTAATCTCCATTCCATTGGCACCCCGAGTTCCAGTAACGCACCCAGTCCAGGGTAGGACTATGCCACCTATCGTCTGCTGTCTCTGGGCTGAACCAACCTCGAGGCCCACCTAAGTACTGTCAGCCCCAGCACCCAAAGGCTCAACCCGCACGGAACAAGGGTTGGTATAGGTGAAGATCCAGTGGCCTCTATCTCCATCCCATTCTACCTGCCAACAATGGGGACCCGTAGGTCCTCATCTACAGGTTCCGGCAACCCCTCCTCGGCCCAAGGGTCCACCTTCGACGCAACAGGTTGCAAAGGCCATGGACTTGGTGGAGCCACGTGCCCTCTAGGCCATCCCAGGCTTGGCGTTCAAAGTACAAGAAAAGCAGCAGTTCCTTGAGGCATTGGCCTCCTCCTTGGATTGTCTACACGCCCGGCTGGATTCCCTCACTAATAACCCAGTTCCTCTTCTGGCTCCTCCTCATCCACAGCCATCTCCATCGATGCTTCAAGCCTTGTTGGCACTGCCAGCACCCCCGCACTTCAACGTTGACTCTAGACTCTGCAGAGGGTTTATTAACCAATGTTATATGCAATTCGCTCTCCAGCCCTCCGTCTTCCAAGATGAGTTGACGAAGATTATCTTCATCCTATCCCACCTTGAGGGGAAGGCGCTGGCCTGGACTTCCCCTCTGTGGGAGTGGATTCTTTGTTGAAGTTGAAAGAACTGACTCAGTTTGTGGCTGTGTTTCAACGGACCTTCAATGATCCTGGGTGACATTCCATGGCAAGCACCAGCTTATTACATCTCCGTCAAGGTCAATGAAGTCTCTTTGACTATACCATCGAGTTTTGGACTTTGGCTACTGAGCTTGCTTGGCAGGAAGACTGTCTCCGAGCTATATACCTGGATGGACTCTCCTCACAGCTGAAAGATGAGTTGGCTGCACAGGAACTCCCTTCCTCCCTTGAGGACCTGATAGACCTGGCAGGCCAAATCAACCAAAGTCTCCAAGAGCGTCACCTGGAGAGTCAGATGCCCAAGAAGCCTTCGCGGGTTTGCTCCTGTTCACCACCGATTACCAACCCTGCTCTCAGCAGTGATGCTAAGGTTGTCAAGATGGAAGAGCCCATGCAGTTGGGTCGTGGGCAGCTGACACCAGAAGAGCGCCTCCGGTGGAGACAAACTGGTCTGTGTCTATATTGCGGAGCACCTGGCCACCATCTACAGACTTGCCCTATCTGTTCGGGAAACTCCCTGGCCTGAATTCAGTAGGGGTCCTGAACTTGGGCGCAACTTCTTCGGCCCCTCAGTTATCTATACCATTTGCCCTGATCTGGGATTCCTAGTCCTTTTTGGTTCTTGATCTGGTAGATTTCAGAGCAGGAGGTAATTTAATTCTCAAGGACCTTGTTCAGCTTTTGGTCATAAAGACCCACTCGCTTGAAACTTCTCTATGTATTACATCTATCTACGGAGAGCCGTTAACCGGCCGAATTTCCTTGACTACAGAACCTGTCCAGTACGCACTGGTGCCTTACATACCGAGGAAATAGAATTGCTAGTGTTGGAGAAATCCATCCATCCCATAGTGCTTGGACTCCCTTGGCTACAGAAGCACTCCCCCCCCCCAATTCAACTGGGGTTCATTGCAACTGGTGGAATGGGGTCCCGCCTGTCACCAGTCCTGTCTCCAGAAAGTCATACCACCATTCATGATTCCTCTGGCTACTACATCCTCTGGCATACCTGCTCCCTATGCAGCCTATGAAGATGTGTTCTCCAAGCAAAAATCTGACCTCCTTCTGCCTCTTCAAAGGTTTGACTATCCAATCAATCTCCTTCTAGGAACCATACGTCCTCAAGGACGCACCTACAATCTGTCTCTTCCCGAAGGCTATGATGGAATATATCCAAGAAAATCTCGCAAAGGTACTCATCCGCCCATCTACTTCTCCTGCTGGGGCAGGATTCTTTTTTGTGACCAAAAAAGATGGGTCACTTAGGCCCTATATTGACTACTATGGCCTAAATGCCATCACCCATAAGGATAAATATTCCTTGCCATTAATTTCCGAATTATTTGATCACCTCCAGGGTGCTTCCATATTTACAAAGCTGGATCTACACGGAGCGAATAACCTCGTAAGAATCCATCCTGACGACATTTGGAAAACTGCCTTTAACACCTGGGATGGACACTACGAATACCTGGTGATGCCCTTTGGCCTCTGTAACGCACCCGCAGTATTCCAGCGAATGATGAACAAAATTTTCAGAGATCTACTGTATACCAAAATTGTGGCTTACCTGGACGATATACTCGTCTTTTCTAAAGTCCTTGATACCCATCATGCTGACGTCCGAACTGTCCTTGAATGCCTTCGTGAGAACCATCTGTTTGTGAAATTGGACAATTGCTTGTTCGAGAAATCCAGTCTGCCTTTACTTGGTTATATCATTTCTCAGCAAGGGTTCTCCATGGGTCCAGCTAAACGGAAGGGAATCCAGGATTGGCTCCAGCGCTTTTTGGGATTCCTCAACTACTATCGTCATTTCATCCCACATTATTCTACCCTGGCTGCTTTGTTGACGGCTTTGACTCGCACGGGGAAAGACACGTGAAATTGGCCTTCTGAGGCCATTGCAGCCTTCCATTGTCTGAAGGAAGCCTTCCAGAAAGGGTCCTGTCTGCACCATCCTGACTCAAATTGTCCTTTCCTAGTGGAAGTTGATGCCTCTGTCATTGGGGCTGGTACAGTTTTGAGTCAACGCACCACCTCTGGTACCATAGTTCCCTGTTCTTCCTATGCCCATAAATTTTCATCTGCAGAGCAAAATTACAGCATAGGGGATCGTGAGCTGCTTGCCATAAAACTGGCTCTCGAAGAATGGTGCCCGTGGCTAGAGGGCGCACAGCACAAATTCACTGTGTTCACTGATCATAAGAATCTGAAACATTTGAGTCAAGCACAACGTCTCAACACCCGTCAAGCTCGATGGGCCTTGATTTTCTCCAGATTTGATTTTGAACTTTGCTATTGCCCAGCCGACAAAAACCTCCGGGCGGATGCCCTATCATGATTCTTCAAGCCTAAAGACACTCCGGAAGAACCTACTCATATAATAGACCCGGCCTGTATTTGTTTATCTGCCAATCATCCAGTTCCTGCTGGAAAGGCGGTTGTGCCCCGACAATTCCGAGAGAGAATTCTCCATTGGGCACATGATTCCAAATTCACTGGTCACCCAGGATGAGCACGAACCCTGACACTGCTCCAGCGGTTCTTCTGGTGGCCCACCATGGTCTCCAATGCAAAAGCATATGTCAAATCCTGTAAGAACTGTGCACAGCAAAAACCCCCAATCGGTCGAACTTGGGGTCTTCTACAACAGCGTCTAGCACCCAAAGAACCGTGGACTCATTTGTCTATGAATTTAATCGTGGATTTGCCACCTTCAAAGGGTCACACTGTAATATGGGTCACCATAGACTAATTTTCAAAAATGGTCCATTTCATTCCTGTTGGAAACAGGATGTTGGGCTTGATGGACCCTTGGTCTGACCCAGTATGGCATGTTCTTATGTTCCTTCCGGGCCTACCATCCAGAGATAGCATGCTTATTCTTCCACCATATTTTTAGACTACATGGCCTGCCCAAGGACATTGTTTCAGACAGAGGTCCTCAATTTGTTGCCAGGTACTGGCACTCCCTGTGCCGAAGGTTCGGTATTAACAACAGCTTAATGACTGCCTTTCATCCCCAAGCCAACGGGAAAACTGAGCAAATGAATCTCTCCTTGAAGGCCTTCCTGCGCACTTACATCAATGACCCACAAGATAATTGATCTGACCTCCTATCCTGGGCAGAGTTTTCTCACAACTCTCACATCGTCACTGCTACTGGAACATCACCATTCTCAGTTGTCTATGGGAAACAATCAAGACCACCATTACCCGAACCTCTATCACTGCTGTCCCCTGTGGCACAGGCTACTGTGGATGCCCTTAAGATGTTATGGGAGCAGACAACTCTCCGTTGCGTCAGGCCGCTTCCCGGGCCAAGACTACTGCTGACAGTCGAAGTCGCTCAGCTCCTGAATTCCTTCCTGGCCAGAAAGTCTGGTTAAGTACTCGGTATATCCAACTTCAAATACCATCCCAGAGATTCACCCCTATATTTATTGGTCCCTTGTCTGTTACCTGATGCATTGGACCCGTTACATATCAGCTTCGGCTGCCTCCTATGCTGGGAATACATAATACATTTCATGTATCACTCTTAAAACCTGTGATTCTATCTTAAACTAGAGATGAGCTTCGTTTTTCTGGCTCGGCTTGGGTTTTCGCCAAAAACGAAACTGGAATCCAAACCTGAAACCAGAAAAACTAATAAAAAACAAAACACAAATCGGAAAAAAAACGCGAATCGAAAAAAAACCCCACACCAACCCTTCACATTTACTTTCTTATAACCCGCCCCCCACCACCACCACCACCACCACAATTCTGATCCCTCCCCAAGACTTACTAAAAGTCCCTGGTGGTCCAGCGGGGTCCCGCAAGCAATCTCTCCCTCCATGCCATCAGGCTGTCGAGCCTGCTATGACTCAAAATGGCACCGATAGCCTTGCCCTTACGATGTCACAGGGGCTACCGGTGCTATTGATCAGCCCCTGTCACATGGTAGGAGCATGTGACAGGGGCTGACCAATGGTACCAGTAGCCCAACAGCATGGAGGGAGAGATCGCTTGCGGGACCCCGCTGGACCACCAGGGACTTTTAGTAAGTCTTGGGGAGGGATCGGGATGGTGGAGGGGGTGTAAAAAAGTAAAATTGAAGGATTTGGGTGGTTTCTTTTGTTTTTTTTAATAAATGTGCCCCTCCCCCCACATTAACCCGAAAAACTAATTTTCCCTGAAGCTCGGGGAAAATCCGTTTCGTGGTTCAGGTCCCCCCGAACCACATCTCTATCTTAGACTGCCCAGAAAGCCCCTGAGCCACCTCCATTAGTGGCAGAAACTGATACGATATACAAGGTACACAAAGTCCTAGATGTCCACCGTAGGGGCCATTGGTGGGAATACCTCCTTTCCTGGGAGGGTGACGGATCCGAATAGAATTTGTGTGAACCATCTCAGAACATCCTGGTCAAAACTCTCCTTCTGAATTACCATCATGCTCATCCAGGCAAATCCTGACCTCTGAGAGGTGGGCATAAAGGGGGGGTACTGTTACGCATGCCGTCCATAGCAGACCCGTGGCACGGCCCTCTCACCTTCTTACACAGCTCCAGCTCCTGCTTCCTCCTCCCTGGTGGCAGTGGGCCGCTGGCTCCAACCTCGGGCCGCCTCTGGTGCCTCCAGCTCTGCCATGGTCCCCATGTGGCCCGCGGAGAGACACCACCACTGGCACCGCGCCCCTCCATAGGCAAGAATGCGTGCACCACTGATCCTTATGAAGGGCCCACGGTGGGAACCTGGTCGCAGCCCTGGATGATGACGTCAAACCCTTCAGTGCATTGAAGCTCAGGCTCCTCTCCCTAGCATTGCCTTTGCAACTGGTCTCCTTGCTACTCAAGTACTTGTTGCTGTTAGGGAAACCTCTCTACGCCTGTTCCAGACCTTTGTTGCTCCCAGTTCCTGTCTTCCTCATTCCTGCCCTGTCTATGTGTTGGACTGACTCTACGGATATCGACCTTGCTTAGTTTGACTACACCGCTGCCTATCTCTAGACCCATTCCTCTGCTACGCCTGACAATGCTATTAACTTCTCCGTGATCAGACTATCGCCTTGGTTGACTAACTCTATTGACTTCTCAGTGATCAGACCATTGCCTCAACTGACTATGCTATTGATTTCTCTGTGATCAGACCATCACCTTGATTGACTAACTCTATTGACTTCTCTGTGATCAGAACTCAGCAGTCCTTGCCACGACCTCCATTTTGCCTCCGGCCCTGATCCAAGCCTGTTATTGATGCCTCTCCTAGCCTATTCCCTAGACGTGGACTTTTTAGGCTTTGGCCTACCTTTGCTCGAGTGCCTCCAGTTAATCTCCGTTCCATCTGTGTATCAATCAATTAATTTTCTTCTTAAATCACAGCTCCGTGAGACACCAGTCCATCTCACAGTTGCTTAGGAATGATATGGGACCAGACAACCCATAAGCTTAGAAGCAATGCTATCAGGAACAATATGCAATCCTTTTGCATCTTTTGCAAATGCTCTATGCCACACATATGCTCCAGGTCATTACTCCTTGTTGAAGGATTATTATCTAGATAAGAGCAAGGAATCTCTTATGCTGCAGCAATTTTGGCATAACTGATCCCAATTTATTTTGCTTTATAACCAATTCAAAGCCAAAACAATCAACATTGATCCAAGATGCTCTCCTGAAAGCTTGGTAATAGTCCTTTTTTAGACCCAGAAAATTATGTATTTTATTTATTGTATTTTTAAATATTTGTTACCCACTTTCCTACGTTCAAGGCATACATAGTAAACAGAATAAAAACAAATAAAATACAATGTCAAATCAATTACAACAGCAATAATTATACCAAAAATCATTACAAGGCACATGTCTGTATGATACTGATACTCAGACAGTTAGATGGAATATGCCTTTTGACACAGATAAGTTTTCAGGCCTTTCCTAAAAATTTAGGTTCTATAATTGATCTTACCTCCTGTGGAAGGGAGTTCCAGAGGAGTAGTTTGGCAGTAGAGAAAGCACGCACTCTAGTTTCTTCCAGGTGGATTGCTTTTGGTGAAGGGACATCTAATAGCCCTTGGATTCAGGATCTTAACATGCTAATGGGAGTATGGATTTTCAGTATAGCTGCAATCCATGGTGATGAAGAGTGTGAATGGTAATAGCCAGTTTACATTGAATCCGATAGGAGATAATCGGAAGTCAGTGTAATGCTTGTAAGTTAGGAGTGATGTGATCGCGCATGTGAGTTCAAATTAACAATCTGGTTGCAGAGTTTTGAAAAATCTGTAACGGATGAATTATATAAGCTGGGAGACCAAGGAAAAGTGAGTTGTAATAGTCAAGGCTGGAGAAGAGTGGAGAATAGACAATTGTATGAAAACCATTACGGTCCAATAAAGGCTTCAAATGACACAAAAGTCGTAGTATAAAAAAGGAAGTTTGTGTTAAAGATTTGATGTAATCTTGCATTGAGAGTGAAGGATGTATGAGGATATCAAGATTACGAATGGTTTTCGATATGGTAATGTTTTGATTTCTGAAAGCATTTTTTTCAGGGATGAGTGAGAATGGAAACTGAGCGAGAATCATGATCTCAGTTTTAGTGACGTTAAAAACAAGTATGTTCTGATTAAGCTAGTCATGAATAGTGGAAAGACATGAAGAAATGAATCATTCTCTGAGAGCCTATGATTCTTTGAGTGGGAAGAAAAATTGAATATCATCTGCATATAGCTTATGGTTTATCCCAAGGATGGCAAGTAAATGACACAGCAGAGTCAGATAGATGTTAAAGAAGGCTGCTAATAATGTATCAGAACCATAGCTAGCCTATGGCCAATATGAGCTTGGCCATAGGCACCATCCTTGAGGGGCACTATCACTTTCAAAATTTGATAGACAATCCACCAGCCTCCCCTCTACTGATAGAGTTTTGGCACCTCAAGAGCTCAGCTGCCAGGGGGAGAAGAGCTGCTTTACTAGCTTCTATAATTGGAGGGGGAGAAGCAGCGGCAGACCCCAAATCGTGACAAAAAACATCACCAATGCTACCCCCTGCCCACGTGCAATCAGGTGCAGAGGGGCCACGGAGCTGCAAGAAGCAGCATCAGAGTCCCATCCCTCAAGTCAGGAGCACACTCTGCAAACAACATCAGCCTCTTCCACTTCATTTAGGGAAAGTGTGAGCTGCGAAAACAAAACATCGGCCTCTCACCCTTCCTCCGTAGCCTAAAGAAATGCTACCCTTGGAGCTGTATCGGCTTCCCATCCCACCTCAGTAGTCAGAATGAACATGGCCCACAGAGCAAAAAAAGCTTCCCTCTATAAGTCGGGAGGAGCCAGCCCATGAAGTAATATGGGCCTCCTTTACCTTTTCTGCATTTAAGAACAGCATGACCCAAGGACCAAAAAAAAAAAAAAAATCAAAGGTCTCCCATTTTATTTATGTATGTATTTATTTATTTTACTTTTTTTTATGACAACATTCATGTAGACATATCATATCGGTTCACATAGAACAGGGGTATTATAATATTAGAAAGAAGGTTAAATTACATAGAACAGGGGTCATGAGAACTAGGATAACGGAAAGCGAAGGAAGGCGTAGAAGGTAGAGTCTAGCTACAGTTGATATAGCATATAACATAAACTTAAACATAAACTAAAACTTATATAAATCCTGCTCCATTGGTTCATTGGTCCCTTAAATCTCTGCTCCATTGGTTCATTTTTGTAATGCTTTTGTACTGTTTTATTTTGTTCATTTTGTTTTTTATTCTTCTTTTTGGTTAGTAATATTATTTTATATTGTTTATAATGTTATATTGTTATATTGCTATATTGTTTTACTGTATCTCATCTGAGTTCTCTGTAAACCGGCATGATGTGCTTCACGAATGTCAGTAAATAAAAGTTAATAAATAAATAAATATAACATAACTGGCTGTTAGCTATAAGAGGGCTAAAATTAATAGGGGTAGGTGGGGAAAAGAGAAGGAAGGGGGAGGAGGGGGGAGGGAGGAAGCTTAAGTAAGCAATTAACGTGTGAAAGAAGTTGAAAAGTAGGTAACTAAGGTAGCATATTGTAGTGGTTTCAATGGTGGATTGATTGTTAGTAGTATGACATATTTCTAACGTACATATTACTAAAGAGCATACATGTTGATGAGGTAACATCATTTAAGGAAGAGCAAACTTATGGGATAAACATATTTGAGAAGAAGCATGTTTATGGGATAACATATTTCTAGGGCAGATAATTTATAGGGATGTGAATCGGGCTTTGGACGATTGAAAATATAGGACGATATTTTCGAAATCGGGGGCTCCCCCAAAACGATAGGAAAACCCCATGATATTGATCGTGGGGGTTCTCTTATCGTTTTGGGGGAGGGCGGGAAGAACGGCACACAAAAATAACCCCTAAACCCACCCCGACCCTTTAAAACTAATCCCTTAGATTCCCCCACCCTCCCGACCCCCACAAAAACCTTTTACAGGTACCTGGTGGTCCAGTGGGGGTCCCTGGAGCGATCTCCCACTCCCGGGCCATTGGCTGCCACTAATCAAAATGGCGCCGATGGCCCTTTGCCCTTACCATGTGACAGGGTATCCGTGCCATTGGCCGGACCCTGTCACATGGTAGGAGCACTGGATGGCTGACGCCATCCTGTGCTCCTACCATGTGACAGGGGCTGACCAATGGCACCGGTAGCCCCTGTGACATAGTAAGGGCAAAGGCTATCGGCGCCATTTTGAATACTGGCAGCTGATGGTCCGAGTGCAGGAGGTTGCTCCAAGGACCCCCACTGGACCACCAGGTACCTGTAAAACATTTTTGGGTGGGTCGGGAGGGTGGGGGAAGCTAAGGGATTAGTTTTAATGGGTCAGGGTGGGTTTTTTGTTTATCAGCTCGGGCGCAGCCGATAAACAAAACCGTGATCGGGCCCGATGAAAAAAAAAACACATGTGAATCAGAACCGAAATCCGAACCGATTCCAGTTCCGATTCACATCTCTAATAATTTAACAAAAGGAAGTGTATTTTAGCATGAAGTAGCATCTTTATGGGTAGCATTACGAAGTGGAAAAGGTGGGGGGAGGGTAGGGAAAAGTGGAGTCCGTAACTAAGGAAAGGCTTGTTTGAACAGCCAAGTCTTAAGTTTTTTTTTAAATGTCATGGGGCAGTGTTCCTGGCATAATTCAGGGGCATGGAATTCCATAGGGCTGGCCCTGCTAGAGAGAAGGCTTGTTCTTTAGTGGAGGTATGTTGGGAGAGTTTGAGAGGGGGAATGTGGAGAGGACCTTTGTAGGTGGTTCTGACAGGTCTTTTAGATGTGTGGAAGCTCAGGGAGTCTTTTAGCCAAAGTGATTGCTGGTTATGTAGGGTCTTGTGAATGATAGACTTTTATGTAGAATTCTGAAATGGATAGGCAGCCAGTGGAGATCTTTGAGGATAGGGGTAATGTGGTCTTTTCGGTGAGTATTGGTAAGGATTCTGGCAGCTGCATTTTGGAGCATTTGTAGGGGTTTAGTGGTGGATGCGGGGAGGCCTAGAAGAAGGGTGTTGCAGTAGTCAATTTTTGAAAATAGGGTGGCTTGGAGGTCTGTGCGGAAATCGTAGAAGTGGAGGAGGGGGTCTAAGTTTTTTTAGGACTTGGAGTTTAAAGAAACAATCTTTTGTTGTGGTGTTAACGAATTTTTTTAGGTTTAGCTGGTTGTCGAGGACAACACCGAAATTTCTCGCCTATAAGATAGTGGCGGTGGAGGGCTCGATGCGGGAGAGGTTGTTGTGGTTGGATGAGATAAATAGGAGTTTGGTTTTGGCTGTGTTAAGAGCAAGGTTGAGGATGGTAAGGAGGAGGTTGATAGAGTGGAGACAGTTGTCCCAGAACTTAAGTGATTTGGGGAGAGATTCTGTTATAGGGATAAGGATTTGAACATCATCAGCGTATAGAAAATGAGTCAGGTTTAAGTCTGCGAGGAACTGGCAAAGGGGTAAGAGATAGATATTGAAAAGAGTGGGGGAGAGGGAAGAGCCTTGGGGCACCCCTTGAGTTAAACTGAAGGGGAGGATTCCTTGTTTATTCTGACCTTATAGTATCTGTTGTTCAGGAAGGATTTGAGCCAGCGGAGAACAATTCCTGATATGCATATGTCAGTGAGACGGTTTAGGAGGATGGAGTGCTTAACAGTATCAAATGTGGATGAGATATCTAGAAGTGCAAGTATGTATGATTGGCCTTTATCTAATCCCTTGAGGAGAGTATCTGTGAGTGAAATTAGGAGAGTTTCCGTGTTTAGGAATTTACGGAAACCAAATTGGTAGGGGTAAAGAATATTGTGTTTGTCGAGGTACTCAGAGAATTGGGTGTTGACTAATCTTTCCAAGAGTTTCGCAATAAATGGTAAGTTTGAAATAGGTCAGAAGTTAGATGGGTCCCCTGGGACAAGATTAGATTTCGTCAAGATGGGTTTAAGAATGGCCTGATTTAGTGCATTGGGGACTATTCCATGAGAGAGAGAGCAGTTGATGATTTCAGCCAGGGTTTTGGCGATTATCGTTGGTATGGAAAGAAGTAGGGATGTGAATCGTTTTAGGACGATTAAAATTATCGTCCGATAATTTTAATATCGTCTTAAACCATTATGGAACACAATACAATAGAGATTCTAACGATTTATCGTTGTAAATCGTTAGAATCGTGAGCCGGCACACTAAAACCCCCTAAAACCCACTCCCGACCCTTTAAATTAAATCCCCCACCCTCCCGAACCCCCCCCCAAATGACTTAAATAACCTGCGGGTCCAGCGGCGGTCCGGAACGGCAGCAGTCCGGAACGGGCTCCTGCTACTGAATCTTGTTGTCTTCAGCCTGCGCCATTTTCCAAAATGGCACCGAAAAATGGCGGCGGCCATAGACGAACACGATTGGACGGCAGGAGGTCCTTCCGGACCCCCGCTGGACTTTTGGCAAGTCTTGTGGGGGTCAGGAGGCCCCCCCCCCAAGCTGGCCAAAAGTTCCTGGAGGTCCAGCAGGGGTCAGGGAGCGATTTACCGCCGCAAATCGTTTTCGTACGGAAAATGGCGCCGGCAGGAGATCGACTGCAGGAGGTCGTTCAGCGAGGCGCCGGAACCCTCGCTGAACGACCTCCTGCAGTCGATCTCCTGCCGGCGCCATTTTCCGTACGAAAACGATTCGCGGCGGGAAATCGCTCCCTGACCCCCGCTGGACCTCCAGGAACTTTTGGCCAGCTTGGGGGGGGCCTCCTGACCCCCACAAGACTTGCCAAAAGTCCAGCGGGGGTCCGGAAGGACCTCCTGCCGTCCAATCGTGTTCGTCTATGGCCGCCGCCATTTTTCGGCGCCATTTTGGAAAATGGCGCCGGCTGAAGACAACAAGATTCAGTAGCAGGAGCCCGTTCCGGACCGCTGCCGTTCCGGACTGCCGCTGGACCCGCAGGTTATTTAAGTCATTTGGGGGGGGTTCGGGAGGGTGGGGGATTTAATTTAAAGGGTCGGGGGTGGGTTTTAGGGGGTTTTAATGTGCCGGTTTTGCGATTTTACGTTTTTTCGATTTTTCACGATTTTTCACGATATTTTACCCCCCCAAACGGCAACAATACGATTCCCTCCCCCTCCCAGCCGAAATCGATCGTTAAGACGATCGAGGACACGATTCACATCTCTAGAAAGAAGTACTTTTGTAGGGATGGGATCAGAAGGGTGAGAGGATGGTTTCAAATTCTTAAGCAGGGATTCAATTTCTAGGGAGGATGTGTATTCGAAGGAGTCAAGGGTAGCCCCCGGGTTGAATGGGTGGTGTACGGGGGTGAGGGGGTGGTGTTGAATTGTGACAGGAGCTTGGAGATTTTTTTCTGGAAGAAGATAGTGAGTTCTTCAGATTTAGTAAGGGCTTCGTTGTCGGGTACGGTGGGTGGGGAAGTTTTTGTCAGTTCTGATACATAAGAGAAGAGAGCCTTTGCATCATATTGGAAATTGTGAATTTTGAGGGCGTACAAATCTCTTTTTGTTCGGAGGATCGTTGTCCTGTAGTTGTGCAGGGATGATTTATAGGTGTTCAAGAGGTTAGGGGAGGGGGTCTTTTTGCCAGTTCTTTTCTTTATGTCTTAGCTCAAGTTTTGCCCTTGCAGTCAGAAGAAACATTCCTACAAAGAGAAAGAGAGAGAAAGAAGGAGCATGTGTGTGTGTTTGTGTGTGTGTGTGTGTTTGTGTGAATGAGAGAGCAAAGTACCATGTATGTGTATGTGTGTTTGTGACTGACCATGTGTGAAAGAGAGTGAATGAGCATCTGTGTATGTATGGTTGATCATGTGTGTATGAGAGAGAGACAGCACAGGAGCATGTGTGTATATGTGAGCATGAGAGAACGAATGAATGAGTGTGTGTATGTGTGCATGATTGAGCATGTGAGAGTGAATGGGCATGTGTGTGTATGATTGAACATGTGAGAAAGTGAACAAGCATTTATGTGTGTTTGAGCATGTGAGAGCGCTAACAAGTGCATATGTATGATTAAGCATATGTGAGAGCAGAGCATGTGTATATGTGTATGTGTGTGTGTATGACTGAACATGTGAGAGAGAAAATGAGCATGTGTTTATTATTGAGCATGTGTGAGAGCAAACAAGCATATATGTATGTATGACTGAGCATGTGTGACAGCAAACAAGCATTTGTGTATGTATAATTGCATATGTAAAAGAAAAAACAAGCGTGTGTGATTGTGCATGTGAGAAAGATTGAATGAATGTGTATGTGTGTATGATTGTGCATTTGTGAGAGTGAGCGATCATGTGTGTGTGATTGTTTATGTGAGAGAAAGCGAATGAGCGTGTGTTTGTGTGTGTGTGTGTGTATAATTGAGTATATGAGAGAGAGAGCAAAGACTTTGTATGTGTATGAGCATGTGAGAGAAAGCAAAAGTGAGTATGTATGTGTGTATGACTGAGCACTTGAGAGAGCAAACAAGCATGTATGTGTTTATTTGAGTATGTGAGAGTGAACGAGAATGTGTGTGTGTGTGTGTGTGTATGACTGAGCATGTGAGTGAGAGAGTGAATGAGCATGTATGTGTTAAGAGAGAGGGGAGAATGTTGTGTGCAAAAAACAGCTCCCCCCATCACCACACTAATCCATGACAATCTTTGAGCATCTGGGCCTCAAAGGTTCCCATGTATGGAAAGCAGGGGATTTTTGAATCCCTGTTAGTTATTATAATTATTGGGTATTATTTAATGTATCTGCTGTTTTGAAATATGTTATTGTCATATGGAAAAGTTTATATGAGTTTTTAATTATTGGATTCCATTCTATTTGTCAGCTATTTGAAATATTCTTTTTTATTAGTATGGTTTTACTATTATGATTGATGTTTTATATTTCTTTATTTTATTGTTTTATATTTTATGAGAAATGGCAATGTTTCTGTTTTTCCCTTCTTGCACTGCATATAGAGTCTGGCTTTTTGCGATTTCCAGTTCAGTATTTGTCTGCACATTTCTGTCTATAATGTATGGTCTTTTTATTTTGTATTTAGTGAGGGTATGTCTATTTTCTATACATATGACATAAGTGAGGGATTCTGCTAGTGTATATTTTCTGTGTAGGGATCTATGGCAGCCTGGCTTGTTTTGTTTTCCTAATAGGAGGTATATTGGTGTTTTAGGACCTGGCATAATATTTACAGTGTTGCCTTTTCATAATTAGGACATTTACTGTTTGAGTGCTGGCAGTTAGAGCTGTTTTGATATGGGAGATTTACAATATTGTAATTGCAATTCAATGCATGGCTTTCCTAGGGCCAAACCCAGACCCAACTTGCATTACCATACGCCTAATACCATTTGGGTTCCAAGTGTCTTTTCTAAGTTTTTTTGCAGGGTTTCTGGTTGGCACTACAATAGTACATGTACATATAATATACATGCTATAAGTGATTTTTTTTTCTCAGAAAGTCCTTTCTCATGTAAAATTTGTTATTATAGCTGCATAATTTTGAATTGTATTTGGGGAGGGTGCAACTAGGAAAGAGGTGGGTGAAAGGCTATAAGGTTCACCTAGGGTGCCTAATATCTATATATCAGCCCTAGGGAAGAGTGGAAGGTATGATTGGATAATGACCGTGGAAGATGAGCGAGTGGGGAGATGAAATGGAAGATTTGGAGACGAGGGGTTTTCAAGAGCAGAAGAAAGGATGCAGCTTTTGGGGGAAGGACAAGGGGGGCTGAAGATGGTAAAAGGAGAAACTCAGTGAGGGGAAGATGGAGGACTGAAAGGGGGCTATAGAGGGAAAATTTGGGGAGGTTTAGGATTCTCACAGAGAACTGGAGGGAGAGAAGGGGGATGAAATCTAGATGAGTGAATAGAGAGGCAGAGATAAAGAGAAGGGAGAAGAAAATAGAAAGATCAATATTAGGGGCATAGGGGAGGTACTGAAGAGACAGGACAGAGATAAAACAGAACATGAACAAGAGATCACATAAAGGAGTCAGGAGACCAAGAAGAGGAAAGCAGTATAAAGAGATATGGACCAAACTGATTAAAAATATAAAAATCCAGACAGCCAGAGTAGAAAAAAGCATTTTACATTCAGTTTAGTAGATGGACTGTCGACTTTGGGAATGTGCAGCTCATATCTTATTTTGCACAATACAGGAGGAAATGTATTACAGTTTTTCTTTCTCTGGTGTTGCTTGGCTTGCAGAATCTGGTTTCTTGGGATTTCCAGTTCAGTTTTTCAATGTAGGCTTATGGCGCCAGGATCCCTTTCTTGGTTCTGATTGAGCTGAATGCCCATAAGGGTAGGAGGAAACTGCTGGATCAAAATGAAAATGAAAGCCCTATTTAACAGAGTGTCCTGGCTCATAGGGTCATGTGTTATGTTCAGGTTGAGGGTGCCTTTTTTTTACTTGGCTGTAGGTGCCAAATAGCCTAGCTATGGCTCTGAAATGCAGAGCCTTGGGGTACATCAGAGTTAAGTGGAATGCAAGCTGAAGTCTCAGGATCAACCATGACTTCTTGTATTCAGTTAGTAAGATATGAAGTAAACCAAGAAAGAACAGAACCCATTAAAACAAGAGACCATAACCTAACAAGGAGAATCAAGTGATCAATAGTGTTGAAAGCGGATTAAATGTCAAGCAGAATAAGTACAATAGAGGTTCCTCGATCAAAGCCCTGATGAATAGTGTCAGAACTGGAGAGAAGGGGCATTTCAGTATTGTAAAATTTCTGAAAATCAAATTGGTATTGATCTAAGGGGTATATATGGAATCATAAAACATAGGCCTAGATTTATCAAATTGCAGTAAATATCACATGCGATAGGAAAAGGGATGTGTTTTGAGAGAGAGAGAAAAACTAGCTATAAGGCCTTTATAGTACTTAGGTATTTATACCTCTATATTAGGCCCACCTAGTAACTCGAGGTGAGGTTTAGGTAGGTGTTAGAGGCCACTTTGACATTCAGAGTGAGTCGTACGAACAGAACAGTACACTCTTGTGAAGATTTGATGACCTTCAGAGTGAGGAAACTCACACAAAGATGAGATTTGTACAATGTTCTCTCAACCTAGCCCACTTGGCCAGAATTCGCCACCCCAAACTCCTCCCCATTTTCCAAATTAGCATTGTACCATGCGTTAAGGCATTTTTTTGATAAATGACCCCCATAGTAAGCTCTTGAAGTACCAAATTTTCCAAAATCTTGCCACGGCATGGTAATGATGAGATAGGATGGTAATTTGACAGGAGGGTCAGGTCTGCAGAGACTTTAAGCACTGGGCAACTTGAAGATCTTTTTAGGGAATCAGGAAGTATGCTGTAACTCAAAGATGAGTTTGCAAACTTCATCATAATCTTTTATCAAATCCTACTAGAGCATTATTGCGGGCATTAGGGCCATAATACTTGCGATTAATAACACATTGCAAGATGTGTATGCAAATTCTAAAATTTTTCTCTACCTAGCTGCTATCAAGCTAGGTCAACAAATCTCATCTTTGTGTACCTCTCTTCATTCCAAATCACATTAAATGTTCCCTGATATGTACAGTGCTGTTCATACCTCTGACTGTGCCTGTAAAACTGTCCCCCAAAACCTAGGCCACCACCAAAAGCTCACCCTGAGTTACTATTTGCCCCTCCTACAGTGGTATACATAGTTTACTTATATGAAAGTCTTATAAAGAGAGTCTCTCTCTCTCTCGCAAAAATATCATAGGTGCAATAAATTTAATGCACATTGTGGTTATGTGGCAAAATAGTATGTGTTGCAATATCTTGAAAATTACCCTAAAAAGCCCCCTTTTTTTATCGCAGGCACTATTCTTGAAAAATTTATAGCAAAATGATAAATCTAGATCAAAGTTTGTTGCTTTTATTATAATTAATTTCAGTAAGGATCTAGAGCAGGCATTGAGAGGACTAGTAGATGAATTCATCTTTTTGCTAGTTTGGATAATATCAGACTCAGAAAATATCAGAGAAACCAATTATCTACACATTGGAGTGAATTTTCACAACATTTATTCATGTAAAATTATATATGCTCGTAAGTAGCTTGTACTTATGAACATGCTATTTTATAAGCATCAAAAGTATGTGTGTATTTTTGATGTTGTGCACACATTTATGCAAGAAAAAAGGGGCAGTCTAGGCGTGTTCAAGGGCAGGGTCAAGAGGTATGTGTGCAAGTTGCTATTTTATAAGACTTATGTGTGTACATTTGTCAACTTATTCATGTCATTTTACACCTGCTAATTAGCTTGCACAATTGATATCAGAGCCATCTGCTGTCTACTATTGGTTGAGAGGAAGATCAGGGTGAACTGGGGGACATTTAGAATGGAGGACTAGGTCTCAATTGCTTGAAGAAAGACTGGGTAAATTGGTTAGGTTTCAACAAACTAATAATTTCAAATAAGTGCACATGTTTTAAAACATGTGACTGCCATGCACAGAGTTTTACATGGCAATTCACAACTCTTTGTGCATGTAAAATATGCATGTGCGTGCTTTTAAATGAAATAGGAAAACGTGCTTTCAGTGCATTGCAGATATTCATGTGTGGATAAACAAACATAAGCATATTTTATAATCTGTGCAGACCTGTTTGTTTTTTTTATTTCATTTAGCTAAAACAAAACAAAACAAAAGATTAAAAAAAAAAAGAAAGGAAAAACAAAACTGAAGTATATGTTCTGGGGCAATGCTCAATCCTTGAAAATGAATTGATTTCTCAGCCCCAACCCTCCCCTCCCCATTTGGTGGAATGCTTGGACATTCCTTGCTCCATTTTTGGGTTGAAAGAGGGGTAAAAGTGATCCCCTATCAGTCATACTCAATGACTGCTGATTTTCAACAAGTGTCAGCCAACCTGAAATTAGTGCTATTTTGTTGAAAAGCAAAATCTGCCATACAATAAAATGGTGTCTGTCTCAAGTTAGCATTTTGAGAAACCATAGCCAGAAGGCAGGAGCTACTGTGGATTGCGCCATTAAACTCATAGGGGCCGATGCAATAAATTAGCATAGAAAGCGGGCGCTGAACTGTCAGTGCTCACTTTCTTAACGCGCCCCAGGCACCCCCAAGGGGGAGGGGGGAGCACCATGCAATATTTAAATTAGGGGATTGCTAACGAGAACCTGATCGGTTTTCGTGACTCGGCCGTCCGAGAGATGAGCGCTATTAGATTCATTCCACTTTGGACGCGCATTGAATAGGCGCTAATCCCCTTATTGCATTAGGGGATTTATTAGCACCTATTCAACCCGTGTCCAACTGCAGGTTATACAGTGCACTTGGCTGAGTGCACTGTATTGCATCGGCCCCATAGATAGGGTAAGAGGAGGCCTGCAGGGGGATGGCTGTTTTGTTTGGGCTTTCTTAATTGGCAGCACCAAAGGAAGCAAAATAAAAAAACAAATGACATTTCCTTCATGTTTCTTCTATTTTACCCCAAAAATGAAATGAAATAAAGTAGGAGATGTCAATCACATTTCCTATTTTGTTTCAAATTACTGCACATTCCTATCTTTTAACCTCTGGCCTATAGATTGTGCTGACTTCACAGTTTGCGCATGTTTAGTGCAGTTTCTTCTCCACCTTTTGCTTAGGGGGCTAATATGAGCAAAGGCACTCTGCATGGCAGAAAGAGCTAATGAGAGTCATGCATATTGTAATGAGGCTTGGCCCAAATTTACCACATTGACCACCTGTTCAGTTTCTTTTCAAACTCTGATTTACTGTTAATTTTCTTTTTGTCAATTTTCCCAAATATCTATTCATCTCCTTCTCCTATCTAGCTTTAAATCTGGTGAACTGAGCCAATAATTTGTGATAAACTCTCCCCCCGCCACGCACACAAAGTCTCTTGAAGATATGAAAACAACATTAAACTTTGATATTCTTAAACATATGTTAATTCTATTAAAAATTTCACTTGAAGAATAAAATAATTCTCTGTTCCTGATGAGGATTTACATTTTCTGTATAAATGCAGCTATTGGAAACGAAAGAACGAGACATATTAATGAGTATTTCTTAGAATTTCACTTAATTATGAATCTTTCAAGTGCACACAGTACTTTGTATCCATTTGTGTTTGTGTGTTTCACAATATGGCTCTGTTTTTCTGCAGCTGATGACATACTCACTGGTTATTTGCTCAGTCTACCTTTAGGTTATTTGCATAAACTGTTGCACAACATAAAACATGTTAAAACAACTCGGTCCTTAATATTCCTCCATATTTTACTTGCAACACTCTCCTGTAAGGAGGCATTCAACAGTACACAAAGGAAAGAACTACAGTGTACCTAAGTCTAAGGACGTGGTCCAACTATTGTCTTTGGCTCCACTGACTCTCTTATGACATGACAGGAACAGACTGAACATTTCAGATTTCTAATTCAGTTCTGGCTCTGTAATATTGAGAAATGTTGTTTTCCACATGTTGTATATTCTTTCTTACTTCACATGTCATTATATATTAAGATGTAGTAAGCGCAATTATTTTCACAAAATGGAACGTTTTGAGAAAAGAACCCAATTAATCTGCCAAAGAAAATATAAAAAAAATATACCGTGCCTAAGTAACAATGCAGCAAATAAACAAAATAATAATTTCCTTTAAGGGAGACAGGCAATAATGCATTGCGGTAAAAATATCTTATAGGATGAAATTATCCCTTCATAAATAAACCGCTAGTATCTCTCATCATCACCACCATAAGTTTCAAATTAAAGGAAAGATGTATAACTCTTTTTGAAAGTTTATGTTATTTTTATGTTATTTATTTATTTATTAGTTTTATATACTGACATTCATCAAAGATATCACATCGGTTTACAATATAACGAAAAACATACGCATGGGCATGCGTTTGACATAAAACAGATATGAGCGATTATTTATTTATTTATTTATTTATGGTTTATTATATACCGATCTTCTTGCATTGGATACAAATCAAACTGGTTTACAGTGAAACAATTAAACTTGCCTGAGAGCATTACATAGAACGAAGAACATATAAAAAACTTTAAGTAACATGGTATTGAACTATACATCTTATACTAGATGCCTTGAAAAAAGCCATTAAAATTAAAAGTTAACAAGCAGTTGAATGCATCGAATGAATTTGGGCTAGAGTGCAGGGGGGAGGACGGCGCCAGGAGGACACGGGGATGGAGGATAAGAGAAACAGTGGATCCAGAATTGGTGGATTTAGGGGAGGGTTTAAGGGTGGATTGATAACATATAGAACAAATCATAGTTGCCAAGGGAAGTAAACAGTGAGCAATCAGGGAAACGCTAGGCTGAATAGCCATGTTTTCAGTTTTTTCTTGAAGGAATGCTGGCAGGGGTCTTGTCTGAGGTCTGGTGGGAGTGTGTTCCAGTGGGTAGGATTAGGCATCAATATGGCAACTGGGGAGGGAGGAAAACTATTTACAAGGATTAAATGCAACCATTATAGAAATTAAGCATTGAACTGTAAAATTATATACATTACTAGTACTAAGTGGATTGCAGGGAGCTGTAAGAAAAATATATACATTACAGGTACGAAATGATAACAGAGAGACAGCGGTGAAATGCTTGAGCTAATTGTTGTATACAATGTGTAAGATTCTGGTGAGGGATAAACATTAAGGGAAAATGAGGTTTGGGCTGTGTAGGTCATGCGGGGGGAGATTTGGAAGGGAGGAGAACTTTTCGGGGGAGGATTGAGGTGAAATGGGCTGGAGTGTGGGCTGAGTGGAATTAGGTGTAAGCTTTTGTGAACAGCCATGTCTTAAGTTTTTGTTTGAATGTTTTGTGGCAGTCCTCCTGGTGTAACTCTACCTGCATTGTATTCCAAAGGGCAGGGCCAGCTACCGAGAGCGCACGTGCTCTGGTGGAAGCCAAGTTGGTGGTTTTCGGTGAGGTGGTCTGGATGGTGGCGAGGTATTGGTGTCTATTGGGTTTAGTTGTCTGGTGGAATCTAAGGGAGTCGCTAAGCCAGTTCATCTCTGGATTGTACAGAGCCTTGTGTATGAGAGAGAGGGTCTTATATTGAATGCGGGATGCAATTGGTAGCCAATGTAGATCCTTTAGTACAGGTGTAATGTGTTCGTTTCTATGTGTGCTGGTGAGGATCCGGGCAGCTGTGTTTTGTAGTATTTGTAAAGGATGGATAGTGTTTTTAGGTAAACCTAGGAGGAGGGAGTTACAGTAATCGAGTTTGGAGAAAATGGTAGTTTGAAGAACTGTACGGAAATCTGGGGGATGGAGTAAGGGTTTCAGTTTTTTTAGAGTGTGTAATTTAAAGAAACCATCTTTTAGTGTATTGCTTATGAATTTCTTAAGGTTGATGTGATCATCTAGGATGACTCCTAGGTCGCGTACCTGTTGGGAGAATGGGGTGGGAGGGGCTAGAGGGAGAGGCGGGGGGGGCGTTGGAGTGGCTTTGGGGTGAGATAAGCATGATTTCGGTTTTTGCGGTATTCAGGGCAAGATATAAAGTAGATAGGAGTTTGTTAATTGAGAGAAGTGTGGAATTCCAGATGTTCATGGTGTTCGGGAGTGTGTCAGATACAGGAATAAGTATCTGTATGTCGTCAGCATAGATGTAGTGAGGAAGCTTGAGACTGGATAGAAGATGAGAGAGGGGTAGGATGTAAATGTTAAAGAGGGTAGAGGATAGAGAGGAGCCTTGTGGGACCCCTTGATCAAGGGGAATAGCTTTGGACTCGTGGTTTCCTAGTTTGATTCTAAAGTTTCGATTGCTGAGATAGGATTTAAACCTGTTGAGGGCGACACCAGAGATACCGATCTCAGTTAGTCGTTGAAGAAGTATACTATGACTGATGGTGTCAAACGCTGAGAAGATGTCTAGAAAGGCTAGAATATAGGATTGCCCTTTATCAATGCTTTTGATAAGTTGGTCGGATAGGGATAGGAGGAGGGTCTCCGTACTATGAAACTTCCGGAAACCGTACTGTGAGGGAGCAAGGATTTGATTATCCTCAAGATATTCTGTGAGTTGTTTGTTTAATAGTTTTTTCTAGAAGTTTTGAGATAAATCGGAGGTTTGAAATGGGGCGGTAGTTGGACAGATTGGTGGGGTCAAGTTTTGTTTATTTCAATATAGGCTTGACAATGGCTTGTTTAAGGGGGACTGGTACATGACCTGAGTTAATGGATGAATTAATAATGTTGGCTATAGGTTTTGCAATTAGGTTAGGGATGGATAGGAGGAGTTTAGTAGGGATCATGCCTGAGGGGTGGGTAGATGTTCTGGCTTTTTTGATGAATAATTCAATTTCGAGGGCAGTGGTGCAGTCTAGTGAGGAGAGGTCCTTAGTGAGGTTTTTGGGAAGAGCTTGGGAAGCTTCTTGGTGGGTTTGTGTAGGAGAAGAGGAAGTGGAGAAGCGAGTCAGCATTTTGTTGATTTTGTCTTGAAAGAATGTAGCGAGTTCTTCGCATTTGGATTTGGCCACTTCTTCAGGAATGTCTGGGGGTGCTGACTTAGTGAGCGAGGTAACATACTCATACAAGGCTCGAGGGTTGTATTGCAATAGGTGTATTCTGGAAGAATAGTGATCTCTTTTCGCCTTATTTAGCCTTTCGCTGTAATGATGTAGCGAGGATTGGAACTGTGCCCGACGTGAGGGGGACAGATCATTGTGCCAGGCCTTTTCGGTTTTCCTAAGGTGGTGTTTCAAGTTTTTAAATTCTTGAGTATACCATGTGTTCTTTGATTTGTTATGCTGTAGGTGGATTTGCCTGGATTGTAGAGGGCATGTATTGTTGGCAATGGTGTTAGTTATGTCATGCCATGATGCTAATGCAGTGTCAGCGTTTGAAAGATCTAAGTCGTTTAATTTATTAGCTATTGCTGAGATGAGATTGTCTCTACTACAGTTTTTCCTGTAGTGTATAGTGTTGGTTGTGTTAGGAAGGCAGGAGGGTTTCTTTACAGAGCAGGTAGTTCTAATAAGGTGATGGTCGGACCATGGGATGGGAGTGCATGATGGAGTGTCAACCTGTATCTGGGAATTGGTGAAGAGAAAATCAAGGGTATGACCCACTTTGTGTGTTGGGAGGTTTATGAACTGTTTAAAGCCTAGGGCTTCTAAGGAATCAAGGATGGTGTTGCATGAGGGAGTTCGAGGAAAGCTGTCAACGTGAAGGTTGAAGTCACCTAGGATGATTGCAGGTGTATCAATGGAGATGTTTTTAGCAATGTATTCAATGAAAGACGAAGGATTGCTGTAGAGGGTTCCTGGGGGGGGGGGGGGGGCGTAAATTAGACATATTTGCAGAGAAGGGGATTTGAAAAGGCCTATTTCAAGTTTAGGCGGGGGGGTGATGGGTTAAAGTATCATGTTGAATTCTTTTTTTATGGATAATAGGATACCACCTCCCTTCTTTTTAGGCCTAGGGATGGAAAAATGTTATATGATTTGGAGGGGAGTTGATTTAGAAGAACAGTGTCCGTTTCCTTAAGCCATGTTTTGGTTATTGCACAGATGTCTGGGTTCTCGTCAGAGAGTAGGTCATCGAGGATGGGGGTTTTTTTTGCTTAATGATTGTGCATTGAGGAGGATAAGAGTGAGAGCAGTAGAGATGTGAATCGTGTGATCGATCGTCTTAACGATTGATTTCGGCTGGGGGGGGGAGGGAATCGGATCGTCGCGGTTTTGTTTTTGTAAATATCATGTAAATCGTAAATCGGGGGAGGGCGGGAAAACCGGCACACTAAAACATCCCTAAAACCCACCCCGACCCTTTAAAATAAATCCCCCACCCTCCCGAACCCCCCAAAATGCCTTAAATTACCTGGGGTCCAGAGCGGGGGTCCCGGTGTGATCTTTTACTCTCGGGCCTGCGGTGCGTTGTAGAAATGGCGCCGGCACTACCTTTGCCCTGTCGCATTTCTTTTTTTTGTCCCCCGACGTCAGGAGCGTAGTAGATCGCTCCCGGACCTCCGCTGGACCCCCAGGGACTTTTGGCCAGCTTGGGGGGGCCTCCTGACCCCCACAAGACTTGCCAAAAGTCCAGCGGGGGTCCGGTAGCGACCTCCTGCACTCGAATTGTTTTGCCGTACGGCCGGCGCCATTTTGCGCAAAATGGCGCCGGCCGTATGACAACACGATTCGACTGCAGGAGGTCGTTCCTGGACCCCCGCTGGACTCCCAGGGACTTTTGGCCAGCTTGGGGGGGCCTCCTGACCCCCACAAGACTTGCCAAATGTCCAGCGGGTGTCCGGAACGACCTCCTGCAGTCGAATCGTGTTGCCGTACGGCCGGCGCCATTTTGCGCAAAATGGCGCCGGCCGTACGGCAAAACTATTCAAGTGCAGGAGGTCGCTCCCGGACTCCCACTGGACTTTTGGCAAGTCTTGCGGGGGTCAGGAGGCCCCCCCAAGCTGGCCAAAAGTCCCTGGGGGTCCAGCGGGGGTCCGGGAGTGATCTACTACGCTCCTGACGTCGTTTTGCTGTACAAAATGGCGCCGGCCATACGCCATATGGCCGGCGACATTTTGTACTGCAAAACGATTCGAGTGCAGGAGGTTGCTCCCGGACCCCCGCTGGACTTTTGGCAAGTCTTGTGGGGGTCAGGAGGCCCCCCCCAAGCTGGCCAAAAGTCCCTGGGGGTCCAGCGGGGGTCCGGGAGCGATCTCCTACGCTCCTGACGTCGGGGGACAAAAAAAAATGGCGCCGGCGCTACCTTTGATGTCATATGACAGGGCAAAGGTAGCGCCGGCGCCATTTCTACAACGCACCGCAGGCCCGAGAGTAAAAGATCACACCGGGACCCCCGCTCTGGACCCCAGGTAATTTAAGGCATTTTGGGGGGGTTCGGGAGGGTGGGGGATTTATTTTAAAGGGTCGGGGTGGGTTTTAGGGTTGTTTTAGTGTGCCGGTTTTTCCGCCCTCCCTCTTCCCCTCCCCCTTCCCCCGATTTACGATTTTTGACGATAAATCGGGGGAATTCCTATTGTATCGCGCTTCTAACAATTTTTGACGATTTAAAATATATCGGATGATATTTTAAATCGTCAAAAAATGATTCACATCCCTAGAGAGCAGTGAGCGAATATTTGGGAAAGTGGAGGGGAGATCATAGTGGGCAGGATTGGTTTGAGGTGAGAGTGTTGCTGTGGATGGGAGGGGATTAAGGGTCTATGTTTATTATATTTGAGGGTGGTTATTTGGTATTGGTGCATGTTAAGATGAGTATAGGTGTGAGGAGACTGTATGTATTTGATGAGTGTAGTGTTGTGTTAGGCAGTGTAGAGTAGGTGGAGAGGCTGTTTTTAAGTGTAGGGGGAGAGGAGGGTTGGCAGGGGGTGGATTATTGAGTGTGTATGGGTGGGTTAAAGGGAATCAGATCTTTGATGGGTGGCCAGAAAGGGAGGATAGAAGGAGGGAAGAGTGTTGCACTGGAGATAGTAGTGCATGGTATAAGAAATAGGGGGTGAGGGGGAGAGAGAGAGAGGTATAAAGGCGGAATTGGTATGCTCTAGTTATCTTTTAATGCCCTGAGAGTTAGGGAGGTAGTGAGCATTACCATTGCAGTTAGACTAAAAGAGAATATACGGGGTGGAACAAAGGGGCAAACTAAGGGGTAGGGATGTGAATCGTTTTCCATATCGTCTTAACGATAGAAATCGTGTGGCAGGGCAAGAAAATCGTCTTAGGCACGATTTTTTAGTTAAAAAATCGTTAAAAATCGTTTTTTCCGATTAGTGCGCACTAACTGGGAGTTAGTGCGCACTAACTGAAAATGATACAATTTGACACTTTTCAGGTCAGTTAAGGTCAGTTTAGGAATGAATATGTATTCCTATTGGCTGCCCTCTTATTTATTCATGTTACCAAGTTTCCTACTGACAGTATATGGGGGATGGGAAATGGAAACAGTTGGTAGCTTGACAAAACAAGTAATGTGATCAGTCAATGTGACTAGAACTTGTGCCCTAACCCTGATACCAGGGGTATTGTGATCTTCCTGCACACAGTGCCCTATCCCTATTAATACCAGGAGTGTTGTGATCTTCCTGCACACAGTGCCCTATCCCTAATACCAGGTGTGTTGTGATCTTCCTGCACACAGTGCCCTATTCCTGATACTGGGGGTGTTGTGATCTTCCTGCACGCAGTGCCCTATTCCTGATACCGGGGGTGTTGTGATCTTCTTGCACACATCCCAGTATCAGGGATAGGGCACTGCATGCAGGAAGATCACAACACTCCTGGTATTAATAGGGATAGGGCACTGCATGCAGGAAGATCACAACACTCCTGGTATTAATAGGGATAGGGCAGGGGCACTGCATGCAGGAAGATCACAACACCCCTGGTATCAGGGATAGGGCACTGTGTGCAGGAAGATCACAATACCCCGGAGGAGTGAGGGTCAGGCAGCTCCCCCCTGTCTGTGAAGCCAGCCTCTCACTAGTAATGCAGGGAGGGAGCTGTCTCAGACTTCACCATCCTCCCCCCCCCTCACCCACACACCATTCACTAGCTGGGACATGGGGGAAGTCAGGAGTGAGGGTCAGGCAGCTCCCCCCTGTCTGTGAAGCCAGCCTCTCACTAGTAATGCAGGGAGGGAGCTGTCTCAGACTTCACCATCCTCCCCCCCCCCCCCTCACCCACACACCATTCACTAGCTGGGACATGGGGGAAGTCAGGAGTGAGGGTCAGGCAGCTCCCCCCTGTCTGTGAAGCCAGCCTCTCACTAGTAATGCAGGGAGGGAGCTGTCTCAGACTTCACCATCCTCCCCCCCCCCCTCACCCACACACCATTCACTAGCTGGGACATGGGGGAAGTCAGGGGTGAGGGTCAGGCAGCTCCCCCCTGTCTGTGAAGCCAGCCTCTCACTAGTAATGCAGGGAGGGAGCTGTCTCAGACTTCACCATCCTCCCCCCCCCCCCCTCACCCACACACCATTCACTAGCTGGGACATGGGGGAAGTCAGGAGTGAGGGTCAGGCAGCTCCCCCCTGTCTGTGAAGCCAGCCTCTCACTAGTAATGCAGGGAGGGAGCTGTCTCAGACTTCACCATCCTCCCCCCCCCCCCCTCACCCACATACCATTCACTAGCTGGGACATGGGGGAAGTCAGGAGTGAGGGTCAGGCAGCTCCCCCCTGTCTGTGAAGCCAGCCTCTCACTAGTAATGCAGGGAGGGAGCTGTCTCAGACTTCACCATCCTCCCCCCCCCCCCCCTCACCCACACACCATTCACTAGCTGGGACATGGGGGAAGTCAGGAGTGAGGGTCAGGCAGCTCCCCCCTGTCTGTGAAGCCAGCCTCTCACTAGTAATGCAGGGAGGGAGCTGTCTCAGACTGGTATCAGGGTTAGGGCACTGTGTGCAGGAAGATCACAACACTCCTGGTATTAATAGGGATAGGGCACTGTAAGAGATGACTGTAGTAGATTGAATAAAGATCTGATGTTTCTGCTCTCCTCACACCAAACAAAAACAACACACAAGCAGAGAAGCCCTTCTTACAAAGCTGAGCTAGTGAGTTAAGTAGGAGGAAAAGTAAACATACTTGTGCCAGTGTGGCTACTTAAAAAATACACTTACCAACAATCAATTACATATATTTGAACTGTGTACAGTTCCAGCCAGGACCACCTTTCTAAAATGCACAGTGATTGGCAAATTCAACATGCACTAGCATTTCAGGTGCCTGCTAACAAAAATAATAAACAAACAAGTTCTAGTCACGTGAGTGCTGATCATTACATTACTTTTTTTGTCAAGCTTCCAACTGTTTCCATTTCACATCCCCCCAACCATTACCTCAGTATTAGCCTTGGTAACATCAATAGATAAGAGCACAGCCAGCCAATAGGAATACATACATACATATTCATTCCTAAGTGACCTTTACTGACCTGGGAAGTGTGAACACTTTGTTTCATTTTCTGTTGGTGTTCGTTAGTTTCCAGTTCCATTTCCCATCCCCCCAACCATCACCTCAGTGGTAACCTTGGTAACATCAATAGATAAGAGGGCAGCCAGCCAATAGGAACACATATTCATTCCTAACTGACCTTCAGTGACCTGGAAAGTGTTTATTTGTATCATTTTCAGTTAGTGCGCACTAAATCGTGTTAGTGCGCACTAAATCGTGTTAGTGCGCACTAACTCGAGTTAGTGCGCACTAACACGATTTAACGATTTTTAACGATAAATCGTTAGAATTTCTATTGTATCGTGTTCTATAACGATTTAAGACGATATAAACATTATCGGACGATAATTTTAATCGTTGAAAAACGATTCACATCCCTACTAAGGGGCAGGCCCCTTAGTCGTGCTCCTTTGTGCGCGCGACGCACGGTGCGCGGCGCCGGAGGAGAGAGCCCGAATTTAAAGGGCTCTTACCTCGCTTCTTGTGTCAGTTCCATGTCCTAGTTTGATTTCTGGCTTCTGATTGGTGGCAGTGCGCAGGGAGGCCGTTGTGGGGGGCCCACGTGGTCTGCTGGTTGGAGCGCTGGGCGGTCGGTGGAGGGCTGCGGAGTTCGGCGAGGCTTTGGTCCCTGAACAGGGCGGCACCGAGGTTGTGATTCACCTGGCAGGAGGGCAGGTGAGCCAAAAAGAGAGTCGCCGGAGGAGAGAGCCCAAATTTAAAGGGTTCTTACCTCATTTCTTGGGTCAGTTCCGTGCCCTAGTTTGATTTCTGGCTTTTGGCTTCCGATTGGTGGCAGTGCGCAGGGAGGCCGTGGGGGGGGGGCCCACGTGGTCTGCTAGTTGGAGCGCTGGGCGGTCGGTGGAGGACTGTGGAGGTCGGCGGGGCTTTGGTCCCTGAACGGGGCAGTGCTGAGGTTGCGATTCACCCGGCAGGAGGGCAGGTGAGCCGAAAAGCAAAATATTAAAATGTTTGTGACAGTATCCCAGATGTTCATATGCTTCTTTAAAGGTGATTTTTCAAAACGTTACACATGTACAAATTAGCGCAAGAAGCCACTACTCGTGTATTCAGTATTTTATAAACATCCAGATTATGGGCGTATTTCACTTTGTGCATCATATATGCATGTAAAACAGGGGTACCCTAGGACAAGTATATGCCTTGAATATACTGATATACTTTCTATAAGGATAACTTTCAAACAAATGTGTGTGGCATCACAAATGCTGATATATAACTGGTTATAACTGTTTGTGAGCTTGTACGTTGATTATTGTTTTGCCGCAATGTTTTTGTTTTGTTGATATTTATTATGTATATTTTGTTGGTAAATTGCTGAGAGTTTATGCATGAGCAATTAAGGCATTTTAATAAATGAAATGAAAATGAAATTAATAAGTATATGGCAATGAGAAGATCTATGCTAGTATTTTATAATCTGCACATATAATATATGTATGTTTTATAAAAAACATATATCTCTAACCCGCAACACATTGAAAGTATTTCAATGCATTGAATACATGTAATTTTCCTACGTATTTTAAAAATATATGCATGTATATTTTCTTTGCGAAAATAAAATAGGACTAACGCCTGTATATCAGAATGGCACCAGCTGGCCCCCTCATCATAGAGTGATATCAAATGGCTCCTTCTAAGGGCTAGCTAGTGTCATTTTTATGTACAGCTGTAGATTTGTAAGGCCACACAAGAAAATGGCACTGGCTGGCCTTGAGAAAGCGCCATTTTGACATTACACTATGGCGACAGGCTAGCTAGTGCCATTGTGATGTCACATTGTGGTGCTGGGCAGCCCAGCACCATTTTGAGATGTCATAAAATGGTGCCAGTCTCAGGGCTGACCGGCACATTTTACCTTTGGATGACCGCTGGGTAGGAAGTGAGTGGGCATCCATCCTGCCACTTGTGCCCCTACAGAGAGGATAAGAGCGAGCTGATGATGGTTTCCAATCCCTGGATATTTGGGGGGCTAATAAGGGGGCACAGAGGGGTGTAGGCAGGCCCCATTTTTTTGTTTTTGTTTTTTTGGGGGCGGGGAAGTTATATGTATTTCATTTCTATAAAATAGAAATAAAATAAACAAATAAAATTACACTGAGGAGGGAAAAAAAAGAAACAGTTTTGAGGCTGCACACCCCTAATACCTTCCTCTCTCTGATGGCACACTGGTGGGAACTGACTGAGGCAGGGTAGGCAAAAGCTCTAGTGTGGACCGAGCATCAGGATACAGGTGGGTTGTTTTGCATAACCAGTTGATGGATAGCCCCCATACTTTGTGCAATATCCTAACAGCTATAAAAAAAAGGTGCTGGAGGGATGGCAGCTAGAATAGAGAGGCAGGAATCTTCATGCAGACTTCATTGTGACAGATAGTGGGAAAAATATGATAAGGCCAGTAGAAGATAGGGGCTATCAGGGAATCTGTTGCTTTATATACTTCCTGAACCTGGCAGTTAGGGATGCCCTGGGACTGGAACTTAAGGACCATGGGATTCCAGTCCTAAAGGACTTGAAAGAGAATATCAGGAAAATAGCTGTTCATTCCCATCATTGTGTGAAGGGTGGGCTGCTTCTATGTGACAAGCAGAAAGAATTTGGAATGCCTGATTCAAGATGCTGGCAGCCAGTGGAATTCCACTTTATATGTTGCTGCAGAGGTTAGTAGAGCAGCAAGCACCCCTTCATGATCTGCTTTGGAAATAGAGATAAGTATGAATCACCACCTGGAGCATCATGATTAGGTAGTGATGTGGCAGCTGATATAAATCCTGAAGCCCTTCAAGGAATCCATGGAGGATCCAAGTTCCAGAATTGCCACCCTAGATGATGTAATTGCCATATTAAATATTCTGGAAGAAAAGATAGAGGATTTCAGTGACCAAGAGGGAGTAGAAGCAGAGGTGTTGCAGTTTTTTTGACTCCTTGAAGCAGCAGAGAGTGAAACCTCTCACAGAAAATAACATTTACATGCTTGCCACAATTTGTTATCCATGGCTGAAAGGGCATCTCACTCTCTGCTTCTATGCATCTCAAATACATGAAGTTGATACTTATTGGTGGCTAGGTTGTATAAATAGGAGCACCAGAGGCAGAAATGCAGTTGATGGAGTGCAGGAAAGAGTGCATAGCCCAGAGAGTAGTGCAAAAATGAGAAGCAAACTGTCAGCTACCACTTTCTCCCCCACCTCAATACGCCACAGCCACATTTCCCCCAAAGAACCATCTTACCTGACTCAGACCATAGCTAAAGTAGTTGGCAGCAAAGACACATGTCCCACTGCAGCAAAGGATACCACAGCAGAAAAACATTTCTGTGCCAGGCTAACAGAGCCATCAAGGATATGACACAGTTTAGCTGGCATATTGGGCACACAATTCTGTGGTCTGGACAGACCTGGCTAAGATAGCTCAGGCATTATATTTGTTGCCCACCAACCAGTGTGCCCAATGAATATGTCTTCTAAATGACAAGGGCCACAATACGCCCTCATGAGTCTAGGTTGGCACCAGAGTTTATGGAAAAGTTGATCTTTTTGAAAATCAATATAACTTTGCTGGGTTTGCAAGAATTTCCATGTGATTGGCAAGATGACTGAAAGTACATTGGAGTTCTTGCTGCCACTCTTTATAGCTACCATGTGCCAGATGTTACTTGTTTTGTGTATTGCAGCCACTCTTCCTGGTTGCCATGCCTCTGATGCTACACCTTGGGGGTCTTGCTGCCATTTAGCCTAGCTGCCAAGCCCTTGATACTGCACTTTAGGTATCTTCTGCTGTCATTCCTCTGACAATAGACCTTGGGAGTCTTCCTGCCACACTTCCTTGCTGCTATACCTCTTATGCTACACCTTGGGGGTCTTGATTTCACTCTGGTTTGCAGTTATACCCTTGATGCTACACCAGAGGCTATTGATAACACTCTTCCTAGCTGCCATGCACCTGATGCTACATTTTGGGGGGCTTGCTGTAAGTCTGCCTTATTGCTGTACTTATACTGCTGCACATTGGGGGTCTTGCTGCCATCAATGCCCCTGATGCTTCAACTTGAGGAGTCTTGCTGCCACTCTGCTTTGCTGCCTTGCCCCTGAAGCTTAAACTTAGTGGTCTTTCTGCCATCAACCTAGCTGCCATGCCCCTGACACTACACCTTGTAGGTCTGTTGCTGCTCTACCTTGCTGCTGTAATAATCCTTGGTGATCTTGCTGCCACTCTTCCTTGTTGCTATACTCCTTATGCTACACCTTGAGCATCTTGCTGTCATTCTGACTAGCTGCCATGCCCCTAACTTTATATTATGGGGGACTTGCTGCCATCCTGCCTTGTGGCTATACCACTTATGCTACTCCTGCGGGTCTTGCTGCTGCTCTTCCTTGCTGCTGTACCCCTGACACAATATTTTGGGGGGCTTGCTGATACTATACCTAGCTTGTGTAACACTAATACGCTCCCTTGGGGGGTTTGATGCCTCCATGCTGTTTGTGATACCCTTTCTGCAATTTACACCTTGGGGCATAATAAATGACTGCTTCATGGAGCAGCTGGTACAGGAACTGATGAGAAGGGGAGCCACTTTTTACCAAATTCTCAGTGGAAAACAGGATTTTCTGTGAGAGGTAATGGTAGTGACTTAATGACTAGAGAGAGAGGACATTAAGTAAATCAATTGCTCTGGCATTTAACTTTAAAAAAGAGACTGATAAAATGAGGAAAATAGAGAAAAAAGAATAGGTGCAACTATAGACGTTAAGAGTTTTCACCAAGTATAGATATTGTTTAAAAATACCATAAAGAAACCCAGACCAGATGATTTCAATACATTAGAAAAGGTAGAAGGATGGCTAAATAACTACTGACATGATTAAAAGGTAAGGTGAAAGAGGTTATTTTAGCCAAAAGAACTTCTTTCAATAATTGGGAAAAGGATCCAACTGAAGGAAATGGGAACAATCAGAGGCATTGGAAAGTTAGATGTAAAACATTGATAATAGAGGTGTGCATACATTTTTTTTATCCCCATTTTGTTTTTGGTTTAGGGGTGGGCCATTTCAATCCACCCCTGGATCTGAAATTTTATTTTTGTTGCCAATTTTGTTTAAAAAAAACCCCAACTCACCCAACCATTCAAATGTAATTAAATACAATGCCCCCACCCTCCTGACCCCTCAAAAACTTACCAAAAGTCCATGGTGGTCCAGTGGGGGGGGGGGGGGGGCAGGGAGTAATCACCTGCCCTCGGGCTATCAGCTGCCAGAAATCAAAATGGCGCTGGTGACCTTTGCCCTTACCATGTGATAGGGGTTACTGGTGCTATTGGCTGACCCCATCACATGGTAGGAGCAATTGATGGCTCATGCCATTTTTTAAGATGGCACCAGCCTTCCATTGCTCCTACCATGTGACAGGAGCCAGCCAATGGCATCAGTAGTCCCTGTCACATGGTAAGGGCAAAGGGCCACTGGCACCATTTTGATTACTGGCAGCCGATGGCCCGAGAGTGAGAGATCGCTCCTGGGCCCCCTGCTGGACCATCAGGGATGTTGGGTGAGTCTTGGGGGGGGGGGGGGTGTTGTATTTAATTAAATTTGAAGGGTAGGGGCGGGTTTGGGGTTTTTTTTCCCTTGATGTGCACTTTCCGAAAAAAGAAATGACAGAAAAACCACATGAAATTTTGTGGGTTTTCCTTCATATTTTTCCTTCCCAAAATGCAATGAAATAGGAAATATCATTGTTATTTCCTATTTCATTTCAACCATAGGGATACAAATACCTATCTAGGGAGATGACATTACAGCCAGCTTCTCTCTCTCTCTCTCTCTCTCATATCACAATTTGCACTAACTTAGCTCTTCACATACATAATTAGTGCAATAAACTGGATATTTGCATAAACCACACCCCTTATGCGATACTTACCACATTTTGATAAATCTAGGCCTCAGCTAGTATGATTAAGCACAAAGATAACAATATGAAAGGTGTGTGTTACTAGAATGTAGCAGAAATCTATAACCCAAAGAAGAAGCACAGATACCCCACTATCTCAAAAACTATGTCCCAAGTGGTCAGACTCAAACTCCAAGAGGAAAGAAGATTGTGGCAACACAAATTAAATCATAGCACCGTCCTCTACCTCACCATATTGGATGAACCCTCCTTCCAGCCCAAGTAGGGTTGCCAGACCTTTTCAAAACTATGTATGCGGTCATTTTTGAGAGTTGTTAATTTTTCCATATAAAATGTTTTAAAATATATCTGAAGCAGGAAGCATGTGTATTAGATGATCAAGGGGATTAAAGGGACACGTAGGAAAGACAACACCATAATGGATAGTCTAAATCAATTCTTTACTTCAGTGTATTCTAAAGAGGATATTGGGGAGATACCTATTCTGGATTTGGTATTTAATGGTGATGATATGAAAGAATTGAAACCACAGTTAACCTGGATGACATAATAGAGAAGATTGACAAACTAAAGAATACCAAATCATCTGGACCAGATGGTTTACACCCCAGAGTTTTGAAAGAACTCAAAAATGAACTTGCAGATCTATTACTAACAATTTGTAACCTATCATTAAAATTATCTATTGTCTCTGAAATTTGGAGGATGGCCAATATAATGCTGATATCTAAAAAGGGCTCCAAAGGTAATCCAGGAAACTATAGACTGACTTAATCTGACTTCAGTGCCAGGAACAATTGTACAAATTATTCTAAAGATCAAAATTATATATCAGATAGAAAGACATGGCTTAATGGGACACAGCCAGCATGGATTTACACAAAGAAGGTATTGCCTCATCGATTTGCTACTATTTTTGAAGGGATTAATAAACATTAGAGATGTGAATCGTTTTCCATATCGTCTTAACGATAGAAATCGTGTGGCAGGGCAAGAAAATTGTGTTAGGCACGATTTTTTAGTTAAAAAAATCGTTAAAAATCGTTTTTTCCGATTAGTGCGCACTAACGGGGAGTTAGTGCGCACTAACTGAAAATGATACAATTTGACACTTTTCAGGTCAGTTAAGGTCAGTTTAGGAATGAATATGTATTCCTATTGGCTGCCCTCTTATTTATTCATGTTACCAAGCTTCCCACTGACAGTATATGGGGGATGGGAAATGGAAACAGTTGGTAGCTTGACAAAACAAGTAATGTGATCAGTCAAAGTGACTAGAACTTGTGCCCTAACCCTGATACCAGGGGTATTGTGATCTTCCTGCACACAGTGCCCTATCCCTATTAATACCAGGAGTGCTGTGATCTTCCTGCACACAGTGCCCTAACCCTGGCACCAGGGGTGTTGTGATCTTCCTGCACACAGTGCCCTATCCCTATTAATACCAGGAGTGTTGTGATCTTCCTGCACACAGTGCCCTAACCCTGGCACCAGGGTTGTTGTGATCTTCCTGCACACAGTGCCCTATCCCTATTAATACCAGGAGTGTTGTGATCTTCTTGCACACAGTGCCCTAACCCTGGCACCAGGGTGTTGTGATCTTCCTGCACACAGTGCCCTATCCCTATTAATACCAGGAGTGTTGTGATCTTCCTGCACACAGTGCCCTAACCCTGGCACCAGGGGTGTTGTGATCTTCCTGCACACAGTGCCCTATCCCTATTAATACCAGGAGTGTTGTGATCTTCCTGCACACAGTGCCCTAACCCTGGCACCAGGGGTGTTGTGATCTTCCTGCACACAGTGCCCTATCCCTATTAATACCAGGAGTGTTGTGATCTTCCTGCACACAGTGCCCTAACCCTGACACCAGGGGTGTTGTGATCTTCATGTACACAGTGCCCTATCCCTATTAATACCAGGAGTGTTGTGATCTTCCTGCACACAATGCCCTATCCCTGGCACCAGGGGTGTTGGGATCTTCATGTACACAGTGCCCTATCCCTATTAATACCAGGAGTGTTGTGATCTTCCTGCACACAGTGCCCTATTCCTGATACCGGGGGTGTTGGGATCTTCTTGCACACATCCCGGTATCAGGGATAGGGAACTGCATGCAGGAAGATCACAACACTCCTGGTATCAGGAATAGGGCACTGTGTGCAGGAAGATCACAACACCCCTGGTATTAGGGATAGGGCACTGCGTGCAGGAAGATCACAACACTCCTGGTATTAATAGGGATAGGGCACTGCATGCAGGAAGATCACAACACCCCTGGTATCAGGGATAGGGCACTGTGTGCAGGAAGATCACAATACCCCGGAGGAGTGAGGGTCAGGCAGCTCCCCCCTGTCTGTGAAGCCAGCCTCTCACTAGTAATGCAGGGAGGGAGCTGTCTCAGACTTCACCATCCTCCTCCCCCCCCTCCCCCCCTCCCCCTCACCCACACACCATTCACTAGCTGGGACATGGGGGAAGTCAGGAGTGAGGGTCAGGCAGCTCCCCCCTGTCTGTGAAGCCATCCTCTCACTAGTAATGCAGGGAGGGAGCTGTCTCAGACTTCATCATCCTCCCCCCCCCCCTCACCCACACACCATTCACTAGCTGGGACATGGGGGAAGTCAGGAGTGAGGGTCAGGCAGCTCCCCCCTGTCTGTGAAGCCAGCCTCTCACTAGTAATGCAGGGAGGGAGCTGTCTCAGACTTCACCATCCTCCCCCCCCCCCCCCTCACCCACACACCATTCACTAGCTGGGACATGGGGGAAGTCAGGAGTGAGGGTCAGGCAGCTCCCCCCTGTCTGTGAAGCCAGCCTCTCACTAGTAATGCAGGGAGGGAGCTGTCTCAGACTTCACCATCCTCCCCCCCCCCCCTCACCCACACACCATTCACTAGCTGGGACATGGGGGAAGTCAGGAGTGAGGGTCAGGCAGCTCCCCCCTGTCTGTGAAGCCAGCCTCTCACTAGTAATGCAGGGAGATACCCTAACCCTAACACAGTGCCCTAACCCTGATACCAGTCACTAGACTGGTATCAGGGTTAGGGCACTGTGTGCAGGAAGATCACAACACTCCTGGTGCCAGGGTTAGGGCACTGTGTGCAGGAAAATCACAACACCCCTGGTGCCAGGGTTAGGGCACTGTGTGTGCAGGAAGATCACAACACCCCTGGTGCCAGGGTTAGGGCACTGTGTGTGCAGGAAGATCACAACACCCCTGGTGCCAGGGTTAGGGCACTGTGTGCAGGAAAATCACAACACCCCTGGTGCCAGGGTTAGGGCACTGTGTGTGCAGGAAGATCACAACACTCCTGGTATTAATAGGGATAGGGCACTGTAAGAGATAACTGTAGTAGATTGAATAAAGATCTGATGTTTCTGCTCTCCTCACACCAAACAAAAGCAACACACAAGCAGAGAAGCCCTTCTTACAAAGCTGAGCTAGTGAGTTAAGTAGGAGGAAAAGTAAACATACTGGTGCCAGTGTGGCTACTTAAAAAATACCCTTACCAACAATCAATTACATATATTTGAACTGTGTACAGTTCCAGCCAGGACCACCTTTCTAAAATGCACAGTGATTGGCAAATTCAACATGCACTAGCATTTCAGGTGCCTGCTAACAAAAATAATAAACAAACAAGTTCTAGTCACGTGAGTGCTGATCATCACATTACTTTTTTTGTCAAGCTTCCAACTGTTTCCATTTCACATCCCCCCAACCATTACCTCAGTGTTAGCCAGCCAATAGGAATACATATTCATTCCTAAGTGATCTTTACTGACCTGGGAAGTGTGAACACTTTGTTTCATTTTCTGTTGGTGTTCGTGAGTTTCCAGTTCCATTTCCCATCCCCCCAACCATCACCTCAGTGGTAACCTTGGTAACATCAATAGATAAGGGGGCAGCCAGCCAATAGGAACACATATTCATTCCTAACTGACCTTCAGTGACCTGGAAAGTGTTTATTTGTATCATTTTCAGTTAGTGCGCACTAACTCCCGTTAGTGCGCACTAACAAGATTTAACGATTTTTAACGATAAATCATTAGAATTTCTATTGTATCGTGTTCTATAACGATTTAAGACGATATTAACATTATCGGACGATAATTTTAATCGTTGAAAAACGATTCACATCCCTAATAAACATGTGAATAGAATAATAGTAAAATATTGGATATAGTGTATTTGGATTTTTAGGAGGTGTTTGACAAAATTCTCCATGGAAGATTTCTCAGAAAAATAAAAAGTCAAAGAATAGGAGTCAATGTTTTGTTGTGGATTATAAATTGATTAAAAAATAGGAAGCAGGGTGTAGGAATACATGTTCAGTTTTCTCAGTGTAGAAACGTGAACAGTGGAATGCCTCAGGCATCTGTACTGGCACCAGTGCTTTTTAATACACTTACATAAATGATCTGGAAAAGGCTACAATGAGTAAGATGAACACATTTTCTCATGACACAAAATCATTCTGAGTTCTTAAATCACAAGCGGATTATAAGAAATTGCAAGAGGATCTTGTGAGATAGGAGACTGGGCAGATGAATTTTTTTTTTTATTTGATAAATTTTTTAAGTCATAAACCATATGATATAAAAACCAAGAAAAACAATTATAAAGACAAAAGTCAACTCTCATCTGACATGAATTAGTCCACATTACAACTGGGGCAGCATACAAAAATTATGAAAAGAAAATAAAAAGAAAATCATATAGCCAATAAATCTATACCTTCCAATGTACAGAACCCTGACAATTCAACATGATGGCTTATCCACAATAAAAGTTTCCCAATACATAGGGTCTACAAATATAAACCTGATATCTTGATATCCAACTATGCATTTACAAGGTAATTTCAAGACAAATGTTGCAACCAAGAACAAAAGCCAAGATTTTAATTGAAGTAATAACTTCCTCTTTACCTGTGGTTCCCTGGAAATGTCTGGGAACACGTGAACTCTTTGACCACAGAACAATGATTCTTTATATTTGAAATACTGCCTAAAAAAAAAATCTCTCTATCACATTCCAAAACAAAAGAAACAGCAAAAGTAGATCCAGGGGAATAATAGCATTAGACGTTTGAAGAAAAAGGATGAGATCTGGACTAGAAAAGAGAGCCAACACATCAGTGGCTCCCTTCTCAGAAGCCAGAACCCTCCTCTTTTCAGGAAGGTAATAACAATTTGATAGTGAGAAGATTTTATCAGGTGTGAGTTAGAGAATCTCATTTGCATATCTCTTAAACAAGTGAATCCCTGAAATTAAATGAGAATAAAATTGAAAAATCATAAATTATTAGATCTTAACCTATTCTCTAACATTTCACACTTGCAATGAAATGACAAATAATCCTTGATACCAGCAGCCACAGATGTTTGTAAATTTGCAATTACTCTAGTCTGCGCCCCCTACATTCAAAGAATTCAGCCTAATATCTAAACCAAAAAGCTTGCTTGACACACGTGTAGAATAAGCACACAACTAGGTAATAGCATTTGACAAGTTAGATTCTATATGAGTAATTACTTTCCAAATATCCCTTAAAGAAATGTCACAGGTCTACCACTGAGCCAGTGTCAACCCCAAGATCCTCCTAGGGTAAAGATACTGGAGCAGGAATAGCAACTAAAGACCTCCCAGAACTCAAAGATGGTATAATATCATAGGATTCTACTAATGGTAATTGTTGCAAAGAGGAAGCAGACCCAAGAGTAACAGAATGATTCATATCTTCAGAACAGTTTACCTTTTGAAGAAGCTGAGGATTGGGAGGTGGGGGATGAGCCCTGGGACTTATGGAGATTTCCCCCATTTCCTTACTCAGCTCAGTCTGCAATTAGGAGCTGGGGCGATTCACATGAAGATCCATAGGAACTCTTATTGAGGTTTACATCTCAGGAGGATGTCCATTTTAATCATCCGTCCATCTCAGTCCTTTTTATAAGTTTGGGTATTTTTATATATTGCACATAGAAACAACAATGGAAAAAATAAACTTTCTTGTATTCCTCAGAGAAACAGTTGTATCTTCTTCTATAGAGGGAAAACATGTGACTGACGTGATGTCAACTTTCATCAGTGCTGCATCAGGTGCTCAGAACTAATTAAGCTAAAATTACAGCACGGTACTTGAAGTAATATATCTCGTAAAATTCACCCCCTTGTCTCCTTCTTTGTTTTAGTGAAGGCCATGCACCCTATAGTACTGGGACTACCGTGGCTGCAGCAGTATATGCCTCAAGTCAATTGGGCCACTCTGGAGTTTTCTCGTTGGGGTCCAGATTGCCATGGTAAATGCCTGAAGGAGGTCGCTCCTTTACCCTGCATGTCAACTACCCCAGTGATGCCGGGGTTGCCGCCTCAATATGCATCGTTTCAAGATGTCTTTTCTAAAGAAGCTGCAGACGTACTGCCGCCACAGAGACCTTATGACTGTGTCATTAATCTGAAGCCTAATACTGAACCACCCAAAGGATGGGTTTACTCTCTCTCTGTGGTAGAGAATAAAGCCATGTCCGAATATATTCAGGAAAACCTCCAAAAGGGCTTCATAAGACCCTCCAAGTCTCCTGCTGGCACAGGCTTCTTCTTTGTGGGGAAGAAAGATGGAATGTTGTGTCCATGTATAGATTACAGAGGTCTCAACGAAATAACTGTAAAAGATTGCTACCCCTTATCATTCATCTCAGAGCTATTTGACAGACTACAGGGAGCCAAAATATTCTCCAAGCTTGAACTTAAGGGAGCCTACAACTTAGTTCACATCCACTCTGGCGATGAATGGAAAACAGCCTTCAACACCCAGGACAGTCACTTTGAATATCTAGTGATGCCCTTTGGCCTGTGCAATGCCCCGGCTGTCTTTCAAAATTTAATCAACAACATTTTGCGGGACCTCCTCTACAAATGTGTTGTCGTATTCTTAGATGACTTCTTGATATTCTCCCAAGACATGACTTCTCACCTGGAGGATGTAAAAAGAGTGCTGCAAAGACTCCACGAGAATCATCTATATGCCTAGTTGTCTAAGTGCGAGTTTCATAAGGAATCAGTGCCTTTCTTGGGGTACATTATTTCCAACCAAGGTTTCCAGATGGACCCACAGAAGCTGAAGAGCATTAAGAAATGGACACAACCCACTGGTCTAAAGGCTCTCAGACGTTTCCTAGGTTTTACCAACTATTACAGAACATTCATCAAGAACTACTCCTCACTCACTGTTCCACTTACTGCCATAACGAAGAAAGGTGCCAATGTTGCCATTTGGTCTATGGAGGCAGTAACAGCATTCCAGAAACTAAAAGTCGCCTTCTCGAGCAAGCCCTGCCTCTGACACCCAGATCCAACTAAGCCCTTAATTGTTGAGGTTGATACCTCAGACATCGGTGTAGGGGCCATGCTAAGCCTGGCCGATGATTCCAAGGCCTTACACCCATGCTCATTTTTCTCCCGTCATTTCTCACCAGCAGAGAAGAACTATGGTATAGGAGATAAAGAGCTCCTGACTATAAAGATGGCATTCAAGGAGTGGCACCCTTGGCTTGAAGGAGCACAACATCAGATCACAGTCTTTACAGACCATAAAATTTGTAGTACCTCCGCCACGCACAGCGCCTAAACCATAGGCAAGTGAGATGGTTTCTGTTTTTCAACAGATTTGACTTTGTGCTGAAATTCCGCCCTAGAGATAAGAACATCAGAGCAGATGCCCTATCTTGATCATTCCTCTCTGAGGACATTCCAGATGAACTGCAACATATCATTGACCTGAAAAGAGTTATCTTGGCAGCTACCCACTCTGTACCTGTGGGTAAAACCATTGTACCCAAGAACCTAAGAAAAAAGCTGCTAGCATGGGCTCACGACTCCAAACTGGCTGGACAACCTGGTCAACGCAGAACTCTGTCTAAACTGCAAAAGTTTTACTGGTGGCCCACCCTGAAGGAAGACACATTCTCCTACATTGCTTCCTGCACTAATTGTGCCAGACAGAAGATGCCATACAGTTGTCCTTGGGGCCTACTTCAACCCTTGCCAGTACCAGACAAGCCATGGACACACATTGCTACAGACTTTGTGGTAGACTTACCACTCTCAGGAGGAAACAACATGATTTGGGTAACTGTTGATCAGTTCTCAAAGATGGCTCACTTTGTGGCTCTCCCTGGCTTACCCCCAGCCATGGCGCTTGCTAAGCTCTTCATCAAGCACATCTCTCGCCTACACGGCATGCCTAAGCACATAGTCTCCGATCAAGGAGCCCAATTCACAGTTAAGTTCTGGAAGGCATTGTGCAAGACATTTTATATTTCTCTCGACCACCTCAGCATACCATCCACAGTCTAATGGGCAAACAGAGAGAATGAATAGGACACTCAAGCAGTTCATTCATGCCTATGTAGGCACCTGCCAGAATGATTGGGCTGAACTGTTGCCCTGGGCTGAATTTGCCATCAACTCTCATCCAGCAACATCCACTGGATCAACACCATTCGAAGTAGTTTACGGACGACTACCATTACCACCATTACCATTACCACTACCACTGTCAGTGTCATCCCTGACAGCTCAATCTACTGCCAAAGATATTCAACAACTATGGACTCAGACCAAAGAGATGCTTCTTAAAGCAGGACAACAACGAGCAAAGAAGGGATACGATGCTCATCACTGCAAGGCTCCAGATTTCCAGCCTGGTGACAAAGTCTGGCTATCCACAAGACTTAAACTACCCTTAGCTTGCTTTGCTCCATGCTTTGTTGGACCATTTCCCATTCTATGATGATTAGGCAATCTCACCTCCAGTCTGAAGCTACCACCAGCATTGAAGATTCATAATGCGTTCCACTTCTCACTATTGAAGCCATTGATACTTAGTGAGTTCTCAACCAAGACTCCTGAACCTACACCAATAGACGCAGAAGAAGACATCAAATACAAGGTAGACACAATCCTTGACGTAAGAAAGAGAGGCAGAGTATGGAAATACCTCCTGTCATGGGAGGGTTATAGACCTGAAGAAAACTCTTGGGAACCTTTGGCTAATATCATGGATAAAGAGATGCTTCAACAATTCCACAGAATGCATCCTCAGAAACCAAGACCAGGTAGGAAGCCTGGAGGGCGCCCTTTGAAGGGGGGTACTGTTGCATCCTTGGTTCCTAGACGGCTTTGCCACGTTTGCCTCACCTTGTTCACGGCTCCTCCCACTTACCTTGGGAAAACGGCTACCACCGCATCTGCAAGCCGCCCTCTTCGTCGTCCCTGGAACGGCTATGGTACTGCCTCCCGTCATGCTCCTCCCAAGGATCTACTAGGGTGCACGCGCGCACGCTACCCTTATCTTTATTCCAGCTATGGCACGAACCTCAGGGGCGCCCCCTCAAGTGACGTCACGCCATCTGGTTATATAGCCTGTTCTTGTTTGCTGGCTCATTGAGTAAGCAACGGATTGGTCTTGGCCAGTCTAAGCTACTCTGCCGCTTCCATGCTGCCACTGGAAGCTTTCTCTCTTCCCTTCGGGGTATTGACTAACCTGGGTACTCGCTACTCAGGAGCCCTCTGCTTTATTTCAGGTGCCTTACAGGGATCAGGTACTCGCTCCTTGAGGGCCTGCTCTCCCTGACTCGGTGCCAGTACCATCTACTTCTGCCTGGTTGAATAGCATACCTACAGCTACCATCTAGTGAGTAATCTAACTCTCAGTCTGTCTCATCTACAGCATTGCCTTGCTGGGAAACCTACACCAGAATTCCCCTATACCAACGGGGTAAGAAGAGTTCCCTCTGCCGAGGGTCCCAAGACTGCTACATCCAGACTACCTCACTACTGCCACCTCTGGTGGTATACATCAAGCTGTACAATAAAATATCTAATTCTGTGTTTGTGCATCCTGAGTCTAGCCCAGTACTGTGACTCCCCATGGGGATCCTCCCCGTGGGCGTGGTCATCTGCCACATTACCCGAGAATCCACCCAAACACCGCTTAACCATAATAGCCGGATAACTTATCTGGCTAAGTATCAATCAATAGCAGGTCTAACTTACTTGTCAATTTAAAAAACCCTAAGTACGCCAAAGCTGGGAGATATGCATGTGACTCAGTGCAGCGATTGCCTTGCCCATTTTAAAATCTGTGTGGGTACGCGCGTATCTCCTGGTACATGCACAAATATATTTTTGCCGAAAGGGGTGGAGTGTGGGCATGGTATGGGTGGGGCATGGGCGGGCCAGGGCTGAGGCATGATTTCTGCGTGTACCTATTTATGCGCACAAGCGCACCCGGGGTCACCTAATGTGTAACTTTACTTCTGCTATGAATGGCGTGAAAGTCATAAAATAAAAATAATAGGTTACTTAGCAAGGTTTAGTGGTTCTGACTTAACAGGGTAAAAGGTAGGCAAAGTAACAGGGATGGTTAGGAAGGGTAATTGGTTAACTGGGTGAACTGGGAATGAACTGGGAAAATGGGTTCTAGTGTTGGCATGCATGACTTGTAAATTCCCCCACTTACGTGAGCAAGGCAGCATTTGCACAAATGTGCACTTGTCAATTTGAAATTGTGCGCACATATGCGCACAAATAGCCGATTTTAAAACACAAGCGCATATCCGCTTAGGGGCGGATTTAAGAGCCCTGCTCGCCTAAATCCGCCCAAATCCGGGCGATTTAGGCGAGCAGGGCCCTGCGCGCCGGTAGGCCTATTTTACATAGGCCTACCGGCGCGTGCAGAGCCCCGGGACTCGCGTAAGTCCCGGGGTTTTCGGAGGGGGCGTGTCGGGGGGACGGGCCTGAACCGCGCGGCATTTTCGGGGCGTGTCGGGAGCGTTCCGGGGGCGGGCCTGGGGGCGTGGCTACAGCTCGGGGCGGCCCAGGGGCGAGGCTGCGCCCTACGGACCCGCCCCCAGATCGCGTCCCGGCGCGCTAGCGGCCCGCTGGCGCGCGGGGATTTACTTCTCCCTCCGGGAGGCGTAAATCCCCCAACAAAGGTAAGGGGGGGGTTTAGACAGGGCCGGGCGAAGGGAAGGGTAGGTAGGGGAAGGTAGGGGAAGGTGAGGGGAGGGCAAAAGAAAGTTCCCTCCGAGGCCGCTCCGATTTCGGAGCGGCCTCGGAGGGAACGGGGGTAGGCTGCGCGGCTCGGCGCGCGCCGGCTATACGAAATCGATAGCCTTGCGCGCGCCGATCCCGGATTTCAGCGGATACGCGCGGCTACGCGCGTATCTACTGAAATCCAGCTTACTTTTGTTTGCGCCTGGAGCGCCTACAAAAGTACGCCTATTCGCAGTTTTTGAAAATCTACCCCTTAGCATTTTGTTAATATAGGCGGATAATAGGAATTATAAATAAGTAAAATGTTTTAAAATTGCTGCGTCCATGTGCATGCACCAGAAAATGTGTACATGTGTGCCTGCACACAACTTTTAAAATGTTCCTATTAGACCTTATAGGCTAAGTAGCGACTTCTATATGGATTTTCAGTGGCATAGACGTGCCGTTTAATATCCACATAACTTAGTGGATAAGTTATAACCAGATAAGGGGGTCATTTATCAAATTGCTGTATGAATTTTCGCATGCATTAAGGCTTGATATTTCCCAGGTAGAGAGTCCATTAAGCTAGGTTGAGAGAACATTGAACAAATCTCATCTTTGTGTGATGTCCTCACTCTGAAGGTCATCAAATCTTCACAAGAGAGCACTGTTCTGTTCGTACGTCTCACTCTGAATGCCAAAGCGGCCCCTAACTCCTACACTACTACTTAAACCTCACCTCGAGTTACTTTTTCAGCTATGGCCTTTTCATCCCTGAGCATCTTTTTTACCCCTTTATTATCTAGCAATCCAACTGAATCCCTAAAGGCTTCTTCCTTCAAAAATACTTGAAAAAGTTTTTATTACAAGATTTTGTTTCTATGGCTAGTACTTTTAAAATTCTTTTCTTGCCTGCATTATTAATGTTTCATATCTAACTTTTCAGTGCTTTATGCTCTTTCCCATTTTCTTCAGTTAGATTAGTTTTCCACTTTAGGAAAGATGTAATTTTCATTCTAACTGCTTCATTCCCCTCAGCATTTAACCATGCTGGAAATCATTTGGCCTTCCTTTTACCTTTTTAATTTGTGGAATACAGTTTGTCTGGGTTTCCTTCCAAGATGATATTATTAAACAATGTCTATGCCTCATGCAAACTTATAACCCCCTTCAATGCTTCTTTTACCTGTTTTCTAACTAATTTCCTCATTTTTTATAATCGCCCATTGTAAATGAAAACGCTTCTGCAGTGGTTTTACTTAATGTCTTCCCTCCAGTAATTGTGTCAGATTTGACTGCATTATGATCACTATTACTAGGCAACCGCACCACCATTACCCCTTCCACCTGGTCCTGCATTCTACTGCGAGCGAGAATTAAAATAGCTCACTCTGTCATCAGCTGCAGGTCCACCTGCTCCATGAAGCAGTCATTTATGGGAACCAGAAACATCACCTCCTGGTGTGACATTTACCCAATCAGTAATGGGATAATTGAAATCCCCCATTATTATTGTGTTGCTAATTTTATTTGCCTTTCTAATTTTTGTAAGCATTTCTCTGACTGATTCTTCATGGAGGGCAGTAATATATATCTACTGCTATACTCCTCCCTGTCACACATTAAATTTCTATCAATAAAGATTCCACCAGGAATTCTATTTCTGGTAATGCTTTTTTATCTTGCTTTACTCTATATGCCATCCTTGACATATAGTCCCACCAGTCACCAAGTGGATCTGCTCTACCCTGTCAATATAGTTTGTACCCTGGTATCATAGCATCCTATTGGTTATCTTCATTCTCTGAGATACTTATTATGGTTCTGAGATACCTATTATATCTATATCCTCCTAGGAAACCTTACTTTCAACTCTATCTGTGGTACAACATTATGCATGAAAATGGACATTTAGAACATAATATTAATGTTTTATAAACTATGCAGTGGAAGATTCACAGTTTATAAAATACCAAATATTTCTACTATAAAAGTATATTTCATCTCATGCAAGAAAATACATACTTTAACAATTTTATAAATATACAGTACGGGGCGGATTTTCAGAGCCCTGCTCGCCTAAATCCGCCCAAAACCGGGCGGATTTAGGCGAGCAGGGCCCTGCGCGCCGGTAAGCCTATTTTACATAGGCCTACCGGCACGCGCAGAGCCCTGGGACTCGCGTAAGTCCCGGGGTTTTCGGAGGGGGCGTGTCAGGGGGGCGTGTCGGGGGGCGGGCCCGAACCGCGCAGCGTTTTCGGGGCGTGTCGGGAGCGTTCCGGGGGCGGGCCCGGGGGCGTGGCTACGGCCCGGGGTGGCCCGGGGGCGTGGCCGCACCCTCCAGACCCGCCCCCAGGTCGCGTCCCGGCGCGCAGGAGGCCCGCTGACGTGCGGGGATTTACGCCTCCCTCTGGGAGGCGTAAATCCCCCGACAAAGGTAAGGTGGGGGCTTAGACAGGGCCGGGTGGGTGGGTTAGGTAGGGGAAGGGAGGGGAAGGTGAGGGGAGGGCAAAAGGAAGTTCCTTCCGAGGCCGCTCCGATTTCGGAGCGGCCTCGGAGGGAACGGGGGTAGGCTGCGCGGCTCGGCGCGCGCCGGCTATACAAAATCGATAGCCTTGCGCGCGCCGATCCAGGTTTTTAGCAGATACGCGCGGCTCCGCGTATATCTATTAAAATCCAGCGTACTTTTGTTTGCGCCTGGAGCGCAAACAAAAGTAGGCCTATTCGCGGAGTATGAAAATCCGCCCCTACATGTGTATATTTTAGGCACATAAAAAATTATCACATGTACATATAATGGCCCTGATTTATACATGAAGGCAAGTATTTTACAAAGTTTGTATGTATAAAATTTCACCAATTCACCAATATCTCTACCAGTTCACCAGTTATTTTCCAATTCACTACTATCACTTCACGCTGAAACCCCCCTCGGTTCACCCAGACCTCCCAACCAATAACTGCAGACAATAGACAAATCTGATTTCACTTGCACAAGTCAATTAGAAAGTGTAAAAATATTAGAGGTGTGCATTCGGATTGACCGCATTAGTAAAACGCTACTCATATTTTTTTTTAACTTAAAAAATTGATTCGACATAAACGATCGGATTTCCCACATATCCAACATAGATATGTTGGATATGTGGGAAATTGCGATTGTTGAGCCAAAATAAAAATATAAACCCCCTCACCCTCCTTAATCCCCCCCCCCGACTTACCACGACTCCCTGGTGATGGAGCGAGGAGTGAGGACGCCATTTCTGCAATCCTTGGAGAGAAGCATGTGACGTCGGCGGCACGTCGAGTGACACCGGCGTCACGTGATACCCGGCGAGTTCGCACCGGACGGCTCGTTCGGCCCAAAAAGAAGCTGGCCAAAAGTTATTTTTGGGCCGAACGAGCCGTCCGGCGCGAACTCGCCGGGAATCACGTGACGCCGGCGTCACTCGACGTGCCGCCGACGTCACATGCTTCTCACCAAGGATTGCAGAAATGACGTCCTCACTCCTCGCTCCATCACCAGGGAGTTGTGGTAAGTCTGGGGGGGGGGATTAAGGAGGGTGAGGGGGTTTACATTTTTTTTTGCACATATGTACATATACCCAACTCATTGGATTTTTTTTATGTCCATATTGGCCGCAAGTGTGACCCCCTTTCGGACATAAGAAATATGAACATAAAATTTTGCTCTGCACATCCCTGAAAAATATATGAATAAGTTTGATAATGTATTCATGTTGCGTCTGTTGCCCTTGGAGCCCTGAGGGCAGCCTTCCTCCCTGTAGCTGTGTTGCTGTGGCAGAACCAGCCCCTGTCTCCCTCGTGGTGGCAGAAAGCTGACGCCGGTGCTGCCCCTTGTTTTCGCAGCCCTGAGTACTGCCATCTCTGCCCAATTGCTGCATCTCCAAGTGGCGCTGGATGCTGCCAGCACTGCCGCTATCTCTCTCTGCAATGGTGCTGCCAATGACCTCCTCTTGCACCCGGCGTCCTAGACACGCACATGCATCTCTTCCTCATTTAAAGGGCCCATGGCAGGAAAAGACCCGCGACCCTCCCAGATGACGTTACTGCCCAGGGACTACTTAAGGCTGGTCCCTGATTACAGCCATTGCATTGGCAATAGGTCTTTTCTCTTTGGTGTGTGGATTGTCTTCCTGAGTTTCTTCTTGCTTTCCATGTTCTTCATCTTCTTCCTTCATTCTTTGGACTGATCTTGGCTTTGACTTCAAACTGGAGCTTGACCAAGAGCTATGCCACCTGCCTCAACCCCTTGCCTGGACCTTGACCACAAGCTATGTTGCACACCTCAACCCCTTGCCTGGACCTTGATCACGAGCTTTGCTGCCTGTCTCGACCCCTGCCTGGATCTTGACCTCAAGCTTCACTGCCTGTTCCAGACTTCGGCCTGAGCACCAGCTTCTTCTCTTTACCTGGTCTCTCTTCTTCACAGAGGCCCCACCTAATTCCAGCCAGCCCTGGCACATGAGGGCTCAACATAAAGGGAACATGGGCTGGTATTTGTGAAACTTCAGTTGGGCATCTGCTTTCCACCAGCCTCACCTACCTACGGTGGGGACCTTTGGGGCTCCCCCTAACAATTACATATTAAACAAGAATAAATATTAGAAAGTAATAAGTGATAAGAGGAATAAATATTAAGAAAGGTCTTGCAGTGTAAGAGTAGAGAGGAAAGGAAGTATAAACGTTGTTGTGAGTCTTGATAGGCTATAAGAAGTGCAATGTTTTCCTTTGTTGCTTTGAATAAACTGAAAGGGCAAGGTGAGAGGGGATGTGCAGATGGTTTCGTTTTGGAGATGATATTTATGATTTCAGTGCTTGCAACAGTTTGAAAAGAATCCCAGGACTAGGTTATAACAGGGGGTATAAATGTCAGGTGCATAGTTGAAAATGTGGCAACAATGGTTCAGATTTTATTCTCAAAAAAATTGCCAAATGAGTTGCAGAGTTTGGGAGCTGGCATCAGGGTATTGGATCGAATCATTATTGGGGTTGGTAATGGACTTCACTAAATTAAATAGAATTTCAGGATTGTTGTTTGATGCTTCTATGATTAAAGTACGGTATTTTTTCTTGGCATCATTAACTGCTGTTCAATATAACTCAAGTTCTGTCTTATACAAAAGAGGATTATTATTGTTTTTGTTTTTTCTCCATTTAGTTTCAAGGGAGAGTAGTTTGCGTTTGTGAGTTAGGAGTGAGTGGGAGAATCAAGGTACAGATTTGTTTCTTTTAGTTTTTACTGTACATAAAGGAGCAATACTGAGGTATTCCAACTAGTTACCAACCCAAACAAGCCTTTCCAGAAACTCACTGATTCAACATAGTAATCATTACTGTACATTCAGCACAATGTAAATAATTGCTCTTCTTGCCGTTGAGTTTCTTATGCTTTGTTCTTCCTCTTCCCCCAGTTCCAGCACCCCAGTTTTATTGTAACTTCTGCTTCTCTTTGCTTTGTTAATATCTAAGGTATTACATGGTACCCCCGTTCCATGTAAACCGACATGATATGATTGTATCATGAATGCCAGTATAGAAAAGCACCAAATAAATAAATAAAATAAAATTACTAATGTTGCTGTTGAGCAATGGTATAAACATTTTGACAAACAATTCGGTATCTATGTGTTTTCACTTTTTTAGAGGAGTAGATGAGATTTTGGATTGTGTAATTGGTTGATTGATTTGGATGGATATGTGTATAATAAAATGATCAGAGCAGGGAAGAGGTGTAACTGTTGTTCTATCAGTAACATGACGGAATGTTCTGGGATTTAGAAATATAAGATCTTGTGTATGACTGGCACTGTGGGTTGGAACTGAAATAATTTGAGTTACATCAAAAGAAGACATGGGGCCAGATTTTAAAAGCCCTTTGCGCGTAAATCCGGCAGGAGTTACGCGCGCAGGGTACTCGCGCGCTGGCGCACCTATTTTGCATAGGCTGCCGGTGCGCGCATAGCCCCGGGACGCACGTAAGTCCCGGGGCTTCATAAAAGGGGCGGGAGGGGGCATGTCCGGGGGGCATGTCCAGGGGTCAGGGGGCAGTTCAGGGCGGGTCTGGAGGGAAGAGCTCGATTAAACCATCGAGAATTATTTTGGATTTATACTTTAAAATCTTCCAACCCGAGGGGCATGAATGATGAACTGAATTTGTCGTCAATTGCTTTATGATTGCATTTCTCATTCTCCAAGCAAAAACAGACCGGTGGTTTTCAACCAGGTCCGATAAACATGTGATATTTACAAGGAGTGTAGGTTGGTAGTTCTCCATCAAGTCCGTGCATAGCAGATGTAGAGGAATAACACTATTGGTTGGACTAGCAAATGAAAACACTTCCTATAGGAAGACAACAAAAGTAACTCTGATTGGCCACATTAGGATACAATCCTCCCCATAAAACAAGAGCTTGCACAGCCCATGTTCAGTTGACATCCGGACTGCTACCAGCAAGGACTGCTATCAGCAAAGTCTCTCAACCAATGGAGTAGACATACAAGGAAATCGGAGCGGGGCACCGCATCAAGAAGGCAAGCGACTTAAAAATGGAGAAGCATCTTCAGACATTTAAGGAAAGCAATTTAAGGAAAGTAATATTTACATTTTTAAAAGTTTGAATTTAAGAACATAACATAAGAAAATGCCATACTGGGTCAGATCAAGGGTCCATCAAGCCAGGCATCCTGTTTCCAACAGTGGCCAATCCAGGCCATAAGAACCTGGCAAGTACCCAAAAACTAAGTCTATTCCATGTAACCATTGCTAATGGCAGTGGCTATTCTCTAAGTGAACTTAATAGCAGGTAATGGACTTCTCCTCCAAGAACTTATCCAATCCTTTTTTAAACACAGCTATACTAACTGCACGAACCACATTCTCTGGCAACAAATTCCAGAGTTTAATTGTGCGTTGAGTAAAAAAGAACTTTCTCCGATTAGTTTTAAATGTGCCCCATGCTAACTTCATGGAGTGTCCCCTAGTCCTTCTACTATCCGAAAGAGTAAATAACCGATTCACATCTACCCGTTCTAGACCTCTCATGATTTTAAACATTTCTATCATATCCCCCCTCAGTCGTCTCTTCTCCAAGCTGAAAAGTCCTAACCTCTTTAGTCTTTCCTCATAGGGGAGTTGTTCCATTCCCCTTATCATTTTGGTAGCCCTTCTCTGTACCTTCTCCATCGCAATTATATCTTTTTTGAGATGCGGCGACCAGAATTGTACACAGTATTCAAGGTGCGGTCTCACCATGGAGCGATACAGAGGCATTATGACATTTTCCGTTTTATTCATCATTCCTTTTCTAATAATTCCCAACATTCTGTTTGCTTTTTTGACTGCCGCAGCACACTGAACCGACGATTTCAATGTGTTATCCACTATGACACCTAGATCTCTTTCTTGGGTTGTAGCACCTAATATGGAACCCAACATCGTGTAATTATAGCATGGGTTATTTTTCCCTATATGCATCACCTTGCACTTATCCACATTAAATTTCATCTGCCATTTGGATGCCCAATTTTCCAGTCTCACAAGGTCTTCCTGCAATTTATCACAATCTGCTTGTGATTTAACTACTCTGCACAATTTTGTGTCATCTGCAAATTTGTGTCATCTGCAAATTTGTTTTCAACAGCGGGTTTAAACATCACTCGCCGGAACATCCCCTGAGGAAGGACACATCCATGTCCGAAACATGTACATGTTGGTATATTGACAACTTGTGAGATCTGATATACAGTAATAAGAATAGAGTTAGTTCTCAACAAGAGAAGGATCAGAGATCATAGTTGATAGAATATCAACGGTGATGCCATGGTATTTGAAAACAACAAAGAACAATCTGCATCTAGTTGAGTTATTTTGCACTGGATGTCATTGGGTAATTCTAAACACAGTAAAAATTATCAAAGTTTTTTAAAACACAATATTTGCATAGAAAGGCACAAAAAAACGGATGAGGTTGGCGGTTCTATGATTATAACATGCCAAATGAGGCAGGGTTGCCTACACGATTATATGAGACCCTTCCAACCCCTCTACAAAAATTTTTTTCTTATTATATTCAATAAAGAGAATTCCACAGTTTGTGTAGGTGTATAAGAATAAAAAAAACATTTAAAAACAACAAAAGCTCTGCAATAGTATACACACAAACGTTTTTCACGTGAGTGAACCTTTTTGGTTCCTTTTTGATTTTTTGGATTATTTAACACTGTGCATGTGGCATTGATATATAAACATCTAAGGGGCCTATCCATATACACAAGTGCAGAGATTCAGAATTAAATATGTAGCATGATTTCAGAAATTATTTTTGAGAACATTGTTAATGAAATGGATGATTTGGAATCATTTGTGGTGAAACAAGTATGTCACGCACACATCAATAGCTCTCATTTTATGTTTGTTACATTTCACAAGACTTTACTGTGAAAAAGAGATTACATGGATTCTGGTCTTTGCCAAAAATGGACAGTAATGTATCAAAGATATCTTCTATAAACTAGGATTATCTCTGAGCAATTTGAAGGGGTAGTATTATGAAGGGCCTCAAATATGAGTGAGTGCCATTCAGGGTCAACAACCTGCATCTCACAAGAACAATGGCAGTCTATCTTCACTGCCACACTCGTTTTATTTATATTATTTATTTATTTATTTCATACTTTTTATATACCGTTGTTCCAGAGGTAGATCACAACGGTTTACATATATAGCATTGAATTACATTGTAAATAGGTAATAAAAAATTTCAAACAGCATCAATATAAATGTGTGAATAAAGAATATAAAAGCTATAAAAAATTAGTAATTACTTCAACAAGCGCAGATTAATTTTGGCTTTAATGGATGTGGCAAAAGCAGTGAAAGAATTGTAAAATATGATGGCTACTATGAACAGCTTCTATGTTTTTCTGAATTCACCTGGAAAGACTAGAATAGTATTTCTTCAGATTCAGGAAGAAAATAATGAAACAGAAAGGACACTGAAATTAGGGATGTGAATCGTTTTTCTAACGAATTGAAATATCGTACGATATTTCTAAATTCGTTATATATCGGATAAAAAAAGAAACGATCACTGTTCCCCCTGAATTTTTGTAAAAATTGTTTTTGGGTTAGTGCACTAACCCGAAAACCGATTTTTCACGAAAAAAAAAAACGGGGATCCGCAGGAAATCAAGATTTTACCGCGGCCAGATGAACCTGAAAGCAGGAACGATTGGGCACCCAATTCACATCCCTAACTGAAACACCTGAGTAATACATGTTGGACTAGTCATACAAATGCTTTTGAAACAGTAACCTCATCATTCAACTCTATTGTGGAAGCATTAGCTACATTGTAAGAAAGGGATTTTCATAATGGACCAGAATCAGAGTCTTTGTTAAGATCAGTTGCAATTTTTAAATTTCCATCTGAGGTTATCCATACTGAATGAGGCACTGTACCTGAAGTCAGAAAGAATTGACTTATTTCAAGTTAACTTTTTCATCCAAAGTACAACTGATACATTAAAAAGCATGCTAACAGAAGACAGGTTTGATGAATTCTGGGAAGAAACAGGAGAAAAATCTGAATAGTTGGTCTTTGCAAAACAGCTCCAAAGACGACGCTAGCACACTAAAAAGTGTGATAGTGCTCGTAGTACACTATCAGTACACTATAGTACACTATCAGAACATATCCATTCACTAGCAAAGGACTATCTCAGAAAGCAGTTCGATTTAATTGATCAACTTATATCAGATATTGAGAAAAGGCCAAATTGTGAAAAACTGGATATTCTCTCAGGGACACAGACCTTCCTATTGTGTCCAGATAAAGTTCCTGATAAGAAAATTCTTAGACGTGCTTATTTATTTATTTATTTATAAAATTACTATTCCACCCAATTACCCAAGAACTGTTTTACTTGATACTTTCTCCAGAGATTTATATGGTAATAGGTTAGCATCAGAGTGAACAGTTTTCCATGGTATAATAACCAGGAAAAATTCTGGAAAAAGGTCATCTCCTATCGGAACCTTTTCCACAATGTAAATGATCCTCATTCTCCCATAAATAGTCAAGATATTTTCACTATGACAATTCCTGTTACTACTTGCTTTGCAGAAAGGAGTTTATCTTGCTTAAGGAGGGTGAAAAAATGGCTTAGAAACAGCATGAAACAAGAACTATTATCCAGTCTCAGTGTTATGGATTTTGAACAAGCACATACAAAAATGTTTGAAAAAGACTCTGGATTAGATAAATTGAATCGTTTGCTATTCATAAATATAGTTGGTTACCTTTGAAATGAAAGATACAGAAAACCTGTCAGGACAAGAAAGAAAGTGAATTGATACCACTCCTTTTTAATATCTAAATGAATGACTGACCAGTTTACCTAACACATGCAGCCTAGCAATACTGTACAAATAGGAGATTTCTCCCAGTTTATGCATGCTTTGACAGTTGTGTTACCAACACAAAACCACTACTGTATTATTAATTTTCAGCAAATCTAAATAAGACACAGGTCAACCTCTTTCATCTGCATAATGACAAGGCAAATAAAGAATTAAGCATCAAATGGAATGTAATACACCGAGTCATTGTGCAAATCAAATATATTTTGGGGGACTCTGGATTGCACACTTTCCTTCATGACCCATATTGAGTAAACAAGAAAAAGAATTAGTTCCTGAAACATCATCATCATCATCTTAAGCTGCAAATTCAAAAGGAACAACACACCTAGACCCAGGTACAATCACAACTGTTCTGGGAAGCATTGGTTGCCCAGCCACCTTACTATGGAACTATTTAATAAAGACTCCGAGTGTGTTGTTTCTGCCAAGCTAGTACATCTTCAGGATCTGTGTACTCTTGCTCAGACTAGCTACTGTCCTTGAGAACAATGTTCAGTTCCTCCTGAATTGGACTACAGCTTAGCCATCTTCTTAGAATTCTTCAGCCCAGACTATCATGCCATTTCCGAAGTGGAACTTTCTGTAATGGCAGTCCCCATCACATGGTAGGGGCAAAGGTGAGTTGGCATCATTTTGAGTAATGGCAGCCACCGACCCAGGAGCAGGAGGTCAGCCCTGGGCCCCTCACTAGACCACCAGGGATTTTTAGTGAGTCCTGGGAGGGCCAGGAGGGTGGGCTCGCATGTGAGGGGATCAGTATTTTCAAAAATGGTAAGGGTTGGGGTGGAATTTCTTTTCTTTTTTTAAACAAAATGGGGAAATGAATCCCCTAAAAATGATCCGGAGTGGATCCAAAATGGCCTACCCCCCCCGGATCGTAAATGAAATAGGGATGAAAAATATTTGGGTACTACCTCTAGACCCAGAGAACCAAAACTTATTACAGACATCCAGGCCCAGAGTTTGGAACTCTGTAAAGCCTAGGTAAGACTTTAGTGTCTAATTTCTTCTAATACAAAAATCATTTTAATTTAGCACCAGCTATAAAGTAAGAGCTGCATGAATAAAAGCTAACATAAAAAATCTATTTAACATTTTATGACCTGGAGTACATAAAATAGTTCAATGATGAGATTTTAAACTTGCAATAGGGTCAAATATAATTCTGTTGGTGGATCTCCAAAGTCCTGTTTTTCATACTCATGGAAGCAGCAAATTTCCTAGTGCACCACCAACTTCAGCAGCCACCCTACACCCATGCTTTTGGGGTACCTGTTGCTTTGCACACTTGCTGCATCTGGCAATGAAAGATGCCATGTGCTGGAGCCCAGGGACCTTGGGAATCTGTTCTCAAAAGACCTGAGAGGTGCAGGAAAATAGCGGAGCATTTCCATTGAAGAGGGAAGAGAGGAAGAATTTGGGATGGCTCAGAGCAGGAAAAATTCATGATATCTCTTAAGCATCTGATTAAAGAAGTTGGCACCTGCTGGAACTGTACCTATAAGGAGCGGCAGGCACCTCTTCATGATCTGCCTTTGGAAACAGATACAGATCTGGGTTGCCCCCTGAGAATCATGATTGGGGATTGGTGAGGCAGCTGATACAAATACTGAAGCCCTTCAAGAATGCCACAGAAGATCTGACTTCCAGAAGAACCAAGCTGGGTGGGGGTCATCCCTACAGTAAATATCCTGGAGGAAAAATTAGAGAGTTTCTGCGAGCAAGAGGAAATGAAAGCAGGGGTGTTACAGTTTGTGGTCTCCTTGAAGCAGCAGGTGCTAGTGAGACTGAAACATTTGACAGAAAACAATACATGCACAATACACAATGTGATCATTGGGTGAAAGGAAGTCTCATCTTTCAGTCCCAATGTCTCACATCTATGAAGCAGATGCTACTAGCTAGGGTGTGTGGGCAAGAGCCCCAGAGGCAGAAGCACAGAGGGGATGCAGCACAACACATCCAGAGATTAGTGCAAACATGAGCACTATCCTTTCAGCCACCATTTCCTCCCCCAACTCAATATGCCAAAGCCACGTTGCTAACAAAGAACTGTCTTTTCTAACACAGGCCATAGCTTAAAACACCTGGCAAGAGAGACATTAGGCCCAACCCAGCAAAAGAGAACCCAACAGAAATTTCTGTAAAATTCTATCTCACGGAGCCCAGTGAGGGCATGGACACAAATGTACTAGCATATTGTGTAGACAAGACAGCAGTCTGGCCAGACCTAGGTGAGGTGGTTCAGCAGTCAGCACTATCTTTCCTGCCTACAAACCAGCATAAACAATAAACATGTTTTTTCTGTGATAGGGGATAATGTGAAATCTCAGGGGCAAATTTTAAAAGCCCTACGTGCGTAAATCCAGCTGGATTTACTCGTGCAGGGGGGTTACGTGCCCCGAGCCTATTTTGCATAGGCCCGGCGACGCACGCAAGCCCCAGGACGCACGTATGTCCCGGGACTTGAAAAAAGGGGTGGGGCGTGGCCAGAGGCCTCCCTAGGGCTGCTAGGCCAAGGGATCACGCGCCGGCACTCGGCTGGTGAGCGCAACCTACACCTGCCCAAAGGCAGGCACAACTTGCTAAATAAAGGTTGGGGGGGGGTTAGGGAGGGCTGGGGGGCAGGTTAGGGAGAGGAAGGGAGGGGAAGGAGGGGGGGGTCGGAAGGAAAGTTCCCTCCGAGGCCACTCCAATTTCGGATTTCGGATTTGGAGCGGCCTCAGAGGGAACAGGGAAAGCCTTTGGTGCTCCCCTAGGAATCGGCGCGTGCAAGGTGCACAAGTGTGCACCCCCTTGCATGCTCCAACCCCGGATTTTATAACATGCGTGCAACCTGGAGATCTTGCTGCCAGTCAGTCTACCTGCCATGCCGCAGATATAACAGCTTTCAGGTCTTGCTGCTGCTCTGCATACATGGCATGCCCAGTATATACTACTTTGGAGATACAGCTGCTGCACTGCCTATCTGTCGTGTCCTAGATATACCAACTTAGGAGCTATGCCTACCTGCCATGACCCAATTATATCACCTTGGGTTTGTTGATGCCACTCTGCCTATCTGCCATGCTCCTGTTATACTACCTTAGGAGTTTTACTACCACTATACCTACCTGCCACGCTACAGATATACCGCCTTAGGGGTGGTCCTGCTACTGTGCCTGCCTGCCATACCCCAGATATATCAGCATAGATGCTTTTGCTGCCACTTCGTCTATTTGCCATGTCAATGATTTAGCACCTTTGGAGTGATGCTGCTATTATACCTACCTGTCATGCCACAGATATATCACCTTAGGAATATTGCTGGTGCCTCTGCCTACCTGTCATGCTACAGATATAGTATTTTGGGGGTCTTACTACCATGCTGCTTATATGCCATGCCCCTAATATACCACCTTAGGGGTGATGCTGCTAATATGTTTAAATGCCATGCCCCAGATATAGCACCTTAGGGGTCTTTATGCCATTCTGCCTACCTACCATGTCCCTTATATGCCATTTTAGGGGTGCTGCTGTTACTCTGCCTATCTGTTTTGCCTCCGATGTACCTCCTTAGGGGTTATGCTGTTACTATGTCTATTTGCCATGCCTATGATGTACCAGCGTGAGAGTTTTAGTGACTCTGTGTTGTTTGCTGTTAGGATCTCAGTCTAGTTCTCCCACATTACATTTTTTGTTAAACTGGAGTGTTTTGGCACCAGAAAAAAATAAAAGTTTCTCTTTCAACCCTATTTCTTTTCTGGTTTTTCCAAATTTTCTACCCCTTTACAATCCAAGCCTTGTTCTCCCACCTTACTTCTTTCTTTGTTATACTGGGGTATTTTGTCCTCAGAAAAAAAAATGTTAAAAAAGAAAAAAATAGAAGTTTTTCCTCCCACGCCACTTCTTTTCTGGTTGTCCATTTTGCTGTCTAGGCCTGTGAAGGCATTTGTTAGGAGTGTGCATTGGTTTGTAACGTATTGGCAATCCACAACGTATATGCCCATATTCGTTGTATTTGTGGGGTCGCAAAACGTATCGCGATCCCCCATGAATAAAACATATCATCCATTCCATACGTTTGGCGTGCTCACGGTGATTTGTTAGCGGCCATTTGAAATAGGAGAACGCCATTTGGGTGTATCCATAGCCAAAAACCATCCCTTTCCTGTGAGTCATCAGTGACCTCACAGCCCTGTCAGAGTGGGTCGGACAGGTTGGCAAGGAGACCAGAATGCAATGTATCAGCGATAAGAATTTTTGCAATGCAGCCAATTGCGCTCTCATTCAGTGGTCAGTGACGCTTTTGCTGATGACCCAGCACTATATAAACTTAAGCACGCGGCGTGCCACTCACTTTCTTTGCAGGGGTGGTGTGGGGAGGTGGTGGTCTCTGAGGAAGGTGGCTGCACTCAGAGCTAGTCTGAGTTCTCAAATCTGTATTCAGTTGCTAGCTAGGCTAGCTACTTCAATAGAAAAACATATTTGTTCTGCATTTGGCTGCAGTGCCAGCTAGCCCTTTTTTTTTTTTTTTTTTTAGCACTTATTTTAGTCGATCTGAGATGGTCTCTTTGTGCCTCAGAGAGAAGCTGCTAGCAGTGGCATTTTGCTGTTTAATTCACGCCCGGGGGTAGGTTGCATGCACCATTTGGGTTTTGAGGGTGGGAGAGATATATTCAATTTCTAGCTAGTTTGCTAGAATTTCCATTAAAAAATATATTTAACTGATTTTCCTGCTGTGCCAATTCCAGCTTTTTTGTTAACAGCATTTTCTTAATAGAACTCACTCAGTCTCTCTGTGCACTGGGCATCAGTGCACATTACATTACTTCACATCAAGGCACTGTGCCTGTGGGCAGCCAGTTTTGCAGACTCAAGTATATTGGAACAGTGGGTGTCTGTGAAGCCAAATCCCCAATGGGCCTCTTTTGTAATTACAAGCTCGGTGTGTGCACACACATTACATTAGTGCACATCAAGGCACTGTGCCTGTGGGCAGGCAGTTTAGCAGACTCAAGTATATTGGGACAGCAGTGGTCTGTGAAGCCAAATCCCCAGTGTGTCTCTTTTGTAGTTACCAGTTTGTTGTGTGCACACACATTACATTAGTGCACATCAAGGCACTGTGCCTGTGGGCAGGCAGTTTAGCAGACTCAAGTATATTGGGACAGCAGTGGTCTGTGAAGCCAAATCCCCAGTGTGTCTCTTTTGTAGTTACCAGTTTGTTGTGTGCACACACATTACATTAGTGCACATCAAGGCACTGTGCCTGTGGGTAGGCAGTTTAGCAGATTCACGTATATTGGGAGAGCGCTGCTCTCTGAAGCCAAATCCCCAGTGGGCTTCTTTTGTAGTTACAAGCTTGGTGTGTGCACATATATTACATTAGTGCACATCAAGGCACTGTGCCCATGGGCAGCCAGTTTTGCATACTCAAGTATATTGGGACAGTGGGTGTCTGTGAAGCCAAATCCTCAGTGGGCCTCTTTTGTAGTTAAAAGCTTGGTGTGTGCACACACATTTCATTAGTGCACATGAAGGCACTGTGCCTGTGGGCACTGTGCCTGTGGACTCCGAAATTCACTCCTTGCACATAAAGTTTACTGTTGCCTCCTTGACACTCCACATTCATTGCCTTCAACACCCAGCCTGTAAATGCACACTATATAAACTGTTGCCATTTAAGCTACACAGCCGTGTCACAGAGAAGAATTAAAGCAGCATTAACCTAACAGTATGAATTGTAAAGGAGGCATCCAGAGGATGAAGTCAATGGCCACATTTAGGCCCTTGTCATTGATTTGTGCATCTTGGCTGTACCGACATACACCTAACAAGTTTTTTAAAACCATAGCCCATAGGGTCGGGCATGCCACAAAAGTGAACATTGTGAATATAACAGCCAGTAGTTGCAGGCAAGGTCAGGTGGAAGCAAACTTCTGCCTTTTGCAACCCTTAACAATAAACAAACATCAATGAATGGAGAGCAACAGCAAGATTCCTTATCCAAGCTGTGTGCAGTTTATTACCAAAGTCAGGAATTGCACTGCTGACAATAGTGGCAATGTCTTAGGTAATCACAATCTGCCAGGACAAGAGAAGAAATATCTGGAAATTATACATGTTTTCTGAACAGTACATTCATTATCAACCTGTACAAAAATACATGCTAACAGCAGAATGAAATATTCAGGTATAGCATGTTAACCATATAGCAGACTCAAAAAATAAATGCCAACGTTATCCCAAGAATTGAATTACAATAACAAGACGCAACAAATGTTAAATAGTGACCAACATAATAGGCATCATCGTGTAGTTACTTTCATACTCTGCCTTATATATAATCATTGGTCAGAAGTAAGAAAATCTTTTTCTAGAATTTTATATTTTGCCTCAAGTGAAAGTCCATCACCAATTAAAAATAGAATCCTTATTATTGGAAAATCAACCCTTGTACTTATCTTATTTTAACCCTTTTGGAAAGTCAATTCATGCCCGAATGTCCAAATGTTTCTCAATGGTATTTTACCGACACCCTTCTCAATGGTATTTTACCAATACCCGACACTGAGCCATGTTTCGGACAAAAGTGTCCTTTATCAAGGGCTGATACACTGAGTCAAAACAGAACAAGGTATATTATTAACCATCATCTTCAAAATATTTTCAGCAAAAATAAAATGTTTCTTATCAGAGCAACTGTGAGCACTACTTACTATCAGAGCAGTATAATGGCGTTTCAGCGTTTCGGCATTCTACTTCCGGTATTCCCCGGATCTCAGTTAAATGCTGTGTTACTGCATACGTCATTATGCTGCTCTGATAGTAAGTAGTGCTCACAAGAGCCAGGATTCTGAGGATGATATTGGAGCAGCAGGATCTGGTGTGGGTGCTGCAGGTGGTGGTGCTGGGGCTGATGGTGGGGATGGTGCCAGAGCTGATGGCGGTGGTGGTGCCAGGCCACATGGTGGTGATGGGGTATGAGGCCTCAATACAGGCATAACTGGACTGCTGGCAGAGTGCATTGGGGTGCCGCTTGTTGCCTGCTGAGTCGTGCATTAAAGACTTGAGATCAAGCAACACATTCAGGCTTGTGAATGGTGGGGATTGTTGTGGTGTTTGCTGCTCTTCCTGCTCCATCTCATACTGTGTCTCTGTATCTAATAGCAAGGGCCGCTGCATGAAAGTTATGGCCTGGCTCATCCCAGGAGCATCCCGGATGGTACCTTCCCCTTGCCAGCTGGGTCCTGGCCATTCATGGCTGGGACCAGGACTTTCTTGAAGGCAAGCTGTGGAAACTGAACAGAAAAAGAAAAACAACATAAGTACATATGGCTTAACAACCTTTCAATGTTTTTGGCATCAGAGGAGCACTTTGTGGGATTTGAAAGTGATCATCTAATGACAATTTCTGTGTGGGTTTCACTACTGTGTTTGGGTCATTCCTTGTGAATGGCTAAAACACATAGTTTAAGACACAGAATGTGTCTAGTGTGAGGGCCTTTATGGCTCATGAGAACTTATCAACTGCGACTCCAAGCCTTCAAAAACATCCGGTCCCAGATGCTCTAATAACCTCTGCTCCATTTCTGTGATCTCTGTTGGACATGGTGCCCCTCCGCCTGTTTGCTGCTGATATTTTCTGCGAGATGCTATTTTGGATTTCAATTGGGCTTTCACATCTCTATACCTATGAGATACCTGCTCCCAAATTCTCTGTATGCCACTGTGCCGAGTGATGGTCTGGGCTATGTCTGACCAAATGTGCACTTTTGCTGACTTGCTGCTCTTGGCTGCTTTGTTTACAAAGAGGTGGCATAGTTCTGCAGGACATCTGCTATGAGCAGCTTGTTCTCATGTGTGCTGAACCTAATAGCCCACAGTCTCTGGTGGGGTGCTGCCTGGCTGCCTGACAGGGCTTCTACTTCCGGTCCCAGAGAGGTGTCCTCCCTGCCCTCACTCTCCACTCTGCTCTCATCTCCCCTCCCTTCACCCCCCCCCCCACCTCATCCTGCCCTACCAACTCCCTTCCCCTCTGCCCTGTCTCTCTAACCTGTTGTACTCCTCCCACCACTCTTTCCAGACTAAACCCTTCCCCCTCTCCCACCTTCCTATCCCTTCCCTCCTGCCTGTCTCTTCTGCTAACCCTGGCCCTACTTCTACATCTACTCCTCCTTCCCCTGGCACTCCTGCCCTCCTCCTCCCACTCCCTCTGACTCCTCCACCCTCTACTATCCTCACTCCTCACATCTCTTTCCAATCCTCTGATGCTCCATTCTCTCCCTATACTCCTCACACTCACCACTCCTCACTTCCACCACTCTTCACTTCCACCACTCCTCACTCCCACCACTCCTCACCTCCTCCACGCCTCACTCCACCATGCCTCACTCCCACCACTCCTCACCTCTTCCATGCCTCACTCCCACCATGCCTCACTCCTACCACTCCTCAACTCCTCCACTCCTCACTCCTGCCATTCCTCACCTCCTCCACACAAAAATAGACTAACAAGACAAACAAACTTGCACTCCAACAAATAGCACAAAAGACAAAAGTAAAGGGAAACAAAGAACAACAAATAAACAACACTACTCACTCAGATATCGCTAAGAACTCCTCAAAAAACTCTCCAAACACTAACCTCCTCTCCAAAACCTGCAACGCCAAACGCACCCTCAAAGGAGGAGGTGCAGGAAGTGTGCTTTTATATTGGAAACATTATCGCAAACCGCGATGACGTTTTCACAAACCGCGATACCACTTCGCAAACAACGATACCACTTCGCAAACCATGATACCACTTTGCAAACCACAAAGAGTTTTGCAGTGTGCGATGTTGCCTCAAAGTGCGATACTTACCTTTGCGAAGCAGACAAACATTCATTTACATTGAATTAGAGATGAGCTTCGTTTTTTTCTACCGTGTCGTTTTTTGAGTCGGACGCTTCGGAGTAAAGTTCGTTTTTCCTCAGTTTTTTTGAAAAACGAATGAAAAACGAATCAGGGAAAAATGAAACGGGCCCAAATGGCGCCGATAGCATTTGACCTACTATGTCACAGAGGCTACCGGTGCCATTGGTCAGCCCCTGTCACATGGTAGAAGCAATGGATGGCAAAAGCTATCAGCGCCATTTTGAATACTGGAGCCGATGGCGATGGTCCCCCAAGGCTTGCCAAAAGTCCCTGGTAGTCCAGCGTGGGTCCGGGAGCGATCTCTTGCACTCAGGCCATTGGCTGCCAGTAATCAAAATGGCGCCGATAGCCTTTGCCATTACTATGTCACAGGGGCTACAGGTGCCATTGGTCAGCCTCTGTCACATGGTAGGAGCACAAGATGGCGCCGGCAATCCATTGCTCCTACCATGTGACAGGGGCTGACCAATGGCGCTGGTAGCCCCTGTGTCATAGTAGGTCAAAGGCTATTGGTGCCATTTTGATGCGAGGGAGGCCCGAAAGCCCGACAGCACAGAGGGAGAAATCACTTGTGGGACCCCGCTGGACCATCAGGGATGTTAGTAAGTCTTGGGGAGGGATCGGGATGTTGGGGGGGGGGGGTTGTATTATAATAAATTTTAATGCTTGAGGTGGTTTTTTATTTAAAAAAATAAAATGTGCCCCTCCTCCAGAACAAACCCGAAAAACTAATTTTCCTCGTAGTTCGAGGAAAATCTGTTTCGGGGTTTGGGGCCCCCGACCCACGATGAATTAGGCAATTTAATTGAAATTGCCTAATTCGTGATAAACGAATCCACATCTCTAATAGAAATACCCATTTTTTTTACCGCATGTGATATTCATGCGATATTTAGTGCAGTTTGATAAATCCAGGCCTAAGAGAGGTAAAATAGAATGCATATTTTTGAAAATGTTATGTATGTGTGCTTCTTTTTTTTTTTTTTTCCACAGCCTTAACATTTGTTGAGAAACACCTCCTTACAGTATGGCTGAAAGTATGTGTGCAGTGGAAGACCACACTTGTTCTTAGCTTGTCAGAAGAGGAAAATTTCCAGCCAAGTCATTTTTCTTGAATAAAAAGCTGTTTACCTAGGTAAATGGCTTTGAAAATTGTCCTCCCCGAGTTCAATCACCAGTGTGTATGTCAATGGAGACAAAAGGCATCCTTATTTCAATGCTGATTAGGAAATCATTGAATTTGCCATATTAGCCATTAGCAGATATGGTAGTAGCTGTGGAAAAATATAGGAATTTCATCAGTACATGAAAGGCTACAGTTAATTATGTTTTCTCCTGAGTATAGTAATGACAATTATTATAATGCTATTTTTTTGAAAGAAAATAGAAAGCCTAATTTTAATCCCATGCAAAATACAATAATGAATTTCGAGATAAGAATCAGTTTTCAAAAGTTTCTCTCATTCTGTGCCTTTTTTATTTCCAGCACCAAACCTTTGAAGCCTGAAGCTCTTCTTTTTAATAAAGCACTGAATCTAATGAAAGAGTTTGAAAAACAAGAAGATGTAGATTTCATGGGCTGTTTAAATAATATGTCAGCTAATGTTTGTTGGCAAACTCAAAATCCAAAAAGTGGAAAGAACCAGCACACATACACAGTGAAAAATGTGTGCTTAACTGCACTGACTGTCCCTCCTGTCCCTCCTGACACAGCCCCTCTGGCAAAACACGGACCGTGTCAGCAGACACTTGTTCTTTGAAGTTTTAAATAAACCTGAAGCCTCTGAATTTAGGAATTTGCTGTCCTAAGAGCTTGCTGGATGGTGTGTATGTGGTTAAGCACACATTATTGACTATGTAAACTAATGCTTGTTTACACAATACTTGCCAAAATGCAAGTGGACAAGGATACATGTTTGGGTTCAGTAATTAAAAAAAGAGTATCTAATTTATTTGTCTTCAATTTCTGTCCTTTAGAGTAGAGGTGCTCAAACCAGTCCTATGGGACCCCCAGCCAGTTGGGTTTTCAGGATATCCCTAATGAATATGCATGAGATTTATTTGCATGCACTACCTCCTGTATATGCAAATATTTATCATGCATATTCATTTGGGATATCCTGAAAACCCAACTGGCTGGGTGGGCCCATAGGACCGGTTTGAGCACCCCTGCTCTAGAGAAAAAGGTGCATTCTCTTAAATTAACAACTGAAAGAATGACAGGTCAGTCAAGTGGTTTATGTTCGAATAGTAGGACATTAAACTTTATCATTTCATCTACACTGAACTAAATGAAGCACATGTAGGTATCTAAAGTAAAATACTGATTTGAAATGGGTAGAGATCAGTTCAGTTATTTTTTAGAATGTGAGGATTGTGATCCTAAGGGAGTTAATGCTTTTAAACAGTTATCTTCAAGCCCTTCATTTTTTTGTTCCACTGGTTACAATAATAAAGCTCCTGTTTCAGTTGTGGACAAATATTTTACCTAGATTAATTTTGGACTGGAAATGGCATAGTTTTTAGATCACTGTCCAAAAAAGGATATTGTTGCCAAAAAATGTCTGGTTGAGATCATACCATGAGGAACTTGATTCTCACAATCTAAAAATATGCCTTTCTCTGAAAATTTAAAGATTTTTTATTTCAAGTTTAAGTGTAAGTAGACAAAAATGCCTTCAAAGTCATGAAAATGTATTAAACTAATAGTATTACTTTTACAAGTAATTCTAGGTTATTTAAAACATTCTCTTTTTATTATATTTTCTTTAATTTTTTTAGAAATGCAAATTCATCATGTCTTCATTTCATATCTTCTGTTATGTAAAGAAAATATTTGGTTAACATATTGAAGCTTACCATGATATTATTTTCGGCACAGTGCAAAGTATTAGAGGAACAATTACTATGCTTACTGTCAGACTGCCTTATTATTTGCAAAAAGAAGAAAGAAGGTAATATCCTAAGAATACATTTTCATACTTTAGAACAGGGGTAGACAACTCCAGTCCTGAAGAGTATACAAGCAAATCTGTTTTTCAGGATGTCTCCAGTGAATATGCACAGAGGCAGTGCATGAAAATATATCTCGTGCCTATTCATTGTGGATATCCTGAAAATCTGACCTCTTTGTGGCACTCTAGGACTGGAGTCGCCTACTCCTACTCTAGAGCTAATGGATAGGAAAATGGAGTATTCAACATATCAAAAGTACAACAGTTCTCCTGGCAGTAGAATAACTTCCATATGCTTCATTCTGCTGACTGAATCCCCATCCCCCACCCAATAATGAAAAAGTATTATCACATTTCTGTATGTCTAGAGCAGTATCTTTTAAATTACTCATGTCATTTATTGTGTGCAGTATACCATAATAATCTAGTTTGTATGAGTTTGTGGCAGATGGCTGCCTTAATCAACCTAATCTTGGAAATGTACGCATCTGCTCTACGAAAAGTGCTTGAAAACTGTACGAAGTATAGTACCAACACAGTTACCTTCTAATTAATAGGCTAGCATGTGGCTGACTGCTCAGTATA